>NC_091168.1:29641022-29736022 GCF_040958095.1 Procambarus clarkii | reverse complement strand
CTAAGTTAGCAAAGGACTCTGTTGTTTCTGGCTAAGTGTAAACATTTTGGCCTATTATGCAAAAAATCATACTGTTTTTTTGGCCAAGAATGCAAACTGGCGATTGTTTATTTGTTTATCACATGGTCACTGTAAAGTAAGATGTTGTCCATTGAATGTAGGAAGATATTTAGATAAAAATGTCAAATGGGGACGATGTACAGATTAATAATGGCCTTAGGAATTGTTTGTACTAGAAATCAGTAGCACGTGGAGCGATATGGTGCTTGAACACTTAGCCGGCATACACTATTATTTAAAACAATTTTGTGTTTATAGAGAGAAAGAGAGAGATAGATTAATAGTTCTCAACTCCTTAAAACATACATAACTGAAACATGCTCATGTCTGAACATTTTGTCCTGCCTCAAAATCACATTGAACAAATAATGTCTTATCCCAGGCCAGCATCCTGTCCGATAAGGATCCTTGGTGGCTCGACCACCAGAAGTTACATCCTGTATACCACTACATTCTCATTTGAACCTAATAGTACTTACCTAACCTAACTTTTTATATAGTCTGTATACGGTAGCTTATTACGAAGCGATAAGCACCCTCCCCTAGGATAGGTTAGGTTAGGTTCCCTAGGTTCAACGCAACCCCCTGTCCCATCATGCCTGGAGGAGACAGCTGGTTGCCCGGAGTAGATGGTAGCAGTGTCAGCTGAATTATATAAATATCAAGTAGTCGCAGGCTACTCTCACATTTTACATCCACTGACGGCCAACCAACACACGCTTCGCTACTCTTCCATCAAATAGAAATTTAGTAGCCACATTCTTACTAATATTTGGAATATTCAGGTGTACAAAGCTTTTAAAACCATGGTATCCATGTTTCCCTTTAAATCTTTTACATCTTCGATTACATCAAGTTCCCAAATAAAAAAATATGTAGACAAATATTGTTCAGTTGATATAAATATTACATTAGAACCATCTATAATTAAATTAAGACCAATCTAAACACAAAATTGTAAATGTTTATGCTATTAAAATATGGATGGGATCTACTCAAGAAGGATATCCTGCGGCATCCCAATTACAATTTATACTGCGAGTCGCAGTTAGGGAGGATGAAAATTATTGTTCTTATATATTTGTAGAATTCTTCTCTAACATTGACCAAAGAAGCATCATGTTCTGTGAACATAATTTCAGGCCGGATTACTTAAAATTGCCTATCAAGGGATATAGGTCCTACGCCAAAGATCCTTCCATATTTCTGATGACGATACAAGCTTCCAATCAGGAACGAGAAGCTCTGAGAGAGATAATGATAACAGACGGAATATCGATTCCATCGTCATTTTGTAAAGTTGATCAGGGTGCGCTGAAAAGGCTTATGTCCCTCAAAAAATATTTGAATCGGCATTATTATTTTAGGTACATGATGTTTAAAAATATACGTTGGGAATTAACCCGAGATTTGAGAGCTTACGAAGCATGGTTGAAAAATGAAAAATGGCTTAACTTCATTCATCGCAGGATGGAACAACATAAACCCTATTGTTTAATAGAAAGTTGTCATAGCTACCCTCGTCAAGATATAATTTATAGGGACCCCAACCATAAACTTGAATCTAATTCTCGTGTTTTGGGGGTACCCGAATATCGTAATAAATGGCCTGAAAATTATACATTTTCGGGTTTTCAGTGATGGTGATGAAAAGTGTGATGATATATGTTGTATTACGCTACGAAACCTTGACAGAATTTATCATTTAAATTCGGCGAAGAGCGAATTAATTGCTCGAATAGTGGTGAAAGAATACGGATCATTTTATGTAGAAAAGGTAAAACGCGTGCTTTTCATAACCCGAAATCCCCATCTCTTTATGGACCTCATTCAAACGGGAGAAAAGGAAGAAATCTGTCGTTTTATTATAGAAGACGAAGGTTTATCATCATCATCATCACCACCACCTCCATATAAAAACACCTACAACCCAAATAGTTTGCAGGCAATGTGCGTCAATCAATTTGTGAATTCCTTTTTGGATACTACTAGAATGGGATATTGGACCGTGGCCTACTTACGTAGAGCAATCAACACCAACCCTAATATTCCTCATTTATTTAAACCCCAATTAAACAACGAAGTTCAACGGAATCTAATGATTAGATCGTGGGAAAGAGCAGTGGCAGATGAACCAACTACTGAACTTTTATTTTTTTAAGAACAAATTCAATGAAATTGTTTTTTACTGAATTGAAAATATTTGTTTATTATTCTTATAATAAATAAATCTAAAGTTGGGATTAAATGCTAAAAAAAACATTGATGAATCTTAATAATGTAATAATGCCCAACCAATTAATTCACATATCATTCTTTACATTAGAAAGGGAACTTAAGTGACTGACTGGACTCTGGCCGATGGTAGATTTAACCAGTTCAGTTATCATTTTCTGTATTTCAGAGTTACGTACTTCTTCC
Source organism: Procambarus clarkii (assembly GCF_040958095.1). Taxonomy (NCBI): domain Eukaryota; kingdom Metazoa; phylum Arthropoda; class Malacostraca; order Decapoda; family Cambaridae; genus Procambarus; species Procambarus clarkii. The sequence continues at coordinate 29,733,541 of NC_091168.1, read as the reverse complement.
GTTAGTCGCAAGGCAACATTTTGTAAATGATCCACACTATCTTGAAGCCTCGACAATTTAGTTAGCACCTCAATAACAGTTATATGGGTGGTTAATTCATATTGGGGATATTTACTCAAATCTATTGAAGGTTTCGGTAATCTACCTTTGTTTTCCAGGTAATCAAGACCTTTTAAAATACAAGTAATGTGTTTCTCTTTCGTTTTGTATTTATAGTCACGATCCATATCTGGATAATTAAAGTCGTCTAATTCTTCATATCCCATTGGCCACTTTGGCCACTCGTCACCATTATTACATGATTTCACTATTTTGTTGGTAGTTTTGAAATCATCATTTGAATAAAAGGTCACTAAAATATTTTTAAGTTTTGCAGTATCATACTTTTTTCTAAAGAATAAAATATAGTTGATCATTTCATTTACTGACGACGTCATTATGTATTCGTTTTTGGTAAATGAATTGAATAGTTAAGTGAAATTCTAAATTTTTATTACTTATATACTTCTGGCCAAAATTTAATTTCTAATTAGCGACAATAGTTGCTGAAAACTTGTACTTTTGATAATGATTAATTCCCCTTTTTATACCCTTCGACCTAATACTAAATAACCGCAATTTTTGTTATCTCAATATTTTATTGAGAATGCTCTTGGTCTTCTTTCATCTTTAACACAATATAAAAAAAATACAACTGTCTTCATCACACATATGGGCTTTTTTTGTTGCTGAGTGACTTCAAATATTCAGCCTGGTTGATTCAGTTGATCAGCAAACATTTTTACCTCATTTTTTTTTCACACGATTCATGCTATTATTGACCAATTGAAGAATATCATTGTATATTAATTTATATTATTAATATGTGTATATTAATTTTATTTAACAGTTCTAAAGTTATAATGTATAGAAATATAAATTTAGTAACCACACTCCTACTAACATTCGGAAAATTCAATTGCACAAAGCTTTTAAAACCATGGTATCCATATTTCCCATGAAATCTTTTACATCTTCGATTACATCATATTCCCAAATAATGAAATATATCATCAAATATGGTTCATATGGTATAGATATTATTTTAGAACCATTTATAAATCTAATACCATTTAAACCCCAAGTTGTAAATGTTTATGCTATAAAAATATGGATGGGATCTACTCAAGAAGGATATCCTGCAGCATCCCAATTACAATTTATACTGCGAGTCGCAGTTAGGGAGGATGGAAAATTTTATCGTTCCTATAGGTTTTTGGAAATCTTCTCTAACATTGACCAAAGAAGCATCATGTTCTGTGAACATAATTTCAAGTATCCCCATGATCCGGATTACTTAATAGTGCCTATCGCGGGATATAGGTCCTACGCCAAAGATCCTTCCATATTTCTGATGATGATACAAGCTTCCAATCAGGAACGAGAAGCTCTGAGAGAGATGATGATAGCAGACGGAATATCGATTCCATCGTCATTTTGTAACGTTGATCAGGCTGCGCTCAAAAGGCTTATGTCCCTCAAACAATATTTGAATCGACATTATTATTTTAGGTATATGATGTTTAAAAATATACGTTGGGAATTAACCCGAGATGTGAGATATTACGAAGCATGGTTGAAAAATAAAAAATGGCTTAACTACGTTAATCACAGGATGATTCAACATAAACCCTATTGTTTACATGATGGATCTTTTTTTAACGAGCCTCGTCAAGATATAATTTATAGGGACCCCAACTATGAAATTAGATCTCGTTTGGGGCTACCCAAATATTGTAATTACTGGCAGGATATAGATTCTATTTTTCGGGTTTTCAGTGATGGTGATAAAAAGTGTGATGATATATGTTGTATTAGGCTAGGAAACCTTGACCGAATTTATCATTTAAATTTGGCGAAGAGCGAATTAATTGCTCGAATAGTAGTGAAAGAATACGGATCATTTTATGTAGAAAAGGTAAAAGGCGTACTTTTCATAACCCGAAATCCCCATCTCTTTATGGACATCATTCAAACGGGAGAAAAGGAAGAAATCTGTCGTTTTATTATAGAAGACGAAGGTTTATCATCATCATCATCACCACCACCACCATCACCATGTAAAAACACCTACAAGCCAAATAGTTTGCAGGCAATGTGCGTCAATCAATTTGTGAATTCCTTTTTGGATATTAATAGAATGGGATATTGGACCGTGGCCTGCTTACGTAGAGCAATATACACCAACCCTAATATTCCTCATTTTTTTAAACGCCAAATAATCAACGAAGTTCAACGGAATCTAATGATTAGATCTTGGGAAAGAGCAGTAGCAGATGAAAAAACTACTGAATTTCCGGTAGAAATTAATGAGGGAAACCAAAGGTATGATATTTATGGGTCGCTAATTAGAAATTAAATTTTGGCCAGAAGTATATAAGTAATAAAAATTTCAAATTTCACTTAACTATTCCATTCATTTACCAAAAACGAATACATAATGACGACGTCAGTAAATGAAATGATCAACTTTATTTTATTCTTTAGAAAAAAGTATGATACTACAAAACTTAAAAATATTTTAGTAACCTTTTATTCAAATGATGAACTCCTAGCAACCAAAAAAATAGTGGCACCCAAATAGTTTGCAGGCAATGTGCGTCAATCAATTTGTGAATTCCTTTTTGGATACTACTAGAATGGGATATTGGATGGGAGCAAATGCTAAAAAAAACATTGATGAATCTTAATAATGTAATAATGCCCAACAATTAATTCACATATCAATCTTTACATTAGAAAGGGAACTTGAGTGACTGACTGGACTGTGGCCGATGGTAGATTTAACCAGTTCAGTTATCATTTTCTGTATTTCAGAGTTACGTACTTCTTCCGTTAGTCGCAAGGCAACATTTTGTAAATGATCCACACTATCTTGAAGCCTCGACAATTTAGTTAGCACCTCAATAACAGTTATATGGGTGGTTAATTCATATTGGGGATATTTACTCAAATCTATTGAAGGTTTCGGTAATCTACCTTTTGGTTCCAGGTAATCAAGACCTTTTAAAATACAAGTAATGTGTTTCTCTTTCGTTTTGTATTTATAGTGACGATCCATATCTGGATAATTAAAGTCGTCTAATTCTTCATATCCCAATGGCCACTTTGGCCACTCGTCACCATTATTACATGATTTCACTATTTTGTTGGTAGTTTGGAAATCATCATTTGAATAAAAGGTCACTAAAATATTTTTAAGTTTTGCAGTATCATACTTTTTTCTAAAGAATAAAATATAGTTGATCATTTCATTTACTGACGACGTCATTATGTATTCGTTTTTGGTAAATGAATGGAATAGTTAAGTGAAATTCTAAATTTTTATTACTTATATACACTTCTTGCCCAAATTTTATTTCTAATTAGCACCGCCTTATAAGACAATATGCCGATTCCCAGCGAAAATGTAGTGTTTTTAGTAAAAGAAACTGCACAAAGAGAAGTCCAGCTGACCCATCCCCCTACGTAAATTTATGTGTTCTCCTTTTTGGTTGAATGGATGGATAGTTAGTGAAATTCTAAATTTTTATTACTTTTATACTTCTTGCTAATTAATTTGTGACAATAGTTACTGAAAACTTTGTTTTCATTGAATCTGTACTTATTTTTTTTTCTTACTCATTGCACATAAAGGGTTTTTTTTTGGCTTGAATGTACTCACAAATAGTTGATCAGTTAACATTTTTACCTCATTTTTTTTTTTTTTTAATTTCATTTAACAATTCCAAGGTTATATATATTATATAGAAATAGAAATTTAGTAGCCACATTCCTACTAACATTTGGAATATTCAGCTGCACAAACTTTTTAAAACCATGGTATCCATATTTCCCTTTAAATCTTTTACATCTTCGATTACATCAAGTTCCCAAATAGAAAAATATTTAGACCAATCATGTTCGCATAGTGTAGATATTACTTTAGAACCATGTATAATTAATTTAAGACTAAAGCGACAAGAAATTGTAATTGTAAATGTTTATGCTATAAAAATATGGATGGGATCTACTCAAGAAGGATATCCTGCGGCATCCCAATTACAATTTATACTGCGAGTCGTAGTTAGGGAGGATGAAAATCATTGTTCTTATATGTTTGTGGAACTCTTCTTTAACATTGACCAAAGAACCAGCATGTTCTGTGAACATAATTTCAAGTATTCCGATGATCCGGATTACTTAAAATTGCCTATCACGGGATATAGGTCCTACGCCAAAGATCCTTCCATATTTCTGATGATGATACAAGCTTCCAATCAGGAACGAGAAGCTCTGAGAGAGATAATGATAGCAGACGGAATATCGATTCCATCGTCATTTTGTAAAGTTGATCAGGGTGCGCTCAAAAGGCTTATGTCCCTCAAACAATATTTGAATCGGCATTATTATTTTAGGTACATGATGTTTAAAAATATACGTTGGGAATTAACCCGAGATTTGAGATATTACGAAGTATGGTTGAAAAATAAAAAATGGCTTAACTACGTTAATCACAGGATGATTCAACATAGACCCTATTGTTTATATGATGAATATTTTCATGACGTGCCTCAAGATGGAATTTATAATATATGGTCTTCAGATTATACATTTCGGGTTTTCAGTGATGGTGATGAAAAGTGTGATGATATATGTTGTATTACGCTACGAAACCTTGACCGAATTTATCATTTAAATTCGGCGAAGAGCGAATTAATTGCTCGAATAGTGGCAAAAGAATATGGATTATTTTATATACAAAAGGTAAAACGCGTACTTTTCATAACCCGAAATCCCCATCTCTTTATGGACCTCATTCAAACGGGAGAAAAGGAAGAAATCTGTCGTTTTATTATAGAAGACGAAGGTTTATCATCATCATCATCATCATCATCATCACCACCACCTCCATGTAAAAACACCTACAACCCAAATAGTTTGCAGGCAATGTGCGTCAATCAATTTGTGAATTCCTTTTTGGATATTAATAGAATGGGATATTGGAACGTGGCCTGCTTACGTAGAGCAATCAACACCAACCCTAATATTCCTCATTTATTTAAACACCAATTAATCAACGAAGGTCAACGGAATCTAATGATTAGATCTTGGGAAAAAGCAGTGGCTGATGAACCAACTACTAAACTTTTTTTTTTTAAGAACAGATTCAATGAAAAAGTTTTTTTACTGAATTGAAAATATTTGTTTATTATTCTTATAATAAATAAATCTAAAGTTGGGATTAAATAATGAAAAAACATTGATGAATCTTAATAATGTAATAATGTCCAATCAATTAATTCACATATCAATTTTTACATTAGAAAGGGAACTTAAGTGACTGACTGGACTCTGGCCGATGGTAGATTTAACCAGTTCAGTTATCATTTCCTCCACTTCAGAGTTACGTACTTCTTCCGTTAGTCGCAAGGCAACATCTTGTAAATGATCCACACTATCTTGAAGCCTCGATAATTTAGTTAGCACCTCAATACCAGTTATATGGGTGGTTAATTCATATTGGGGATATTTAGCCAAATCGATTGAAGGTTTCGGTAATCTACCTTTGGTTTCCAGGTAATCAAGGCCTTTAAAAATACAAGTAATGTGTTCGTCTTTCGTTTTGTATTGATCCTTGTAATCCATCATATCTGGATAATTAAATTCGTCTAATTCATATGGCCACTTGTCATCATTATTACATGATTTCACTATTTTTTTGGTGGTTTTGAGATCATCATTTGAATAAAAGGTCACTAAAATATTTTTAAGTTTTGCAGTATCATACTTTTTTCTAAAGAATAAAATATAGTTGATCATTTCATTTACTGACGACGTCATTATGTATTCGTTTTTGGTAAATGAATGGAATAGTTAAGTGAAATTCTAAATTTTTATTACTTATATACACTTCTTGCCCAAATTTTATTTCTAATTAGCACCGCCTTATAAGACAATATGCCGATTCCCAGCGAAAATGTAGTGTTTTTAGTAAAAGAAACTGCACAAAGAGAAGTCCAGCTGACCCATCCCCCTACGTAAATTTATGTGTTCCCATTTATCATTTAAATTCGGCGAAGAGCGAATTAATTGCTCGAATAGTGGCAAAAGAATATGGATTATTTTATATTCAAAAGGTTTATCATCACCACCACCACCACCACCATCACCACGTAAAAACACCTACAACCCAAATAGTTTGCAGGCAATGTGTGTCAATCAATTTGTGAATTCCTTTTTGGATACTACTAGAATGGGATATTGGATGGGAGCAAATGCTAAAAAAAACATTGATGAATCTAAATAATGTAATAATGCCCAATTAATTAATTCACATATCAATCTTTACATTAGATAGGGAACTTAAGTGACTGACTGGACTCTGGCCGATGATAGATTTAACCAGTTCAGTTATCATTTTCTGTATTTCAGAGTTACGTACTTCTTCCGTTAGTCGCAAGGCAACATTTTGTAAATGATCCACATTATCTTGAAGCCTCGACAATTTAGTTAGCACCTCAATACCAGTTATATGGGTGGTTAATTCATATTGGGGATATTTACTCAAATCTATTGAAGGTTTCGGTAATCTACCTTTGGTTTCCAGGTAATCAAGACCTTTTAAAATACTCTCTTTCGTTTTGTATTGATCTTTGTAATCCATCATATCTGGATAATTAAATTCGTCTAATTCATATGGCCACTCATCACCATTATTACATGATGCCACTATTTTTTTGGTTGCTAGGAGTTCATCATTTGAATAAAAGGTTACTAAAATATTTTTAAGTTTTGTAGTATCATACTTTTTTCTAAAGAATAAAATAAAGTTGATCATTTCATTTACTGACGTCGTCATTATGTATTCGTTTTTGGTAAATGAATGAAATAGTTAAGTGAAATTCTAAATTTTTATTACTTATATACTTCTGGCCAAAATTTAATTTCTAATTAGCGACAATAGTTGCTGAAAACTTGTACTTTTGATAATGATTAGTTCCCCTTTTTATACCCTTCGACTTAATACTAAATAACCGCAATTTTTGTTATCTCAATATTTTATTGAGAATGCTCTTGGTCTTCTTTCATCTTTAACATAATATAAAAAAAATACAACTGTCTTCATCACACATATGGACTTTTTTTGTTGCTGAGTGACTTCAAATATTCAGCCTGGTTGATTATCTGACTGAATTCTTCACCACATATATTTATGAACAGTCAGTAGGTGTACGCAAACCAAAGTAATGGTTGAATCTGGATATAGGTTTTTTTTTGGTTCCCTCTGTAGTTCAATTTTCTCACACACCTCCCTTATATGTTTAAATGATTTTCACTGATATGGGTTCCTTAATAGGCGTTGGTGGTGATTGATTAAGAGAAAGTGGGGTTCTATGTGGCAACTACTTCATCTTGTAGTGTCAGTCTTGGGGATAAAACGAAGGTGGGGGGGAGAGGGGGGTTTATGATGGTGATAGTAGTGACGGCAGAGGCACTGAAGTTGAGGCAGCAGCCACTTCAAATTTTTTTATCTTCGTCTGGAAACAAAAATGATGATAGTAGGGGTGACGGGATTCACTTAGTTTACGCAGATGTTCCAGTGGACCACCACTGTTAAATAGTAGATATATTATAAATATGCTAACCTTTAAATTCACTTTTTTTGCCTAACTTCTTCGTCTCTCTCTCTCTCTCTCTCTCTCTCTCTCTCTCTCTCTCTCTCTCTCTCTCTCTCTCTCTCTCTCTCTCTCTCTCTCTCTCTCTCTCTCTCTCTCTCTCTCTCTCTCTCTTTCTCTCCGAATTTCATTAACTTTCTGCAGCCCACAAGTTAAGGGAAAGGGGGAGTTGATGATGAAGGTAGTGGTGGTGGTTCTTCTTCAACGATCCTGGAGAAGAAATTGCAGGTGCTGCCTCCATACCGGACAAGTCCAACTGACACTGATATGTATCAGTTGACAGCACCCTATGTCATCACCTTCCTTCCCCCCCCCCCCCATCTCAACATAAACAATGGGTCAAGTCATTTTTAATCGACCAATTACTGACCGACCCACTTTCTTTGCTAAAACGGCAGTTGATCAGCAAACATTTTTACCTCATTTTTTTTTCACATGATTCATGCTATTATTGACTAATTGAAGAATATCATTGTATACTAATTTATATTATTAATATGTGTATATTAATTTTATTTAACAGTTCTAAAGTTATATGAATAGAAATATAAATTTAGTAACCACACTCCTACTAACATTCGGAATATTCAGTTGCACAAAGCTTTAAAAACCATGGTATCCATATTTCCCTTGAAATCTTTTACATCTTCGATTACATCATATTCCCAAATAATTAAATATATCATCAAATATGGTTCATATGGTATAGATATTATTTTAGAACCATTTATAAATCAAATACCATTAAAACCTCAAATTGTAAATGTTTATGCTATAAAAATATGGATGGGATCTACTCAAGAAGGATATCCTGCGGCATCCCAATTACAATTTATACTGCGAGTCGCAAATAAGGAGGATGGAAAATTTTATTATTCCTATAGGTTTTTGGAAATCTTCGCTAACATTGACCAAAGAAGCATCATGTTCTGTGAACATAATTTCAAGTATCCCCATGATCCGGATTACTTAATAGTGCCTATCGCGGGATATAGGTCCTACGCCAAAGATCCTTCCATATTTCTAATGATGATACAAGCTTCCAATCAGGAACGAGAAGCTCTGAGAGAGATGATGATAGCAGATGGAATATCGATTCCATCTTCATTTTGTAAAGTTGATCAGGCTGCGGTGAAAAGGCTTATGTCCCTCAAACAATATTTGAATCGGCATTATTATTTTAGGTATATGATGTTTAAAAATATACGTTGGGAATTAACCCGAGATGTGAGAGATTACGAAGCATGGTTGAAAAATAAAAAATGGCTTAACTACGTTAATCGCAGGATGAATTCAACATAAACCCTATTGTTTACATGATGGATCTTTTTATAACGAGCCTCGTCAAGATATAATTTATAGGGACCCCAACTATGAAATTAGATCTCATTTGGGGGTACCCAAATATTGTAATGACTGGCGGGATAGAGATTCTATTTTTCGGGTTTTCAGTGATGGTGATAAAAAGTGTGATGATATATGTTGTATTAGGCTAGGAAACCTTGACCGAATTTATCATTTAAATTCGGCGAAGAGTGAATTAATTGCTCGAATAGTGGCGAAAGAATACGGATCATTTTATGTAGAAAAGGTAAAAGGCGTACTTTTCATAACCCGAAATCCCCATCTCTTTATGGACCTCATTCAAACGGGAGAAAAGGAAGAAATCTGTCGTTTTATTATAGAAGACGAAGGTTTATCATCATCATCATCATCATCATCATCATCATCATCATCATCACCACCACCTCCATGTAAAAACACCTACAAGCCAAATAGTTTGCAGGCAATGTGCGTCAATCAATTTGTGAATTCCTTTTTTGATATTAATAGAATGGGATATTGGAACGTGGCCTGCTTACGTAGAGCAATATACACCAACCCTAATATTCCTCATTTTTTTAAACGCCAAATAATCAACGAAGTTCAACGGAATCTAATGATTAGATCTTGGGAAAGAGCAGTAGCAGATGAAACAACTACTGAATTTCCGGTAGAAATTAATGAGGGATACGATAGATACAAGTTTTCAGCACCTATTTTCGCTAATTAGAAATTAAATTTTGGCCAGAAGTATATAAGTAATAAAAATTTCGAATTTCACTTAACTATTCCATTCATTTACCAAAAACGAATACATAATGACGTCATCAGTAAATGAAATGATCAACTTTATTTTATTCTTTAGAAAAAAGTATGATAATACAAAACTTAGAAAGATTTTAGTAACCTTTTATTCAACTGATGAACTCATAGCAACCAAAAAAATAGTGGCATCATGTAATAATGGTGATAAGTGGCCATATGGATTAGACGAATTTAATTATCCAGATAGGATGGATTACATGGATCAATACACAATGAACCACGAATTCGTTACAGATATTTTTATAGGTCTTAATTACCTGGAAACCAAAGGTAGATTACCGAAACCTTCAATAGATTTTGCTAAATATCCCAAATATGAATTAACCACCCTTATAACTGGTATTGAGTTGCTAACTAAATTATCGAGGCTTCAAGATAGTGTGGATCATTTACAAAATGTTGCCTTGCGACTAACGGAAGAAGTACGTAAAACTCTGAAATACAGAAAATGATAACTGAACTGGTTAAATCTATCATCGGCCAGAATCCAGTCAGTCACTTAAGTTCCCTATCTAATGTAAAGAATGATATGTGAATTAATTGATTGGGCATTATTACATTATTAAGATTCATCAATAGTTTTTATTTATACTTTTAGCATTTGCTTCCAACTTTAGATTTATTTATTAGAATAATAATAAACATATATATTTTAAAACATAATCAATTCAGTAAAATAAAAGTCCAATAGTTGGTTCTTCTGCCACTGCTCTTTCCCACGATCTAATCATTAGATTCCGTTGAACTTCGTTGATTAATTGGCGTTTTAAAAAAGAAGGAATATTACGGTTGGTGTTGATTGCTGTACGTAAGCAGGCCACGGTCCAATTATTAATATCCAAAAAGGAATTCACAAATTGATTGACGCACATTGCCTGCAAACTATTTGGAGGTGGTGGTGATGATGATGATGATAAACCTTCGTCTTCTATAATAAAACGACAGATTTCTTCCTTTTCTCCCGTTTGAATGATGTCCATAAAGAGATGGGGATTTCGGGTTATGAAAAGTACGTGGTATACCATTTCTACATAAAATGATCCGTATTCTTTCACCACTATTCGAGCAATTAATTCGCTCTTCGCCGAATTTAAATGATAAATTCGGTCAAGATTTCGTAGCCTAATACAACATATATCATCACACTTTTCATCACCATCACTGAAAACCCGAAATGTATAATTTTTAGACCATTTATCACAATATTTGGGTAAAAAAAAAAAAGAATTACATTGACGTTCATAGTTGGGGTCCCTATAAATTATATCTTCACGAGGGTCGTTACAACCAAATTTTTTATGTAAACAATAGGGTCTATGTTGTTTCATCCTGTCATCAATGCAGGTAAGCCATTTTGTATTTTTCAACCATGCTTCGTAAGCTCTCAAATCTCGGGTTAATTCCCAACGTATATTTTTAAACTTCATGTGCCTGAAATAATAATGCCGATTCAAATATTGTTTGAGGGACATAAGCCTTTTGACCGCTGCCTGATCAACTTTGCTACATGGCGATGGAATCGATATTCCGTCTGCTATCATCATCTCTCTCAGAGCTTCTCGTTCCTGATTGGAAGCTTGTATCATCATAAGAAATATGGAAGGATCTTTGGCGTAGGACCTATATCCCGTGATAGGCAATTTTAAGTCATAATGACAGGGGTCCTGGAAATTCTGTCCACAGAACATGATGCTTCTTTGGTCAATGTTAGAGAAGAGTTCCACAAACATATAAGAACAATATCTTTCATGCTCCTTAACTATGACTCGCAGTATAAATTGTAATTGGGATGCTGCAGGATATCCTTCTTGAGTAGATCCCATCCATATTTTTATAGCATAAACATTTACAATTACAATATTGTGTCTAAGAAATGGCTTTAATTTAATTATACATGGTTCTAAAGTAATATTTAAAAGATAAGAATTATCTTTGTCTAAATATTCTTCTATTTGGGAACTTGATGTAATCGAAGATGAAAAAGATTTAAAGGGAAACATTGATAAAATGTTTTTTTAAAAGCTTTGTGCAGCTGAATATTCCGAATGTTAGTAGGAGTGTGGCTACTAAATTTCTATTTCTATATATATAACTTTAGAACTGTTAAATAAAATGAATATATGTATTAATAATATAAATTAGTCAATAATAGCATGAATCATGTAAAAAAAAAATAGGTAAATTTGGCTAAATATCCACAATATAAATTAACTACCCATATAACTGTTATTAAGGTGCTAACAAACATAGTCCATCTCATCTCGGGCTCTGTAGTGTGTTTGAAATAAAAGTTCAGTAGTTGTTTCATCTGCTACTGCTCTTTCCCATGATCTAATCATTAGATTCCGTTGAACTTCATTGATTATTTGGCGTTTTAAAAAATGAGGAATATTAGGGTTGGTGTTGATTGTTCTACTGTAAGCAGGCCACGGTCCAATATCCCATTCTATTAATATCCAAAAAGGAATTCACAAATTGATTGACGCACATTGCCTGCAAACTATTTGGCTTGTAGGTGTTTTTACATGGAGGTGGTGGTGATGATGATGATGATGATGATAAACCTTCGTCTTCTATAATAAAACGACAGATTTCTTCCTTTTCCCCCGTTTGAATGAGGTCCATAAAGAGATGGGGATTTCGGGTTATGAAAAGTACGCGGTTTACCCTTTCTACATAAAAGGATCCATAGTCTTTCGCCACTATTCGAGCAATTAATTCTCTCTTCGCAGAATTTAAATGATAAATTCTGTCAAGCTTTCCTATGTTAATACAACATATATCATCACACTTTTTATCACCATCACTGAAAACCCGAAATGTATAATTTTTAGGCCATTTATCACAATATTCGGGTACCCCTAAATGAGATCTAATTTTATAGTTGGGGTCCCTATAAATTATATCTTCACGAGGGTCGTTACAACCAAATTTTTTATGTAAACAATAGGGTCTATGTTGTTTCATCCTGTCATCAATGCTTGTATTTTTCAACCATGCTTCGTAAGCTCTCAAATCTCGGGTTAATTCCCAACGTATATTTTTAAACATCATGTACCTAAAATAATAATGCCGATTCAAATATTTTTTGAGGGACATAAGCCTTTTCAGCGCACCCTGATCAACTTTGCTACATGGCGATGGAATCGATATTCCGTCTGCTATCATTATCTCTCTCAGAGCTTCTCGTTCCTGATTGGAAGCTTGTATCGTCATCAGAAATATGGAAGGATCTTTGGCGTAGGACCTATATCCCGTGATAGACCATTTTAAGTAATGATCGTACTTAAAACTATGATCATAGAACATAATGCTTCTTTGGTCAATGTTAGAGAAGAGTTCCACAAACATATAAGAACAATATCTTTCATGCTCCTTAACTACGACTCGCAGTATAAATTGTAATTGGGATGCCGCAGGATATCTTTTTCGAGTAGATCCCATCCATATTTTTATAGCATAAACATTTACAATTACAATATCGTGTTTAAGAAATGGCTTTAATTTAATTATACATGGTTCTAAAGTAATATTTATAAGATAAGACTTTTCTTTGTCTAAATATTTTTCTATTTGGGAACTTGATGTAATCGAAGATATAAAAGATTTAAAGGGAAACATTGATAAAATGGTTTTTTAAAAGCTTTGTGCAGCTGAATATTCCGAATGTTAGTATGAGTGTGGCTACTAAATTTCTATTTCTATATATATAACTTTAGAACTGTTAAATAAAATTAATATACAAATATCCCCAATATAAATTAACTATCCATATAACTGTTATTAAGGTGCTAACTAAAGATAGTGTGGATCATTTACAAAATGTTACCTGTTCCCTTTCTAATGTAAAGAAATATGTTAATTAATTGGTTGAGCATTATTACATTACTAAGATTCATCAATGGTTTTTATTTATACTTTTAGCATTTGCTCCCAACTTCAAGATTTATTTATTATAAGAATAATAAACAAGTATTTTATAACATAATCAATTCAGTAAAATAGTTTAAAATACTACACAGTGCTTTGTGTCTCTTACACAATCCCAATAAATATGTCACCACTGTTTTAGACACGTGAACGAGTTTCATTAAATAGCAGTGGTCGTCAGCGTCACTAAACCATACAAAATGTATGAATTGAGTTGGCCAATGCTCCTCAATGTGTGTATGTTACAAAAACCTGGTAACGTTGGTTGAGTGATTTTTTTCTACATAGGCTGGGAGGGATGAGAGTAGAAGGCAAGGAGGGAGATACTGCACATTACCTCACCCCTAACACCTCCCCACCTACCCACCTCCTTCCTTCTCTCCTGCTTGATACCTGCCTTCCTCAAGCATAATCAACCAGGCGGCGATGCGACCGTGTTTCCTCAAGACACGAACACTCGAGCAAAACACGTTGGCTTCTCCCGGTAAAAGGGCTTGCAAGTTTTTCAATTTCTTTCCAGTTTACTCCTGGAAAGGCTTAACTGATACTATCTGCGGGCAAAGCGTGTCTACCGCACACGCACACACGCACACGGGGAATTGATAAGGTAGAAAAGGATGAATTATTTAACATGGGTGGTACACACACAAGGGAACACAGGTGGGTATTGAGTACCCACATGAGCCACAGGGACGTTAGAAAGAACTTTTTCAATGTCAGTAGTTAGGATGGAATGCACTAGGTAGTGGTGTGGTGGAGGCTGACTCCATACACAGTTTCAAATGTAGATATGATAGAGCCCAATAGGCTCAGGAATCTGTACACCAGTTGATTGACAGTTGAGAGGCGGGACTAAAGAGTCAGAGCTCAACACCTGCAAGGTAAGCAAAATTAGGCGAGTACACAGGGCCTGGCGGCTGAGTGGACAGTGCTCTAGGGTGGTAGTCCTAAGGGCCCGGGTTTGATCCCCAGAAAAAAAAGCAGAAACAAATGGTCATTTTCTTTCACCCTGGTGCCCCTGTTCACTCGGTAGTAAATAGGGAACCACCACGGACAGGAGTACACCCATACACATATTTCACCTCCCTACTGAGAGAGCGGGAAGATGCCCCCCCCCCTTCCCCTCCTTCCCTACTGTGAGAGCGGGAAGATGGCCCCCCCTCCCCTCCTTCCCTACTGTGAGAGCGGGAAGATGCCCCAGCGCCCTCATTTATTGTTCTTTAATGGTTCCCCATATTATGGCCAAAGAAGCATAATCCAAGTTTATAATAGGATCTTTTACTAAAGAAGCATAAAATAATGTATATATATCCAACTCATCAAGACATCCCTGCTGGCTCAAGTACTCCAGTGTGACCGCTATTTTTTCATCTATCAATTTATCCAGTTTTTGTGATTTAGCCATAAATGCAGCCTTGCTCCGTTCAGCTATATTATCATCTAATGTCAAATCTTCCACGGCTCTCTTCCAGGAACTAACCATTAGACTCCATTTAAGTTCATCATCGATAAATTGATATTTAAAGGAATCCGGGATCTGGAGGGTGGAAACCATTTCTTCGCACAGAGTGGCCGCTGTCCAACCCCATTCTGTTGTTCTAACATCCAAAAAATAACTTGTAACTGCCCGAGTACATATAGCTCGTAAACGATTGTCATATTTGTGCGGAGATGTTGATAAACCCTCGTCTCGAACGATAAAACTATAAATTTCATCCTTGTTCCCCGTTTGAATAATATCCACAAAGAGTTTGAGATCTCGGGTTAGAAAAAGAATACATTCAGATAGTACGTCGAATGGGGTGCTATAAGTTACTATGATCATTTCGAAATAAATTTTTCCATAAATCAATGTTTATGCTCGAGATGTTTTTATTATTTTTGTATAGCTTCAAAGACACAGTAATAAGTTCTTAACCACATTTAACATAAGGTAGGTCAATATTGTAGTACACATTGTAATAATGTAATTGTCGTTCAATGTAAAAATTTAAATCACAAACTCATTGCGTTCTTTGTCTTGTATACTACTATTACCTTGCTCTTGTCATTTTTTTTTGACATGCTGATGATGAAGATAAATGTTTTGTTGTGTAAAATTAAACAGTGACTTTAGTTTCCCTTTCCTTCGTTTGAATGAGAGAGGTATATGAAGAATATGTTTCAGAAAAATGAATATTCTTTCACCACCATTTAAACATTTAATTAATTTGTACGGCAAACATAAAATAAATTACACTTTGGAATACTCCCTCTCCTTTCAAAAAAGGGAATGAACTATTCATTATTCATTAATTATATATTATGTAATATTTTCATCTTCTTAAGGGGGCTTATCATCACAAAAATTCGGAAAAATCAAATCTTTTTGAAAAATTTATAAAAATACTACAACGTTCTGGTAACACTTTGGCGCAAACCCGAGAATGTTATGATATAAATTAAAGTATTTATGGTACATTTCCATGCGTAATTTTGCAGAATCCGGTGCCCCGCGGCTGTGGTGCGACAAAGAGTATTGCGTCGTACGTTCTAAACGTCAATTTTTCCGTAATAACGTCGGAAATAACTCTGTATATATGACAACAAATATACACTCAATGGCAACCGTCTCCTAGCGGGGGTGGGAGAGGCAGCCAGCTACCAGTCACATGTTGTGTCCTGTTGAGAGTGGAGGGTGTTGATGCGCGCTCCATTTTTGCTCCTGGAATCTCGCTTTTGTAGCGTCTAGCGCACAATGACTATAAACGGAAGGGTCTGAATGCAAGAGTAGCCAATTTGACACGCGGTCGCCGTCGTTGGCTGGAAAGGAGAGACGCTGTAGCACAAGGGAGGTTATTATCAAGTGAAGATACAGGCGGCCTCCCCGCCTCAGCTGTGAGAGGCATGACACAGCAGCCACACCCCGCTTCGACCCTCCTCACACATCCTCAACCCCTCGATGTGTATGGAACGGCCACGACAGTGCCATCTACATTTACTGCTGTGGCTGGTGTGGCAGTGCCGTCTACAAGTCGAAGTCTGGTAATATGTATGTGCAGGATATTGCATACCTTGCTCAATGGATGCCTATCTACAAGGGTGCCAATTATGAACGAAATCGGTCGATGACACACTCGACTACAGGTGGCCGAACTTTGATCTTATTTTACTCAGGTAAGTAATTTACAACTTCAAGGTGTTTCTCAGCTTTCATTTATTAATCAATTTACATGCAAATTACACCTTATAGAGTTTGTGCTTCTACAAACCTATTGAGACATTTTAGTCCAAAGTCCATTTGTTGATTAAACATCAAATATTGTATATTTTTGGAAGGGTAACTTTGAATAATTATATTATTGCACTAAACACTTCTTTTGATAAAACTGATCAATAGAATCCTTTATTATGTGCTAAATTTAATATCTGATTGTTATAGAAATATTTTTGTTGACATGTGTTCCCTGAAATTATTTGAAAATGTTGAAAATTCGTTGCATAATACAAGGTGTTTTTTTTTTTCTCCTTTTCTGTTTAGGGTGTGATGCTGAAACTTGGACCAGTTGCAGCTCTTTCTATAACCATTTCATAAATAAATTTATAAACAAATTGAACAACTTTTACTTTACCCCTTAATACTACTACTCATTTTTCAGTAAACATTATCTCTCTTTTTTTTTTACAATAATATGGAGGACTTTAGAGCTTTTGTAGTGGTGGTATGTAAAAAAAAAAATATTTCAATGTAAAATGTAAATCATATAGTTTATGTTAAATCAATGATTGGGGTACAAATTGTTTGTTTAATAACGAAAATCCCACTGATGATGTGGTAAATCGGGCCTTGCATACTAGCTAGAACACAGTACTCTGCCTACTATGCGAGACCTGATTTGTCTAATAAACAAAGCTTAATTAAGTTCGACAAACAAATAATAAATATTTTCCTGTCATCACAAATCCAACTTAGATCCTATAAGATATATGAATTAGGAGACAAACAACTCTTGCCCCCATACCTCATCAATCAATCAGCACAAATCCAACTTAGTCCCAAATTACAAACACTGTTATTTACCAAGCAAATACTCCAGTTTAGTAACAATATAAGGTGGGAATAATACACTATAAAAATTTGCAAATCTACACCTATACTTTTCAATTGTGAAAAGACTTTTAATCTTTTCAGTATGCTTTAAAACCTTTTTATCTTTAAAGGATGGGATTATTTTGAATATTTTGGATAGCTCGACTTCTGGGAGAATATATATTATTCTTTTAAATATCTCCTTGAGATCAGTTAGTCCAAAATGTCCTCTCAGATCCACAAAATCACATTCTGAATCCTTGCCTTCAAATTGAATTTCAAGGCAGGATGTATTTAAATTACGTTCTATCTCAATGTTAATATCCCAGTCTAATAGTCCATCTTCATGTGGATTAAATGGATCGAATGTGATAAATAAGGTGCATATATAAGAACATGGTTTGCTCCTTAAGATCCTTCCTTTCTTTTCTTCAGTATTAAAACCAACCATCCATCTATAGGGGTTCATATGTGGGCCACAATTTTTGTTACCAAGTTGTCCATACCTCTGGGCATCCTCTCTTTTTATTTTCTGGGGTAGAAGATATTTATCATTCTTCGATCGACGTGAACGACGACAGCGATGTTGAGAGACTTCTTTCATCTACGAAAAAACAAAATCAGTTAAATCGTTATCCTAAATATTTATAAAATTAATTAACAAAAACGTCTGATACAGAACCAAAGCCTAGAATTATTAAAACAATCCTTTCTAAAGAATTAAATAGTGATACAAAAAATTAAACAAAAAGTTTTTAAAATATACCTTATGTTTCAAAATGAACCAAATAAAGACTCAAACAATAAACAATGACAAAATTAAAAAAAAAAAAAATAAAAAAAAAAACATACTTATGTTTCAAGTGAGCAACTCTTCAGTTGTAAAGATGGATAAGCTTTATAGTCAGTCAAAGGCTTGTTGTGTAGTGCTGGTTAAGCTGTAACAGTCATCTGTTTATATACTCTGGACAAGTTTTGTTATCATCTGACGTTACCACATCCTTTAAAATATGATGTCACCTCTCTCTCTCTCTCTCTCTCCCAAATATTTAAACCCTTTCCGCTCAGCTATATATATCCCAAGCACCCCTCGACTTTAGCCACCATCACCATCATCACCACTGGTTATCAACACCCCAACTACTAAATCATCAACATTGTCCAGTAATGTTTAAAATCAACACTATGATTTTTGCTATGTTCAGATAATTTACAGTTCTTTTACCACCTATTTTAAACAATATTTTTTTCTTCCTCGGCTTTGATACCTTTTGATAATTACTTACTTGATCTGGAGATTTTTCATCCTATGAGTCCACTCCACTTTTGGACGATTTTTCAGATGAATCATTGTCACTGTTGGATCTTGTTATTTCTGCTGATCTAATCGATTTTCTATGTTCTCTTAGAGGGTGGGTTAAGATCATTAGTTGATGAGGTGATTGTTACAGAGTTCAGCTGGAGTAATTGGGGGACTTTGGATTGGTGGACAAGATAATGGGAGGGGGGGATTGGATGTCTCAGGAGCATGTAAAGTTGGGTTGTCGATAGGAAACCGATTTGGGTCAATTATGTTCAGAGTGTCCGGTGTTATATTTATTGGGCGAAGGTTGTTATCGACCCTGAGGCTGTTCCAAATATTTAGTAGGCGAATAGGATCTATGTTGCTACAACCAGATACAGTTCTGGAATATTCCAGCAAGCAATCGTCTACAGGATGAAGATGGGGTTGTTGGTTCATAATTGACTTATGACTCTAATGGGCAAATCCTATACTTCACTTTTTGGTTGTGACGACTGTACTTAGTTAGTTCTAGAATGTGGACCGCCAAGTTGTCGGAGTCTCTTTATATAACGTCCTTTCCAAGGTTATCCTTGCCAGGTTTCCCCTGTCTCCCTAATACCAGATTAGTTTTTGACTAAAGCTCATCCTTCTTTACAACTTTTAGTTTGTTTTTCTAATTCTAGGCTCAAAAGTGATTATCTATTTGAATGAATTATTCATTATTAAATGTTTAGTTTTGTCATCATTCATTATTAAAGGTTTAGTTTTATCATCAAGATGTTATGATTGGAAAGTTGTAACGGAATAAAAATCTGGAGAAGATTGAACAAACTGACATAACCATTACAAATATCTTTCATCATTATTTCATCATTGCTATGTTGTACAAATGTAATCTTTGTCTTCTTCTTCTTCTTCTACCTCCCTTTCTACAACTTGATCTTTCAACACCCCCCGATTTCTCATCTTTTTTATAATTCCATTCTTTTTAATGGAATAATTTTGGTACTGATTTTTCCAAATAGTAATATTTTCCCTTTTTTGTGAGAGGTAAGCCACCATTTTAGTTACTACATAATCAGGGGAAAGATAAGAATAAAATTTGGCATCTCTTGGTATTGTTTCTATTGGATTTTTAATTTTATTAATAATACTAGTAAATTGTTCTAATAAATCACAATGCATGTCCCACGCTGTAGATAGTGATATATTTCTTAGTTTTGACCAATTATTATTTTTTTCATAATTACTAATGAGATGCTCAATTATATTCTCATCATATCTCACGACTTCATCGATTTTAATGTACATATCAATATTTGTAATTGATTTTTTGTTTACTTCCAATGTTTGTTCATAAGTTAAACAATTTCTAATAATATACTCACTTAAACTTTGTTCAACATTTCTTACCCCATCTAAAAGAAAAAACCATAAATCTACCACAGTATTAATATATATTATCATTTTGGCCTCTTCAATTTTAAATGGGGAATATACCCCAAAATCTTCGTCAATTACAATATCCTGATTGTGAAATTGTGTAAAAAAATTTTCATACCAGATAAATTTATTATCAGCTGTTAATCCTGACATATCGTAAATTTTCCAATAAATTAACTGTCTTCTGCTAAGATTGGGCGGATAATTAAATTTAATGTGGGAATCATTAATATTATCATTTATTAACTTGTATAACTTATAAGCTATAAATAAGTATCTTATTAGATTATGTCTCAGGGGTAAATAATGTAATCCAGGAATTTTTTTGGTGTTAAATTTTTCATTATTTATATGTTCGATATCTATATTAATGAAAAGTTCCTCTTTTTTGTTCATATTTTTTTAAATCCTTTAAATATTCCATTCTAATACTTTCTCGAAATGATCTGCCCTAGCAACAAATAGGGAATTAATTTTTGACTAAGATTTATTGTCATATGAATTTTTTATTATATATTTGTGATAGAATTTAATCAAATAAATCCCAATAACATATGGTCTTTGTTTCAAGGTTATCTGACCATGGCATAGACAAACAAAGACTACTTTTTTTTTCCGTGGCATAACGTGTCGATGTTAATGTACTATTAGATCAAAGACTCTAAATCCTACCCCCTTCACCCCCCTACACATGATGAATCTTATACTATACTATAATGTAATGATGCCCAACCAATTAATTCACATATCATTCTTTACATTAGAAAGGGAACTTAAGTGACTGACTGGACTCTGGCCGATGGTAGATTTAACCAGTTCAGTTATCATTTTCTGTATTTCAGAGTTACGTACTTCTTCCGTTAGTCGCAAGGCAACATTTTGTAAATGATCCACATTATCTTGAAGCCTCGACAATTTAGTTAGCACCTCAATAACAGTTATATGGGTGGTTAATTCATATTGGGGATATTTACTCAAATCTATTGAAGGTTTCGGTAATCTACCTTCGGTTTCCAGGTAATCAAGGCCTTTAAAAATAGAAGTAACGTGGTCGTCTTTCGTTTTGTATAGATCATTGTAATCCATCTTATGTGGATAATTAAATTCTTCTACTCCCAATGGCCAGCACTTACCATTATTACATGATACCAAAATTTTTTTGGTAGCTAGGAGTTCATCATTTGAATAAAAGGTTACTAAGATATGTTTAAGTTTTACAGCATCATACTCTTTTCTAAAGAATAAAATATAGTTGATCATTTCGTTTACTGACGACGTCATTATACTTATTATTACTGTGCTCGTTTTGGGCAAATGAATGTAATAGTTAAGTGAAATTCTAAATTTTTATTACTTTTATACACTTCTTACAAAAATTTAATTTCTAATTAGTGACAATAGTTGTTGAAAACTTGTACTTTTAATAATAATTAGTTCCCCTTTTTATACCATTTGACTTAATTTTAGTTATCTCAAATAATATGAGAGGAGGGGGTAATAATGATGGTGGGGGCATTGAAGCCAAGTATAATGACGTCGTCAGTAAATGAAATGATCAACAGGATCTATACAAAACGAAAGACGAATACGTTTTAAAAGGCCTTGATTTCGGCCAGAGCCCATTCAGTTACTTATGTTTCCTTTGTAATGTAAAGAAATATGTGAATTAATTGGTTTGGCATTATTACATTATTAAGATTCATCAATGGTTTTTATTTATACTTTTAGCATTTGCTCCTAACTTCAAGATTTATTTATTATAAGAATAATAAACAAATATATTTTATAACATAATCAATTCAGTAAAATAACTTAAAATACTACACAGTGCTTTGTGTCTCTTACACAATCCCAATAAATATGTCACTACTGTTTTGGACATGTGAACGAGTTTCATTAAATGGCAGTGGTCATCACCGTCACTAAACCATACAAAATGTATGAATAGTGATCGCTATCCAATTTGCCAATGTATCTCATCTCGGGGTCTGTGGTGCGTTTGAAATAAAAGTTCAGTAGTTGTTTCATCAGCCACTGCTCTTTCCCAAGATCTAATCATTAGATTCCGTTGAACTTCATTGATTATTTGGCGTTTTAAAAAATGAGGAATATTAGGGTTGGTGTTGATTGTTCTACGTAAGCAGGCCACGGTCCAATATCCCATTCTATTAATATCCAAAAAGGAATTCACAAATTGATTGACGCACATTGCCTGCAAACTATTTGGCTTGTAGGTGTTTTTACATGGAGGTGATGGTGATGATGATGATGATGATAAACCTTCGTCTTCTATAATAAAACGACAGATTTCTTCCTTTTCCCCCGTTTGAATGAGGTCCATAAAGAGATGGGGATTTCGGGTTATGAAAAGTACGCGGTTTACCCTTTCTACATAAAAGGATCCATAGTCTTTCGCCACTATTCGAGCAATTAATTCTCTCTTCGCAGAATTTAAATGATAAATTCTGTCAAGCTTTCCTATGTTAATACAACATATATCATCACACTTTTTATCACCATCACTGAAAACCCGAAATGTATAATTTTCAGACCATTTATTACAATATTCGGGTACCCCATAAGGATAACAACGTTTATAGTTGGGGTCCCTATAAATTATATCTTGACGAGGCTTGTGATGATAATATGCCTTCCCATCATGTAAACAATAGGGTTTATGTCGAATCATCCTTCGATTAACGTATTTAAGCCATTTTCTATTTTTAAACCATGCTTCGTAAGCTCTCACATCTCGGGTTAATTCCCAACGTATATTTTTAAACATCATGTGCCTGAAATAATAATGCCGATTCAAATATTGTTTTATAGACATAAGCTTTTTCAGCGCTGCCTGATCAACTTTGCTACATGACGATGGAATCGATATTCCGTCTGCTATCATCATCTCTCTCAGAGCTTCTCGTTCCTGCTTGGAAGCTTGTATCATCATTAGAAATATGGAAGGATCTTTGGCGTAGGACCTATATCCCTTGATAGGCACTATTAAGTAATCCGGATCACGGGGGTACTTGAAATTATGTTCACAGAACATAATGCTTCTTTGGTCAATGTTAGAGAAGAATTCTACAAACATATAAGAACAATAATTTTCAGCCTCATTAAATAAGACTCGCAGTATAAATTGCAATTGGGATGCCGCAGGATATCCTTCTTGAGTAGATCCCATCCATATTTTAATAGCATAAACATTTACAATTTGGGGGTTAAATTGTATTAATTTACTTATAGATGGTTCTAAAGTAATATTTAAACCAATTGAAAAATATTTGTCTACATATTTTTTTATTTGGGAACTTGATGTAATCGAAGATGTAAAAGATTTAAAGGGAAACATGGATACCATGGTTTTAAAACCTTTGTGCAAATGAGTATTCCGAATGTTAGTAGGAGTAAATCCTTTTATGTACAATGAGTGTGAAAAAAATTTAAGTATAGATTATTTAAAGTGGTGAGACCACAAAAATATTAATGCTTGCTCTACTTGGTGGAGGTTTCCAGGTAAGCAATCAAGTCTGCACGCTCATTCTTCTTCTTAAGACCAACGAACACCATCTTTGTGCCTGGAATAAATTTCTTGGGGTTGGTCAAGTAGATATCCAGATTATCTTTGTCCCACGTGATACTCTTGGCCTTGTTGGCATAAGTGTAAATATAGCCAGAAGCCTGACCAGTTTGGCGGCCGAAGAGGCCATTTAGATTTGGTCCAGTTTTGTGCTTGCCGTTTAATTCAACAGTGTGACACTGTGCACACCTCTGCATAAAGATCTTCTTACCTTTTTCCCTCTCAACCATCTTCTGAAAAAAAAAAACACATTAACTTAAAAGGTTAAGGTGTATGCTATTTATTTATTTATTTATTTATTTATTTATTTATTTATATGTTTCATATACTTACTTACAAAAAAAGGACACTTTTTTTTCTTTGTTTTAGGATTCTGATATACTCTGCGAGAACACTGCACAACCTTGAGTCAAAACACACTCACAGATGGACTAAAAAATACTGTAGATACAGATTTGGATAATGTATCTAACCAGCTACAACTTCAACCAAACACAGTTTCAAATGAGAAAACATAAGAAATAAATAATTACACCCTCCTATAAAAATATGATATGGAAATGTGGTAAGGATGACATTTTAACTTTTCGGATTAGAGTTTTTATAGCATTGGTGCCTGAGCTGGGCCCTGAGGTGGGCCCTGGGGAGGCAACTGTGACTGTACCTGCGGTGGACCTTGCAACTGAAGTGGTGATGGCTGGCCTTGGGTTGTCATATGAATATGAACGCTAGGTGGTACCTGTTGCTGCCTGAGAAATTGATGCCCTCTGATTGAAACCCAAACAGAGGTAAAAATAACACATACATATACATTTATTTACAAAAAAACATTTTTTTTTTTGTTTTATTTAATGAATGTTGGTCTCAGGATTGGTTCACCTCCCTTTCTATGACAAAGTTGGTTAAAGAATAATAAGTATTTTCTATTTGATGGATCATTAGAATTTTTTGAGGCTAGTTTTAATAAATATGGCTGTAAACTCTTAAAAACAAGTTTCATCTCTGAAAGTGTTTCATTAAAGTTAAGGTATAGGGTAACTGGTGTCACATATTCGTCAAAAATCCAACTGTTTTCCATAATATATCTTTCTATATACAAATCAGTGACTGCCAATTGCTCCACTCCATATATAAAACTAGTTGCGGCTTCTAAAAACAGCCTGTCAGTTTGATTACCCCAAAATAAGATTTGTGCATACTTACGAGAAAATTCCCTAATGCTACATTTTAGATGATGCATATTCAACACAAACACACTTTTTACTATTTGCTTACAAAGTGGACAAAATATTTCATCTTTGTAGATAATGTTTGATAAAAAAGAGTACATCCCATAAGAATTATTCATATATCTAAGGCAGCCATAATTATTATAATCAAATTTCCCTGTAGATTTTTTACCCAACAAAATTTTGGCTGATAATGTAAACATACATTGAGGACAAATACTGTGACCACATCCAACCATATAATCATCAAACATAAAAACCATGTCACCTGACCCATTCATATCTAAACAAATGGGGCAAGATACAATTTGATGACGACTGACATTTTTCTTGATAGTTTTAAGGGAACCGTGTTTAATTGATATATCAATGACAACGTCCTTATTATCAGGTCCCCAGAGTCGGTTGGACACCAGGTTTGTTTGATATTTTTTCAAAAATGGTATTTTAACCAGGACTGTAGAATTATTTTTAGTTTCAAAACACTCGTCTTGTCTAAAATCATGTTCATTTTCAAACAGATTTATATCAGTATCAATTGATCTGATATTTGGTGAACAATTAAATATAATAGTTAACGATGCCTTTTCTGCTTCTGTCATAATTTCTATGATGTTTCTTACTTTGATATTCTGCTGTAATCTTGACCTTGTAGGAGAAATCTTGCAAGTCAAAAAAAGTTGGCAACCTCTTGAGTTTTTTGAATTTGATATTTTGTATATATTTTTTTTTAAATGTCTTCTCTTTGGACATTTCCCCAGGGATAATTCCATATTAAACCTAGAAGAAATATGAAAGATAACATTAATATTAATTAAAAAAAAGGGAGAAGAAATGGAGTTGTAAACAAGGGGAAAAAGCTCTTTATTCCACAATTAACTATTCAAAAAAAAAAAAAAAAAAAAAAACAACACTTTTCTCGGGTTTGGTATGTAGAAAGATGTCTGAAAAGTGATAGGGTAAATAAGAGTAGGATGGAAGTAGTAGTAGTAGTAGTAGTAGTAGTAGTAGTAGTAGTAGTGGTAGAAGGGTAGAGATAAAATTTCTTCAATTAGTAACTATGGTCTCTCTCACCTCAATCAGTTCATAAAGTTTTAGGGAACATATCTAAACCCACTGACTGGTTCATTCTGTTGTCAGGATTAAATCATCACACAACAACAATTGACCAGGGAGGGTGGAGGTCCGTCTTATTTATGTTAATGACACTGTCCTGTTTTTTTTTTTTTTTGTCATAAAGAGGGGAACCTATGAAAAAATATATATATATAAATTAGGAGGTTTAACTATTCTTTTCATTGTTATGATGTCTTTGACATAATTTTGTTTATAATTTTAACTCTGACACCAAAGGGGTAGACCTGTCTAGAAAATTTTATAATTGCTGGTAAGTAGTCTCTTTCCCAGTTTCCACCAGCCAATCCACACCCAATTAACGATGGAAATATTACCAAACTGTATTTTCCATTAGATACTTGCACTGCTAATTTATTTAGACCTTCATTAAACCAATAAATCCTGTTTTGGGATGTATCTTTTAAAAGGCCAGATAAAAGTTGATGATCGAAAGGTTCTAAATGTCTAGGATTTCTTCCTTTAGGTCCAACATCAACAGTACACGACTGCTGTAACTGCTGTATGAGTCTTTTAGTATAAAGGTTTTGATTTTTCTCCTTCCCCATATAAAACTGCCCAAAAACATTTATAACTACTGGTCCCTTTGTTACAGTGTTAGGATGACAAATCTCAATATTTCCTGGTTGAGGTCTATCTTCAAGCATAGCACGGTTTAAAGTGCCTATTGCCCGGCGTCGTGTATAAGAACCACAGTATGGATATATCTCAGCAAGAATCTGAGAAAGTCCATGAGATTTAACAGCTACACAGTTGAGTATTTGTACAAGCGCTATATTGGGGCTTCTATATACAGGGTCAGTAATGTCTCCATTAATAAACTCCAAGTTATCTACAAAGAAGAAAGAAACATTGGTTGTACCATTACAGTCCATAATTATCTTCTAATATATGTTGCCAAAGAATATATTTTTAAGAGATTAGGATATGTTTGATTACCTTTCTTGATAAATTCCTCCATTTCAGTCCAATAGTTTGTGAATTACTTCAAATATTTTCAGTTGTATTTGTCTTGACAGTGTTGTATTATATATAGTTATGATATATTTAATATATATATGTTTTTCTTTTTTTATACCTTCTATCAAAATTTCGTAAGACTTATAAGAGTTGGGTTTGGTATCCGTTTTCAAGTTGAGATTATATCATAAATAATTAAAAAATGGAAGTCATTAAGGGGAAAAACAAATTGACTAAGCCTGATGAATGTGAAACACTAAATAATAGAATATCTAATCATATTCGTTTTACATTTAATACCCACAAACGTCATTTAGGGAAAGGTGCCTATGGTAAAGTTGATCTTGTCCAAGTACCTACTATTGAACTTCTTGATCCTAGATTACCACATCAAATACATGTGTTTCAAAATATTTACCCACACACGGCTTCCAAACTTTTTAAATCTTCTAAGAAGAAGCACAAACGAGGAAAAAAGTATCTACAAACATTTGTGGCTCGAAAGAGTTTTCGCCGGAAAAGGGATTTTTTAATGGAGATTGAAAACATTTCACGTCTTGATGAAAATATCAGAAAGGCATTCTTTGTTCAAGTGTATCGTGTGTTTATGGTCGAAACTGCCTATAATGTAATACACTGTCCACAAGGTAAATTTCTAGAGTCATCACAACCTACAAAAGTTCCTCATTCTTTGAATAATATTGAGTATAAATGTCCTTTCAAATCTAAATCTATAGGCTACTTTATCGAAATGGAATACTTAAACCCACGCGATTGGATCCTACTAAGGGAAAAAGTCGACTTATTGAAAAATGATCAGTATTGTCGTCAACAATTGCTTACTACAGTTCTTAGACAGCTTATTGATGTTCAATTAGTCTTATATAATACTACTGACAAATATATATCAGGTACTTATTACGATATTAATCCTCAAAATGTATTTGTATCCAATGATGACATTCATCGAATTAAATTAATTGATTACGGAGGCCTTTTTCTTCCTTCTTTAAATATATATTCTATAATCACAGAACCGATGCCAGTATTTCATTCCGAAAATATCTGTGATGTCTTTTCTAAACAAATATCTAAATCAAAACTCAATTATAAAAGATATGTTCAATATCTTTCTAACCGATATTTTACACGTTTGCCTAAACGAGATAAATACAGTGTCATTCCTACTATGTATGGTATCATTGCAACCGTGACAATGTGTGTGATGTTAATGTGGGGTTGTGAAAGACGAGATAAAGTACGCCACATTTTAAGAAAAATTGTTCACTCATATAATCCAACATTGATTTTGAATGATGTCTATAAAAGTCAAGAGATACAAAAAAATATTATAGAATTGCTTAAAACCTCAAACATCGTTGAAAACCTAACCCTTTAGATAAAAAATGAATGCCAATTTTGATTTCGATAATATGGAATTACATAATTTTGATACTTTTATGGAACCTCTCTTAAAATACATTTCTCCAGAACACCTTTTAAAAACAGTCCATCCGAATTTATCAATATACCAGAGAGTTGAAAAATGGCGTCAACTGGAAAATAGTAAGAATGTAGCATGTTGTTATAAATGTCGCCAGTCAAATAAACCACTACACCTCCTCCAAATACCAACATTACGAAGACTTGCAGATGAGTCAATCGAATCTCATCACTTTTGTGATGACTGTATTAAAAAATGACGATTTATGTTTATTCCAATAAACTCTTAAACTCATCTACTAACTTGTATATAACACAAAATAAAAAGAAATATAAAACTATAGCCTATGTCATTCCAATAAATTCATTTAACATTGATTATGAAACTGTAAATTTTAATAATGCCCATAAACACAAACAACAACAACAACAACAGTATAAAATTGTTTTGCCTCATTTACAATATATTATAATTTGGTACTTACACAAATCTTATGTTCCTATTGACCAGGTTAAATTTCAACAATTAGTGAGTGTAGCTTCTACTTTATTATTCAGAATTAATATAGAAAAAGGAAAAGGAAAACTCCCATCCTTAGAAACATGTATATCATCCATGTTAACTTCTGTTTTGGGGCATTCACTACCTTTCTTGATGCCATCTTTTATCAAACTCATCTATCAAATTCCACATATTGTAATAGAATGGGATAATGAAAAGATTTTATCACATCAGTTACTAAAAGAAGGGAACCAAAATTTATTTTCACCACAAATATTTAAGGCATTTGATATAGATATATGTTAATTATACTATTGTTGTACAACAGTCACAGTTGTTCCTGCCTGTTTATCCCATTTGGATAAAGCGTTGAAAATCTTATGATCATGAGAAAATGGAGACCACAGAGTTCTCCCTTGTCAAATGAGTGGGAGGTATGATAGAACATTTATTTTTAAAGAGGATAATTTTGTCAGGCTGTATATAAGACAAGAGCAGCTTCATACTTGCTCAGTTGCTCTCTATCCAAGTGACCAGGTTAGTGATTTTTAATGTATTTTTAGGAGATGTGTTGGCAGCTCAAGCAGACCAAAGAGGTAGTATCACAATATTATTTCAAACTTAGATGAAAGATATACAATATTATGTGATTAAAATTTTGATGGAAAATTGGAAATAACAAACAATAAAAGTGGGTATAAATCCTTTATCAAAGACCCTATCCTATTTCTAAAGATGGTTCAAGCTTCAGAAGAGGAAAAAGAAGCTTTAGTGCAAATCGACGGAATATCGATTCCACCTTTGTTGACATACTACAAAAGTTATTATGAAGAAGAACTTTGGTTAAGAGAAGAACAAAGCTATTTTGGGCGAGATAAATATTTTAGTTATTTGATGTTTGAACCTATTTTGAAAAAAAAAATTGTCCGACTATAACATATATGGAACAAGACATGAAAAAATGGATACCACCATTCCAATTCATTTACAACATTTAATTTTTAAAAATTAATCTCAAAACTGTATTTTTTTTTTTTTTTTTTTTAAAGAGAGTTTCCTGTTTCCTGTCAATATAAGACAGAGCCACCCTCTCTTGCTTCATAGTTTCTCTCCATTCACGCGAGCAGGTCAGTGTTCTCATTTCATTTGTGAGGGGGGGGGTGTGTGTGTGGATCTCCTGATGGTGTGGCTGTCATATCTGTTATTATATTGAAAAAGGGAGAGTGACTATTGTTTGCTCATGGTTCTCACACAACTAGGTCAATCAGTCTCCTTATTTCTTCTACTATAATGGATTTTTTTTAACAGACTGTGACAGGCCGAGATGTAAGAGAGCTGTGAGGATACTAACCAACTAAGGAAGAGTCGTTAAGTTTTTTGTGGATTCCCCTCCCATAGCAATCCAGGATGTTGCGGGAAAGAATCAAAAGTAATAGAGGAGGAGAAAAACCATCTGGGATACCAATATCCACATACACAGCTTTAACCAAAAAAATTTGAGATAATTTTCAACATTCTTTTGCCAGAGAGGCCATTTAGGGTAAATTGACATTTTATTAGAGATTTTTTTTTTTTTTTTTTTTTTTCATAATGAATCCTTTCGACAAGATGATGTTGACTACGGAATGTGAGAATTTCAAATCTTTTGTACCTTCAATTACATCAAGTTTACAATTGTCTAGCTATATTCAATACTTTTATAATTGTGGACTAAATATTACATTAGAACGAGATTTAAAATTACCATCAAATTTTTTGTTTGAAACAGAAATACAAACTCTTTATTCCTTGAAAATATGGATGGGATCTAACGAGGAAGGGAAACCACTAGCATCACAATTTCAATTTATACTACGATGTCAAATAGAAAACGAAGGATTCTTCATCGAACTTATTTCAAATATAGATGAAAGATATACAATATTATGTGTTTATGACGAAAATTTTAATATAAGAAGCAATAACAATGGATATAAATCCTTTGCCAAGGACCCTCTTACATTTCTAAAGATGGTTCAAGCTTCAGAAGAGGAAAAAGAAACTTTAAGAGAGATGATGCGAATCGATGGAATATCAATTCCACTTTGGTCGACATACTACAAATGTGATGAAGAAGAATTTCTGTTAACAAAAAACTATTTCAAGCGAGATTTTTATTTTAGGTACCTGATGTTTGAACACATTAATTGGAAATCAACTGGACAATATGATGTTTATGAAAAATGGGTGAAATGTTTTGAAAAAGAGGTTGATAATTCCTGGTATCAAATCAACCAATATAGTTTATGTAAAACCAAAAAATGTCAGACCATAAAATATATGGAACCATACATGAAAAATTTATATGAAACTTTGGTTAATGAAATTAATGACAGAGTATGGTTTAAATATGAAAACTATTCTTGTCGCATTTTTAGTGATGGTGATGAAGACTGTGACAATATATACATCATTGACTTAAAATTTTGTAATGACTTCAAAAGCATTGACAGAGTTTATCATGTGGAAAAAACTAAAAAATATAATGCACTAATTGCTCGCTTAGGGGGGAAAGAATATGGATCATTTTTTATCGAAATGATTATCATCTATTACTCTTATTATAAGAGAGAATGTATAATTTTTGTAACCCGTAATCCCCAACTCTTTATTAATATAATTCAAACTGGGGAAAAGGATAAAATTTGTAGTTTTATCTTGAAAGATGAGGGTTTATTATCATCTCAGATGAGAAAAAATTGTAGTTTAGTAGCCCAATGCACTCGGAAGATTGTAAAAAGTTTGGTTTCGGATACTGAAACAGAATGTTGGAATGTAGCCACATTGCATGAAAAGATAGATACCACCATCCAAATTCCCCATTTACACCTTAAACAATTCATACTTAATGAAGGTCTAGAACATCTAATGATTGGATTCTGGAAGAGAGCTGTAGAAGATTTAAAAGTATTATGTATTTAAATAATTATAAGTTGATAATGGAAATAGTCTCCCAAAGAACAACTGATGTCTGAAGAATGGGAAATTAGTGATACTTGCCGCTTTCACCAGTTGCTTTCTTAAGAGACTTTCCTAGATTAAACAACCGACCCACAATGATAAATTAGAGTGATCTCACCGAGGTGGTTGGGAGCTGTTTTTTTTTTTTGGGGGGGGGGGGGAACCAGATTTAAATTGGCCACCAAAGTGTAGAGAAACATGCTGGCGCAACTCTCTAATGTGTACTTAAGTGGGATAAAAAAAACTCTAAGCTCATTCTCACTATGGAACTAAACGAGGACAGACGGATGGTGGGTAGCATTGTGAGAAAATAAATAAAATAGTAATAATAATAATAATAATAATAAACAGTGTAATTGTAAATCACTCCTTCTTCAGTCAGGAATGGCACAAATTAGTGATGACAACACTATCTGTGAGTCTGCTCCCGAACCCTCCCCCTCCAAATGGACAGCAGCAGCAGCACCACCATCAAGTCAGGATTCTCCCGAAACTTCCCCCTCCAAATGGACAGCAGCAGCACCACCACCATCAAGTCAGGATTCTCCCGAAACCCACCCCCCCTCCAAATGGACAGCAGCAGCACCACCACCATCAAGTCAGGATTCTCCCGAAACCCACCCCCCCTCCAAATGGACAGCAGCAGCACCATCACCATCAAGTCAGGATTCTCCCGAAACCCACCCCCCCTCCAAATGGACAGCAGCAGCACCATCACCATCAAGTCAGGATTCTCCCGAAACCCACCCCCCCTCCAAATGGACAGCAGCAGCACCACCACCATCAAGTCAGGATTCTCCCGAAACTTCCCCCTCCAAATGGACAGCAGCAGCACCACCACCATCAAGTCAGGATTCTCCCGAAACTTCCCCCTCCAAATGGACAGCAGCAGCAGCACCACCATCAAGTAAGGATTCTCCCGAAACCCACCCCCCCTCCAAATGGACAGCAGCGGCGCCATCAAGTAAGGATTCTCCTGAACCCTCCCCCTCCAAATGGACAGCGGCGCCATCAAGTAAGGATTCTCCTGATCCCCCCCCCCTCCAAATGGACAGCGGCGCCATCAAGTAAGGATTCTCCTGAAAACCACCCCCCCTCCAAATTGACAGCGGCTCCATCAAGTAAGGATTCTCATGACCCCCCCCCCCTCCCAATGGACAGCGGCGCCATCAAGTAAGGATTCTCCCGAAAACCCCCCTTCCAAATGGACAGTGGTGCCATCAAGTGAGGACGGGATATACCGGCCACAGGTGCTGGATGACTCTTTTTATCCAGCTTCTGTTAATGATGTGATTGTGACTATCGCCATTGGGCATTGTGTAGTGGATTATGAAGATATCCCCAAATTTATTGCACGCATAAGGAGCTTAGCGGAGATTGAAAAGCAGCAGTATGAGGCTACAAATCCAAAAAAAAGAAACTGTAATAATTTAGTTCAAAGAATTATGAAAATACGAGCAGTAGAAATGTTATATGATAACTTCCGTTTGGAGTCACAGATCATAACGCCTGTTCACCTCGGTTTGGGAAGAATAGAAGTATGCTACAGTAAAATTGAAAGTGTTATAGAATGGGTTAAGGTAATGGCAGAGATTGCCAAAAAATATGCAGGAGTGGATTTAAGCTTACCTGAACATTTGAGATTACTCAATCAGAAAGTTTATTTACAGAATGAGTTTACAGCTCTCTACAACCCTGATTATAAAGGATGTTGCACTGAGGTAAAACAAGATGAAGATGGAGAAAATGAAGATGGAGAAAATGAAGATGGAGAAAATGAAGATGGAGAAAATGAACATTGGACGATGACTTCTATATGGAAGCTTTATATTAACTAGCTACAACAGAACAACAAAGCCTTCAGAAGATTGGCCCAAGAAATACATTATTATTTTTTTTTTCAATTAATTATTCTGTTCTGAATCTTGTTGTAATCATATGATTTTTTACTAATAATTAACATTTTTTTTTAATAAAAAATTACAATAATGGTCATAATCAGTGAAAATGTTTTCTAATGTGGTAGGAATGACATCGTTTGGAATTAATCATATCTTACCACAAAAGTTGATACATAAACAATGTAAATAAACTATTAAAATAACCGACCTTCAGCACAAAATGATAAGGCTTATCTTTTTTTTTTCTCCTCTGAAATATGAAATATATATAAACATTAATTTGCACAATATGTCTGTAAAAATTTAACCTATCATACATTTGATTTTACAGGCGGTAGATTGGATTGAACATTATGACTGGCACCAACATATGGAGAAAAGTAATTTCTGTTTTTAACAAGTTTATTGAAAATGAAAATCATCAGTTTAGGCCACTAGGCAATGATATTATAACCCAAATAACAGACACTAGCAAAATATGGGAAAGTCTGGTTGCAAAGATTATGTGGCGAAATCTGACTTATGAACAAAAAAAATATATAGTGAGACCAGACACAAAACCAGAATATGAGATGGGTTCAACCATTCAAAAATTTATTATGGATCAAAATGTTCGACTACTCATATCATCACCCTCTAATGGTTGGACTCAACTTGAACAAGAACTACGTCAATTGGAATGGAGAGGTGAAGCCTTTGTGAATGGTGAAGAGATTACTAGTGGTGGAACTGACTGTTATAATCAAGTGCTGATAATGACATCTCCTAAAAGTTTTTTTAAGAATATTTCAACATACAAGGGTGATAAAGTTATTTTTTTATTTGATCATCAGTCTTACCTGACCCATACAAAATGTGATCGGTGTGAGAGAGAAATCTGCAATGGTAATTATCTGTCCAAAATTTTGACAAGAAAATGTTTTGCCTGTGATATTTGCCAGAAAAAGTTCTTTGCAATGTACTACTTAGTAATACATTTCAACACACAACATGCATATGAAATACCATGCCATGTGTGTGGGACAGTTTTATTGAACAGAGGCTGTCGAAAAGTCCTTTTTGATAGTTTTTTTTTTCAGAATTTGATGAAATTCCCACTCGTGGTGGAAAGTTACCAAAGTTATTTATAAGAAAATTCAAAGATAAAATATCATCTTCGAACGCTGCAGAGTGGTGGAATTTTATCTTGAATGCAGATGAAAAGAAGATATACACAATAATAACACCAGATGAAGAAAAAAGGCAGTTGGAGAAACAGATGGATTTCTCACTAGATGTAAAAAGGAATAAAATATCCAAGAAGTTTTCTTCAATTTACCCATTGGAAGAAGAAATTGTGTATATAATTAACTGTCTTCATATTTTTCCTGATTTGTGTAGAATCCTACGAGGAGTATTTGATCATTATTTGCCACTAGAAATAGAAATAGATGCAATTATTAAATTCACAGGTGAAGGTTCTCTTGTAAGTGTTTTTGCTGGCACTGCATTCATTGAAAATCTATTGAGATTAAGAAATGTGGACGTGAAAGCTACTGATAATTACTCAAACATAAATTCTTTATCATGGATGGAGGTGGATAATATAAATATCTCTGAGGCAATTAATAATAAATATCATCCTGATGTTCTTTTAATGACATGGCCACTAGAAAAAAAGAGTTCAATCCCAAATGCAATGGCTGAGGGTAGTTTTTATATGAGCACTTCAGGATATTATGAAATGATAGATGAACTCAACCTAAGTGAAAGAGAACCTTTAAAGTATGAATATTATAGTGATGCCTTATATGCTATTAAAGAGTTTAAGGGAAACAAGTTCATTTATGTTGGAGATAAAATGTTTTGTTGTGAGTGTAATGCTCTTTTTTCCCATTATCTAGAGGAAAATTTTGAAAAGGTGAATAGTGGAATTACATTATCCAAAATTCACTTCTATATCAGGAAACCAACAAATTGATCAAACTGTTCTAATAGACTATATTATTAAGGATTAGTTTTTAACTATAAGTTTAATGCTATTATTATACTTTGGATGTGTAAAAATGTGTAATAAATGCTGTTTTTATATCATAGCCTACCTAAATTTGAGAAGTATGACACACGTTTTTTTTTTTTTTTTTTTTTTTATTACAAATTATAAGTGTTTAAAATTATTTTAAATATTAAAATTGAATTCACATCAGGTACTGACTCTGTATGTTTTTAATTAGAAATTATCGAATAATTATTCAAATTATTTTGTATATGAGATAACAAATAAGGGGTTATGCATTCATAAATTTTTCTATTTACCATATTATCTCCAAGAATATATAAAACTGTACCAAAAACAGATGTCATAAGTGTAATTGTAATTAGTTTTAATATAACTTTTGTTTGGCGATTATTTATAATGTTATTTGAATTTTGATTATTAGGTTGGTTAAGGTTGGTGGAGTTGGAGGTAGGACTTGAGATCAGGTTGGTGTTGCTGGGATTAGGGTTGTTGCTGGAATTATTAGGGTTGTCACTTGAATTATTAGGGTTGTTGCTAGAATTAGGGTTAGGGGGGTTGCTGGGGTTAGGGGTGTTGTTGGGGTTAGGGTCGTTGCTGGGGTTAGGG
The DNA here is from genome assembly GCF_040958095.1 of Procambarus clarkii. NCBI lineage: Eukaryota > Metazoa > Arthropoda > Malacostraca > Decapoda > Cambaridae > Procambarus > Procambarus clarkii. The sequence goes on along the minus strand of NC_091168.1, from coordinate 29,696,612 downwards.
TCGTTGCTGGGGTTAGGGTTGTTGATGGGGTTAGGGTTAGGGTTGTTGCTGGGGTTAGGGTTAGGGTTGTTGCTGAGGTTAGGGTTAGGGTTAGGGGTGTTGCTGGGGTTAGGGGTGTTGCTGGGGTTAGGATTACGGTTGTTGCTGGGATTAGGGTTAGGGTTGTTGCTGAGGTTAGGGTTAGGGTTAGGGGTGTTGCTGGGGTTAGGGTTAGGGGTGTTGCTGGGGTTAGGATTACGGTTGTTGCTGGGGTTAGGGTTAGGGTTGTTGCTGGTGTTAGGGTTAGGGGTGTTGCTGGGGTTAGGGTTAGGGGTGTTGCTGGGGTTAGGGTCGTTGCTGGGGGTAATAGTTTCTATACTAACTATAGTCATTATATATTTTTATATATGTATAAATAAAAGTAAACAATTAATATTATTATTATGATAAATAACAAAAGTATAATAGTATTATGGTAATTAAATATATTTGTGGGATGTATAACGGTGTAATGTCTAAGAGAATGTTCTTGAAGTTCCAATGATATTAACCTCAAAATCGACCCAGTTTCACATACATAAATAAATTTTTTATTAAAATTTGGGTCAATGGGATGTATTTTTGAATTAGGATATAAGTAGGTTTTAGCTAAATTATAATTATGTGGATTACATAGAGCTTTACATCCTTTATTAAAAACTGCTTTCTCAAAAGATGAAGTTTGCAATAAACTTTCAATATCCATTGAATTACTACAGTTCCAATATAACTGCTCATCTAGAATGGTAGCTAAAGGATGGGAAGCATCTTCTATAATATTTTTTTTTTCATTGTGTACTAAACTTTCATTACAAAATCTTCGTTTATATTTGTCTCTTATGAGAAAAATTCGATCTCCAAAATTTACAAGACTATATCGAAAACATCCAGTATTAATTTTATTATGTAAACGCATAAATTCTATAAAACTCTCACTTGTTTCTAATTTTGAAATTTGTTTTAGAATGGAACAGTATGGATAAATTTTAAACCACTCTTTAAATCTTGTCCAAATTATAATTGCCTGGATATTATTATATATATTATCATCATTAAATATTGTACATAGAGATTTTTCATCATATATTTCACAATCATTAAGACACGTAAGCAACATATTTACATCTTGTAAATAATTATAATAAATATAATATGGATATTTAGTCTGAATATGTATCCGGAACATTTCTCGTACTTTTGTTCCATATATAAATGTTAATTTTCTTAAAAAATAAAGGTCACCACAAAGAAGTGCTTCTATATTTGCTTTGAAATTTTGAATATTAGTTTTGTTAGAAAATGCTAAGAGATTTGGATCAATGATTTTTTGAATATTTTCATCTCCTTTAATAATAATATCATTAAAATCATCTAAAATCTTCTTTATAATAGCTGTATCATTTATATCTTGAATTTGTCCATATAATTTACCTATAGGAAGCAATAATAATTGATCTAAGGTATTAATAATTTTAGTTGATTCCTGTTTATTCATTTTTTATTTGAAATTACATTACTTTAAGTTTTACAATATACAATTTTTTCAGTAATATATACCATATCTTTTTCAAGAACTGATTTTGAATGGTTACGAAGAAATGGAATAAAATCAAAGAACTGGGCAGCATTTTCTTCGTTAACCAATTTTTCAAAATTCGAAGGTGTAGTAACATCACTGAAACCTAGTATTTGATGTTTTCTGTATGGAGACTGACTTATTAGTTGACGCATTTGTGAAACTGTCAGAAATACTTGACCAACAAATATACGATGGAGCTGTAAATCTTCAGACCTAATCCACATTGTATAATCCAAATTTGGAGTTAACATGTTACCTAGGGCAAAACTTCCCGATATATGGCTAATATCACCTAATTTTGTTTGAAATTCTTGATAATATCTGTTAACACCTGTATCACCCATGAGGTAATGTCCTAATACATACTGAGGCGAGCAAGATAAAAAATGTTTATCAAATTTTTCAATAATAGCTACATTACTTCCTAATTTAGATTTGTATTCTTTTACATATGTGATAAACTTATATAACTTTGAATCATAAACTAACGGAAATTCTTCCAAATCCCTATTTTTTTATTTCCAATATTTTGGGGATTGTATAAATGTAACAAATGGGTATTGACATTTTGATGTTTCTGTGCCTCATGTAATTTTAAAATATCACACTTTGATAAACTGATCATTGTCTTATTTGATCTTATTATTTTTATATTTGAAATATGAAAGTGTTACCACCTCCTCCAGCCTTTGGGTCATCTAATCTCACCACCTCACAGTCGATATTAGGGAATCCAAAGAAGTTTTTAAAAATTACAAAACATGATGAAAATATAACTAAAATATTTGAAAAACTTTTCCAAGATAATGAATTGAAAATAAAGGAGGGTATTGAACATTTATCTACAACTATGATTCAAACTTCGTTGGAACACGTCCGTATTATTAGTCCACCTAGTACAGTGCAATGGGATATAGAGAGTGTGAGATGTGCTATGAATAAAAACAATTGTCCTACACATGAGAGAGAAAATGGAGAAAAAAAAGAGGGATTACAGTTAACTCCACGAGAAGCTCAAATGGTATTATCAGATATATCATCATGTAATGCTAATGATAATGATAATATATTTTATCAATTATTTTTAAAAAGTCTTACCTCTCCAGATTTACCATCGCGAAGAATAGTCACTAGACTAAATATTTAATTATACAAAAAATGTGTATGTATTATGATATTTTATTTTTCGTTATTCTTACTATTCTTAGTATTATTATTTGGTTTTATTTATTTATATATTTTTCACCAAATCAGATTGAAGTAAGTAAAAATCTGATACTAAACAATAAAAGAAAGACAATAGAAAAAGAATCTTTACCACTCATACCATACTCTATGGCTGTATATAAACATAATAATAAAAATACTAAAAATGAACGTGAAAATGTTTTTGTTCATATTATGCCTCAAAATTATCATTTTTTCGTAGAACAAGGCCAACTCATCTACCATCCTACTTCCCCCCCAAAGAATAATATATGTTGTACATTATCAGAATTTCCTGAAATAGCATATGTTTTTTCTGTGGAAGAGTCAACTACTTCTTTAACTATTCCCCAAAAAAACCAAAATGTGTCGCCGACCTCTTGAGTATTTAAAAAGTAACATATATACACTAATGACATATCGTTTACAGACACACCATTTAAAAAATCCACTAAAACTTCTCCATCATCTCGCACTCACAGGACGTATAAAATTAATAAAAAATGATAACTAAAAGAGAAAATATTTATTTACTTTATTTACAAGATCCCAAAAGAAATCGACATTATCTTAAACGAAAACGAAAACGAAAAAGAAAAAAACGTAATAAGGATAAAAAAAGATCATCATTACAAATGTACAGTAAATTTCATGAATTATCTAACATCAATAATTGTTATGTTGATAATAAAAACTTGGTAGAAGCTGAAGTATATATTTTATGGAATTATGATCACATCACTATAAAAAATGAAGACCAGGAAGACTGTTATCTCCAACAGCAAAATCTTCCAGAAGCTTTAGCCATATATTCCAAATATGTCCGCTTTACTTGTCCAATTTGTTTAAATGAAAATAGCGATAAAGATCTTATAATGTTACATTGTGGGCATGGTATATGTATTTCTTGTTACCAGATGGATAACTTTGACAAGTTATTTTGTGCCATATGTCGATGTAATAATCCACAGGTTTTAAAGGGTATTGGTTCCTCTCAATAATTGTTTAAATATTTCCAAGTGGCTGTATACTGAAAAGTTGGTATAGATATAGCTTTTACGAAATTGGGAAAGTTGTTGATTAAAAAATTTTCCTCTTTTAATATGATTTTTTAAAATACATACTACACTAATACTATTATCTTCGACTGATATAATAACATATGTTTTTCCAATTGATTTAATAAATAGTATAGCTACTAATAAAATTTCTCCAATTTCCTGAGAAACATTTATTTTTAAAATACCGTTACTGGTGATACTCAACATATTTGTATCACTTTTATTTAAATAGATTACAGATATTGTTTGTAATGAGGATAAATTTGGTTGTGTTACCGCATTCTGTTGAAATTTTAATCTACCCTCAGGTGCTACAGGGGGGGATGAGAATAAGAGAAAACATTCTTCTTCCAGATTGGGAACTTTTTTCCATAAATGAGGTATAATCTGAGTGTTTAGTACATTCATGAAGTTTGAATTCTTTATTAGTATTTCCTCGCTCGCAAATTTCATTAGTAATTGACGCATCCAATAAGAACTTGGCATCTTTAATGTAGACATTAATTGTGGCTGTTGAAAAACACTTGGGACAATATTTATACTCGATGGGAATATTAAGAATCCAACAGAAAAATCCTGAACATTGTAAACAATAGTAAATTTTTGTATTAGATATATCCAACATTATATTTTTTAAATAATACAAAAAATAATTACAATGAATAGTAATAACGGCTTACAACATGAAAATAACATACTTTTAGAATTAGATAATTTAATAATTGAACAATATATTGATGAAATTGATAAAATTTATAAAAATTATGAAAATTTTTGTTCAATATCTCGATTATATTCGTTATGTTCTAAAATTATGAATATATTTAATATAGCCTCTATATTTCTATCTATTTTATTACCATCACAAAATTATAGTTTAATTTTTAGTTTAGTCGGTATATCATTAAATAGCATGTTTAGTATTGATTTGCGTAAAGAAAAACTTCAACAAATTGTATCTGTATATTATCTCTATATTATTCCTGATTTAGAAAAGTTTATTTATGATAATATAAGCAAAGATATACGACAAATTCGGAATTTTCAACATGAGATAACTGCAGGGAACATTAATAACAAAATTAGTAATATTAACAATAATAATAATAATAATAATAATAATAATAATAATCCTAGTCTTTCTTGTTTAGATAAAATTGCTCAAATGAAAGAAATTATAACAAATAATTATACAAAATATATGGGTGAAATGTTTTCTGTGCCTGTAAGCTTAACTTATGTAAATTATACAAGTATTATATTGTGCTTCAGCACATATATATTCCTATTCATTACTATTCCTCTAATACACATATACTTACCCCCTCTAATATAAAATTTTTGGTAAATATATAAAAAAATGGATGAACATGTTATTGATCAAATATTTAGTAAATACCTAAACCAAAGTGATTTGGAATGTATAAAACAGGAATTCAATCGTCCTATTTTTAATCCACGTACGCAACGAGAAATTATAACATATGTCGAAAATGAAGATGAAGAAACCAATAAACAACAATCTTCTCCTCCTATATCCACACTACAAAGGCGCAAAAAACGTTTATTACTTAACCCATCTAGTTTGAAGAATTACAAGTGTACGTTTGAAAAATTTGGCCGTTTTAAGCTTCAGCAAGTCGGTCGGGAGGCACCGGTTACACCAGATTTGATAAATATATATAATGTATATTTAAACCGGGATGCCAATTTAAAATATATGACGCGTCTAACCAACGTTCGAACACTAAACAAGTACATCGTAGGTCCCATTCTTGGACAAGAAATGCGTCTTCCTCGTACATCTGTTAATTTACGCCGTAACAATAAGCCTATTTTAGATAGCCGTTTGATCGCTCAGACGGTTGCTAGAATATGGAATTTTTCTCAGTCTGAACATGCTTACAAAATTTTACTTATATACCATACAGGTCTTCGAGCCAAAGAAGCCAACAATGTAACTTATCGTAATGTTGTAGATGCATATTACCCAGCCACTCAGACTGTTGTTTTGCCAGTAGTATACAGTAAACACGGTAAGGATCGCAACATTCCCTTATTAAAAGGAGGGGCTTCCACTTTTTTTATTCAATACCTCATTCCCTATGCAAATAAGAAGATGTTACGATTAACTCTACTGAAATATCCTGGGACAAATATAGCTGATCATTTGGATAAACCTATTTTTGATTCTAGTTACCAGAGTACACATAAAGTTTTTAAAAGTTATCTTTGGAAAGTTGCTAAAGAAAGAAATCAGAAATTATCTCCTAATGAAGAATATAGTGTTCAAGAAGATTTAAAAGGGGCAGGTCTCCATTCACTCCGAGCTGATTTTGCTACACGTACTTTTAACAGTCTTTCAAGACAATTAGGTAAGAATCATATTTTACCTTTTAAAATTATTAGTGAAATTTTAGGACATTCAAACGTTAAGGAATTTTTAAAAAGTTATATTAATCAAGGTGAAATAATAATGGAAGGTGGAAATGAAGAAGATGAAGAATTTAGTGGTGAGGGTGGCGTTGGTGAAGTTAACCAATTGCTTACAAATGATGAAAGTATTCACTGGGGTAGCAATGCACGAATGGCCCTACGACACCGTTATCGTCATATGAATGTAAATACAATCTCTAATTTGGAAGATCACACTTACCCATTGGCATCTAAAGAAGCTTCACCAACCATAAATAATAATTCTCTATCAATATCTAATAATAATAATAATAATAATAATAATAATATACTTACTAATACAATTACAAATAACCCTATTGATAATATTGGTACAACTATTACTATCGATACTGCTACGACTAATGCTGCAGTTAATAATATTAAGAATAATATTATTAATAATAGTAATAATGATGATAATAATAATAATAATAATCGAATCGTTTATATATAAATAAAAAAAATATGTAAATAAATAATTAAATATATATTATACTATATATAACATGCAATCTTCTAACATTTATAATATATATATATATAAAAAATGGACAATAATTGTTTATTGTTAGCTTTCAACTACATTCAAAAAACATCTTATGAACCAAATGATAGTTACTATAATCCCCGTCTTTATAAAAATCATATTCTTTATGAAGCTTCTGTTTTAGTAGTAAATATGTCTAATGGTTTTTGTAATGTAGATAAATCAGCTTTTCATTTCCCTCTTAAAAATATTTATACATCTCTACATTTAAAGGCAGATGAAGATGAAATGATTAGTGATGATGACGATGATGATTTGAATAAGTGCCTAGAATTGTTAGTAACCAAGTTTAATGTAAAATATGCTTGGGTTTATGGAATTAATCAAATCCTTTTTAAATTACCGGTATTGCAGTATCTTACTGTCTTTAATATAAGGAGTTCAACTATCTATAAATTTGGAGAAGAAATTAAATTAGATGAGTATTCCATACCAAAACCTATACAAGTTTATAATAAACGTAATAATTTTCCACCACCTTCACATAGTATAACTAATCTTTGTCAAATGCTCTCCAAAAATCTAATTAGAGGATATCAAGATTCTTTGAAGACTATTAATTTTTATGCAGATAGTAAAAAGAACCCAGATTGTAGACATTTACATTGTTCTTTACATTTCAAAGCCACCAAGAGCAATTCAACGTGTGCATGTTTATTAAATGAAATAAATCGCCTCATTCTCATGTTTTTATCCGCCAGTCAAGATCTATATTTAACCGAATACAAAGAATATCTTAAATGCAATCCAAATCACAATGAACGATTCTGTCAATTCATGGCTGGACGTGAAGTTGAATTCAAACTACAAACGCTACTACTCAGTATGATTTATCCCGAAAAATTTCATTGGGACTGTTATAGAAATGAAAATGGGATTTATGTGTCAGTAAAACTAATAGATTATCCAAGGAAAAATATAGATAAATATAAATTAATTAAATGGCAAACTAGTCAATTTTCTAAGCTTATTATGACGGAAAAATCAATCAACCATCGAGATTCTAATTTCATTCAAAATATTATGATATTTTTGGGGTTTGATGAAATATATAATGTACATTTATTACCTTAGTAAATAAAAATGGAATCTATTATTAATAGTAATTTATATTTACCTACATCATCTGATGATTACTCAAGAATACTATCTTCAGATTCAATATCGTCATTACCTTTATTTTCACAAATTTCTTTACAACCCGAACCCGAACCCATACTTGAACCTGAACCCATACTTGAACCTGAACCCATACTTGAACTTGAACCCGAACCCATACTTGAACCTGAACCCATACTTGAACTTGAACCAAGACCTAAACCTAAAATGGAACCAGAATCAAAACTAGAACAACAAAAACAACCAGAACTATCAGATTTGCCATCTCCTAGACCACATTTCCCCCAAAAAGATAGAGGTAGTTTATATAGTCATGTATTTGATTATAAAGTGAAAAAGAATAATAAAGAATTACGACGATATCTATTGAAAATATACATTCAACAAAAATGTTCTCCTAAAAACAATGATGATGAAATGTCTAAATTTATTTATGAATTTGGTAATCAAAATCTAGAGGATATGGACGATGAAGAATTGAAAAATATTATAAATATGATAACTTTGGTACAAAACATATTATCAGATCACTCTTATGTTAAAGACTTCTTTCAATTATTTAAAAATGTTTCTGAACAAATTAAAGACATTGCTCTCCAGAAATATCCTCAGTATTTATCGTCAATAAACCTAATTTTTAAGCAGATTATAATTAGTTTACAACGCATTGAAAATAACAAGAATGAACATGTTGACAAATTATTAATGCTTCTTTCATTAGACATGAAAGATATGAAACACTATCAACCAACTTCTTCTAGTACAATAATAATACATGCCTTGGTTCAAACTGGAATAAGTTTAATTATGTGTGGTATAATAGAATTTATTAATAATCGGGGTAAGGTTCAGGCAGAATACGATGCCAATCAATTCTTTAATTTAAAAGAACATGATGAAGAATTAATGGAAAATGTTGAAGACAATGATGATAATCCAATAAGAAAAAGATTCAAACCTTCTTCATAAAAAAAAATATTTAAACATCATATGTGTTCAAACATCAGGTACCTTAGAAAAATCTTACAATACATTATGCCTACTATACAGTCCATCTTGGATACATCAGTGACAATGAAACAGAAGTGAAGTGCATGTTGTATGATTATATAAAAGGAGTTGAATATCATCTGAGCCTTCAGTTTATTAGCAGTCAGGATGCCCTCCGCATCCTCTCCTTAAAGACAAACTGACATAATGGGAAATTACTTGGAGAAAGCTGAAACGAACCCCAAATCTAGTTTAGAAGAGGAAACAATGGATGGTAGGTAATAATACGAATATATAGATGTTTATATACATTTTTTTACAATATACCTTTTTCTTTCTTATTTTAATATATATATATATTTTTTTTTTTTATTTTTTAGAACAATCTACACAGCAGTTAATGTTGCCCCCCCTCCCGCCTGAAATGGTTATAATAGAGGAAGATGATGAACAAGAGACGAATGATTTTGGGATATTGGAAATGGAACTCTGTATTATTAAAGAGAAGAATGTCGAAGGTGAAGAGAAGACTCACATAGTGTTCCAGATGCCAGCTAAAGTACCAGATTTATTATTAACGGGAGCGGATCCAAAGAATAATGTGTCTCATCAAGCAAGTACCTACAATATTCTCATGGCAGATGTGTCAGGATCCATGTTCATTTACTGGAATGGTGTAATGACAGGGTGGAACGAATATGTGGCACCTCATTTGGTAGGGAGAACGAATCTGTTCGTGTTTGGCAGTAAAGTTGAATTAAAACGATCAGAAACAAACCTAATAAATAGTGATTTTGCTAATGGTCAAACAGATTTGACTGGTGCCCTACAAACTATTGTACATGAGGTTTACCAATGTAAGGAGAGGTATATCAAAGTGTTTCTTATTACTGACGGCCATCATAATACAACATTGATTCAGCCAAGTCATGTTATTGACAAAATGAATGAGGTTGAGAATAAGATTTGTGAGGTTTTTGTGTTAGGTGTGGGATGTGACTTTCCCGTTCAGTATAGTCTGGATATAAGGTCGCGTTTGCACAATGGTAGTACCAATATGCCTTCACTTTTCTGGGCGAAAACGTCAGATGAATTAGAGGAAGAGATGAAGAAAATTGGTGGATACATATCTGATGGAACTTCACCGATCCTGAAGTTGTCAGTGAAAGGTTTCTTACTGCCAGGGGGTATAGCCAAGGACAAATTCTACCTGAATGAGTGGGTATATTTTCCCTGTGAACAAGAACAAGTGAAACAACTTAGATTAATATATGGTAATAATGGATGTCACATTTCACCCCAGTTTCGTCGTATATCATTATTTGAGTTGAATGAAGTATTTCGACAATGGAATTCGGTTATTATTCAAATTAATAATAAGAAAGAACCAGTTCCTTCAGATGTATTACCTTTAATGGAAAGAATTTTGAAATCAATTCAAGCTAGTGAGGAACTCAGTAGTAGATCTATTCGAGATCGGTTAGAACAAAAAGAATTTAAAAAATATGAATTAGAGTTAAGATCCTTGCTTAATAAAATAAGAGTAATATTAACCACTGAAAAATTCCAAAATGAAAAAGATCTGGCTGAAACTATTCTGAGTACAACAGTAAGAGGTGGAAAATATGAAACTAAATGTCTTCAGATGAAAGGTCATTCAGATGAAGATTATAGAAATGATTGTAAAATGTTCATGGAGATTTATGAAGAACAAAAAAAGTTGATAATGCGCATTAAAAATGATCCAGATGATTATTGTCAAGTAACAATGAACTCCACTATATCTGACTTGCAAGATCGAGATTTCCCCACGATGTTGAATAGTAATAATAAATATGAGTTTTTAAAACTGTTTACGATCTCTGGCATTCCCGTATATACTCCACATAGTAACTCTGTAACAATCAATCCATGGTCATATAGTGTTAGAAGTATACTGAAATGGCCATATACTATCATGAGCCAGGTTGCCATAGAAAAGAGCAAAGTAGTGGAGTTGGTATCTGATAATAACTTTAATGCCATAATCCCGATCTTTTCTCAAGATGCTTCCCAAATTATGGCCCCATTAATGGGTACAAGACTCTATGCGATGTGTGCGACTTATGCAATCACAAAAAATCCATACATTATTGATTTTGACATTCACATGGCAGCTTTAGGAGTGACCTGGATGAGGATTCTGTTTGAAAACCCAACTCAGCCTAGGCCTGAGTTTGTGCGATTGCGTATTGCACACATAGAAGCAACAGCAACATCGGGGTATCTCCACCGACCAAGTTTTAAGAAATATTGGCAAGTGCTTATCAATGACACGGCCCAAGCACTCATGACAGAGAGTTTTGAAAGAAATTTGGGGGAAAAACCCATAAAATGTGAGTCACTAATTAAACCTATGTTTATACTTTACTTACATCAACGAAGTGATGAGACTCCTCTAGAGGATAAAGTTGTTATCAAAGTTGTGAGGATGATTCTCTTAGAATACATTGGTCGTTGCCTTTCTAAATATAAGAAACAGGAAAAGAATTCTACACCCTTCACTGATTTCTTTGCCAAAACACTTGTTGATGAAAAGCTTAAAGAAGAATGGGTGAAGAACTACATTGCGACCTCAGAAAACCTAACCCTTAAGGATTTTTATACCTTAGAAGAGGTTGAGAAGACAGCCAGAAAACATTTTAAAGACGAGGACATGCAAAATATTAAGGAAAAGTTAATTGAACAGATCCCCATAGCTGTGGATATGAAAAAGGTAGAGAAGCTACGGGATGTTTTTCTGGCTGGAGATATATCTTGGTTTTCATTGCGAATTTTTGCTAAAGAAGTTGGTCTAAAGGAAGACGTTATTGACAATATGTTTAATGAACACAACGTGTTTATTTATACTGCACATGCCCTACAGTATAGAGACTCTCGTGAACGGCTAACTTCAAATGTTAGTGATAACGTCCAAGCTTTAGTGACTCAGCGGGTTCACCAGGAGAATTGTCTCAATATTTACAAGGAGTTTGAAAATATAATTGTTCAACATAAAAAGGATTTGTGGTTGCAGGAATATTTATCAACACACAGAGAAATTGTGCGCCCCATGACAAGGTCACAAATCCTAATAGAGGCTTCTGGACGAGGAGTTCAGGTAACAAATGATACTTTTGAAGAAGTGTATAAGAAATACCGACCAAATGTAGGGCTGTTGGGTAATGCTTGTCAATGTCGAAATTGTCCTTTTTACCTGATACCCAGTAAAAGGTATAATCAACACTTACATTTAGCACGTCATTATTCTTCAAATTATCCTCATCATTTGCACTCGGCAGCCTATTTTTGCAGGCATGAAGACATAGCAGATGCTATCTTCTACCAAGAGTCTATTAGTAAGTCTCAATTAGATAATGCTTTCATTGAGGACCTTACATTTTTACTAAATATATATCAAGAAATGGCCCCCTACTGATGATTAATTATTTAATAATTCATCCAGGGCCACCCGATGTGGGTGGGCCAACTCAATTGTTATTATTGCTGTGACCACCTCTGTTGATTTTCCCCTACCTAAGCTTTATTAATTAAACTTGGCTCGTAGTAGTATCTATCATTCATGCCCTATTGTACTCACTACACAATTTTATGATATTAAATTGGGTGGTACTGTTTTTTTTATAATATAATTATTGTATTTATGTATGTAGTTAGAAAAATATATTTATTGGAATGGTTGATTTCCTTTATTTTCCCAGATTCTGCTATTGAGTTCAATAGGTTCTTCTCTTCCATTGGTTCATCCCTTGCTAATGATATTCCATCTTCCTAAAGCCTATTAGATCAGCCCAAGTCACTTGAACTCCAAACCTTTCCAGATATTCTAAAAAAAGCGAGAGTAACGCCTGTTCCCCTTAACATTGACAAAACTTTCCCATTAGTTTTAAGCTGTAGTCATTAATGTTTTTCCTGCCCGAAACGCTTTGCGTAATAGTGACTTTAGGCATTGTATGTACTAGCTCTATCTAAAGCCAACAAACTTTGTAAATCTCTTTATGAAGAATGTATCCCAGGGGTGCATGGTGAACCCCAACTGGCACCCTGTCGTCGAATGACCAAACAAACCCATCCCGGACAGGCTCCCACCTACAGCCAGAGGGCCATAGAACAGCCCTGAGCCCTTGCATTTCTTAAAGATGTTCACTAAGAAATTGTTTACCTAAATAAAGATTGTACCACGCCCTGCCCTGGTGACTCTATTACTCCCTTATCTATCCATATCTCAACTATGGTATTTGTGCTTGGGGCTCTACTACCCAAAATCACTTACGTCCTCTAATTACTCAAGCTGCTATTAGGACAATATCCAATTCTGGCCCTCAAATCCCTGAATATGTTAGACATTAAGTCACTGCACATTCTCTGTTTTTTCAACAATGTTCCCCCAAATAAAAATTATTATTATTATTATTATTATTATTATTATTATTATTATTATTATTATTATTATTATTATAAACACTTTAATAATAGTGGATATTCTATTTTCTAGTTCACTCTCTTGTTGGTTGGTGGTATCTTCTGTGTTAACATCTTACGCTCGTTCTTGAGGTACTAGTTCACTCTCTTGTTGGTTGGTGAAAAATTCATTCTTCTGTGTTAACATCTTATTCTCGTTCTTGAGGTAAATCAACTCTTTCTTTTTCTTCCTCCCTTATATATTCTATTTTCTAGTTCACTCTCTTGTTGGTTGGTGGAAACTTCTGGTAGATAACAAAATTCTTCTGTGTTAACATCTTATTCTCATTCTTGAGGTAAGTCAACTCTTTCTTTTTCTTCTTCAAGTGTGTTTCCATTCTTTTCAATTTTTTAATCAACTCAGCTTGTCTCTGCCTAGGGTTAATCTGAGAAAGCATCTTCGTACAACTTTTTCTTTGAAGGGCAGCAAAGCGTGTGTGGTGGGCTGGCTGGATGGCCGTCCGTTAGTGGATGTAGTGAGAGTGGCCACAGATATTTATATATGTGGCTCAGCTAACACAGTGCTTCCGGCAACCAGCTATTAGTCAGAACCGGGACTTTTATGTGGTACTTATTACTATCTAGCTTATCTAGGCAATTCACAAACACAACGAAAACAACATATGTCCCATACAGTCCTGCCCTTTCGATAACCTACACTGAATACACTGAATAATAATTACCAAGGCAAAATTTAAACAAATAAAAACATGCACACTTTTATTTAATGAAAATAACAGTGGAATTAATATGGAATGAAACATGTCAACCCTTTGTGACCATTGAAAAAAAAAAAAATCCTTATTCTTGCATCTTTCATATTGTTAAGCTAAACAATGTCCCAGGTTCTTTCCTAAATCATGCATTTGAAAATAATTTAGTTTTATTATCTTCTTAGCATGAAATGTTTTAGGATTGTTGTTATGGTAGTTTACATATATTATGTGTTTCTTCATACCCTAAAAAGTTAAGAATATTTGCTATGATATATGAATCTTGATGATTCACCCTTGTTTGCTTCATTACGTGTTTGTTAAAATTCCTAACCTCCCATTGAATCCAGTTATATTTATTTTTAACAAGAGAGTTTAGAATTGTTACGCCTACATCCATTCCATTTATGTTTCTCCTACATTGCCAATGTATTTTCTCGGGCCAAACCAAACTGAGCAACAGCGCTTGCAGTTTGTATTCGACTTCACGTTCAGCCATATATTGGCACATTCGTTCCTTATCCCTATGATTACTATTAATGTAATCTTTATATTCTGTCGTATATAGCTCTTGACTAGCCGATATGAACATAAGAGTAAGGCGGTTTATTTCATTCAACAGACAAGCACAAGTTGAACTACTCTCACCTTCTAAATGAAAATTACACTGTAGATCATTATTGCTGTTTTTATTTGTGGTATAGAAGGTAATACTCTTTGTGGAATCCTGGTATCCATTAATCAAATTTTGGGTGAGTAAATGACAAAGATTTGTAATACTATGTAAAACTGGTGGAAATGTATAAATATTACCCCGACGGTATAATACATTTCGATATTCATTAAAAGATTTATTTATTGTTATTTTGTCTCTAAATGTGTGGCTGTTCTTATTTCGGATATCGAAGACTGCCAGATTTTGTAAAACAGGTAATTGGAATAAGATTTGATTATTTCCATAGACCCAGACATATTTTATATCATATTCTAACACCAGAGTTTCTAGACATTCGCTTAAGTTATTTAATTCTTCTTGATTTTGGTTTAATTCTTCATCTGTTATTTCATCTTTGTTCGTTTTTGTATTTATATCTAGATACCTATTAATGCATTTGAAGGGGAAATGAAAGACCGATTTATCTACATAACAATAACCATTAGCCATATTTACTACTGAAGCAGAGGCTTCGTATAGGATATATCGTTTATGGACATATCCATTCGATTCAGAAAAAGTTTGTATATAATTAAAAGCTAATAAAAAACAATTTTCCATTATTATTAAACCTCTATTTTTTTAAAGAAACAAATGTATATAAGTATAGTTTAATATTATCAGATGATATAGTTTAGTTTATTGTTCATAGCTTTGTTTATAATAACAATACCTGCTGGTCTAATTGTAAAACTTATTTTTCAAAAATTATAAGTATAACCGTTAATCAATGCTTTTGGGGGTTCAAACCAGCATATGTTTGATATTCTGTTTAAATAATTTTTTTTTATGAATTTATTATAACTAAAAAACAATAGGAAAAAAAGAAAAAAGTAGCAATGGGGTTAATAAGAATTTTAGTTGCTATAATCCTAATTTTAGTCGTTATAATAATTATTTATTTACGCGGAAAACGTATCAATGTCAGTAAGGCTATCAGACATGATCCGATTCATGAAACAACATTACAATCCACCATCAGTCCAACAATAACAAAATTATCTGAAACATTACAAACCACCATCAGTCCAACAACAACAACAACAACAACAACAACGTCCTCTGAAGTACTTCAAGAAACAACATTACCATCCACCATCGGTTCAACAACAGCAACAACAACAACAACAGAGTCCTCTGAAGAATCTAATATAATCATCTCAAAGTTGGAATCATTATTCTCCCCGTTTATCAGAGATATAAATACCTATAAAGGTCTCGTAATTATTCCTAAACCACCAATTTCGTATAATCCTAAGAATAGAATCGAAAGTGAGAATACAATCATTAAGCCTTTTAATAACTTCCTTTTAAATTACAATAAAATCCACAGATATTTAGATAATAATAATGTCTCAAATAACACAAATTATGTATGGCAAAATTCTGATTACAACAAGGGATATTATACCAAAAATCCAATTATTTTAATATTTCCTTGGAATATTAATGATTTGAAACCTAATGTTTATACAGATCAAAGTGAAATACAAGATGTTAAATTACAAAACCATATAAATACAGTACGGACCAAATTACATAATAAAAGAAAAAAATTCGACATGGACAAATTGTGGATATCATGTACGCATGCGGCAAGTCAAGATATATTTATTCAGGGATTCTCTAAGTATGATTTTCCAATTAAAGAAAATTCATTACCACCATTTGTGGTAATGAAACTTGAACTTCAAGATGGTAATAATGAGGTGGAATGTAAAATGGTGGCTAAGAACATTAATTCCTCAGAAACCTTTGCTAGCATTAAATTTAATATCAATGTGGAAATCTCGGAAGAAGAACAAGAAACAGGAGGAAGATCAGGACTCCTCCCTGATATAGTTTCCGATTATGAGTCCAGAAACGTAATATTCGAGAGAATGTAAAATTATGGTATCCTGTATTCAATGCAAGAAATAATTATTTTGAATGCTGAAAAATAAACATTGAATGTCCTATTCAAAATAATGTGCGTTTCATTTCATTTCAATAAGATAGAATTAACATTGGACTTCAAAATAGGTATTTTTTTCTCACCCCATAAAAAATGAGTGAAATTGTTAAAACAATCTTGAGTATGGTACATTTCCCTGAGGATGGGACCTCAGGTTTAAGAGAACGTATAAATATAAAAACTTATTTAAACAATGTTTCTGCTAAAGATGATGATGAAACAAGAACAATCATATTACTAAATAAATTGTTTCATTTATTCGATCTATCTGATCGATACATAAAATTAATAACTAAAACATATCCTCTTATTAAAAGTCAATATCAACAAAAGGAAACCATAGCTTTATTAAATAAACAATATGATGAGTGTAATATGGAAAAAAAAATCCTAGAGACTGTGATAGCAGAAAAACAACGCGAAATACTCGATTTAAATAAACAAGTTGACAAGTTTACAACTGAAATAGAAAAACAAAAAAATATAATAAACAATTTAGAAATTGAAAACAATAAATATGAAGAAGAATTGAAAACCCAAATATTTATTTTAGATCAATTAAATGAATGTGAAGATAAAATTGAGGAAAAAGACAAACAAATAAAAGAATTAGATAATAGAAATATAGAAAAAGATAAACAACTAACTGAAAAAGACAAACAAATAACAGAATTAGATTATCAAATTAAACAGTTAAATATTCTAATTAATTCAAATAATACTGAAATAAAATCTAAAAACGTTGAACTCCATAAAAACCTACAACTATGTACCACACAATTATCTGAACAAAAACAAGAAATAAAGAGAATAAATGAAGAATTAACTCAAAGTTATAGACTTATTAATGAAAAACATCAACTAGAAGAAACTTACAAAAATGATTTTGAGAAATGTAACTACGAAAAACATGAACTAGAAAAAACCTATATGAAACAACTTGAGGAACAAAAACAAGCCCATCAACGGCAATATAAGCTTCCACTATTGTTAATCCTACTATTGTTACTACCACTATTGTTACTACCACTATTGTTACTCCTGTTACTCCCGCTATTGTTACTCCCGCTATTGTTACTCCCGCTATTGTTACTCCCACTATTGTTACTCCCACTATTGTTACTCCCACTATTGTTACTCCTACTATTGTTACTCCCACTATTGTTACTCCTACTATTGTTACTCCTATTGTTACTCCTATTGTTATTCCCACTATTGTTACTCCCACTATTGTTACTCCCACTATTGTTACTCCTACTATTGTTACTCCCTCTATTGTTACTCCTACTATTGTTACTCCCACTATTGTTACTCCCACTATTGTTACTCCCACTATTGTTAATCCTACTACTGTTACTACCACTATTGTTACTCCTACTGTTACTCCCAATATTTTTACTCCCACTATTGTTACTCCCACTATTGTTACTCCCACTATTGTTACTCCCACTATTGTTACTCCTACTATTGTTACTCCCACTATTGTTACTCCCACTATTGTTACTCCCACTATTGTTACTCCCACTATTGTTACTCCCACTATTGTTACTCTCACTATTGTTACTCTCACTATTGTTTCTCCCACTATTGTTTCTCCCACTATTGTTACTCCCACTATTGTTACTCCCACTATTGTTACTCCCACTATTGTTACTCCCACTATTGTTACTCCCACTATTGTTACTCCTACTATTGTTACTTCTACTATTGTTACTCCCGCTATTGTTACTCCCGCTATTGTTACTCCCGCTATTGTTACTCCCACTATTGTTACTCCCACTATTGTTACAACCACTATTGTTACTCCCGCTATTGTTACTCCCACTATTTTTACTCCCACTATTGTTACTCCCACTATTGTTACTCCCACTATTGTTAGTCCCACTTTTGTTACTCCTACTGTTACTCCCACTATTGTTACTCCCACTATTGTTACTCCTACTATTGTTACTCCCAATATTGTTACTCCTACTATTGTTACTCCCACTATTTTTACTCCTACTATTGTTACTCCCACTATTGTTACTCCCACTATTGTTACTCCTACTATTGTTACTCCCACTATTGTTACTCCTACTATTGTTACTCCCACTATTGTTACTCCTACTATTGTTACTCCCACTATTTTTACTCCCACTATTGTTACTCCTACTATTGTTACTCCACTATTGTTACTCCCACTATTGTTACTCCCACTACTGTTACTCCTACTACTGTTATTCCCACTATTGTTACTCCCACTATTGTTACTCCCACTACTGTTACTCCTACTATTGTTACTCCCACTATTGTTTCTCCCACTATTGTTACTCCCACTACTGTTACTCCCACTATTGTTACTCCCACTATTGTTACTCCCACTATTATTACTTCTATTGTTACTCCTACTATTGTTACTCCCTACTATTGTTACTCCCACTATTGTTAGTCCCACTTTTGTTACTTCTACTGTTACTCCCACTATTTTTACTCCCACTATTGTTACTCCCACTATTGTTACTCCTACTATTGTTACTCCCAATATTGTTACTCCTACTATTGTTACTCCCACTATTGTTACTCCCACTATTGTTACTCCCACTATTGTTACTCCTACTATTGTTACTCCCAATATTGTTACTCCTACTATTGTTACTCCCACTATTGTTACTCCCAATATTGTTACTCCCAATATTGTTTCTCCCACTATTGTTACTCCCAATATTGTTACTCCCACTATTGTTACTCCCAATATTGTTACTCCCACTATTGTTACTCCCACTATTGTTACTCCCACTATTGTTACTCCTACTATTGTTACTCCCAATATTGTTACTCCTACTATTGTTACTCCCACTATTGTTACTCCCAATATTGTTACTCCCAATATTGTTTCTCCCACTATTGTTACTCCCACTACTGTTACTCCCACTACTGTTACTCCCACTATTGTTACTCCCACTATTGTTACTCCCACTATTGTTACCTCTTCTACCACAAATACCACAAAGTTTAGGCCTAATGTCGGCCTCCAACGTACAGAAAGTGTTTTGTAAAATGTTAAATATGCCAGGCTTAAGCGACCTGCTGCTAAATGGTGGTTAATGGTGCTAAACAGCTTGGTCGTGTGCAGGTGGGGGGAGGATTGGTGCTTACATTAGCGGGATTGTGCTCACCTTAGCGGGATTGTGCTCACCTTAGCGGGATTGTGCTAAAGGTGACGTTAGGGGATTAGGCTAGGAGCCTGCTTCCCATATGGGCGGCTCAGTGACGCTTAGTTGTTCTTGGTCTTGCTGGGTTATACTGGCCCTCTCTCTCTCTCTCTCTCTCTCTCTCTCTCTTTCTACCTCTCTCCCACTCCCTCCCTCCCTCCCTCCATCTACCCCTCTCTCTCACCTCACCCTGTCTCCTCCCCCCACTCTGTCCCCTCCGTCCCTCCATCTCCCTCTCTCTCTGTCCCCTCCGTCCCTCCATGTCCCTCTCTCTCTGTCTCCTCCCCCCACTCTGTCCCCTCCGTCCCTCCATCTCCCTCTCTCTCTGTCTCCTTCCCCCACTCTGTCCCCTCCTTCCCTCTCTCTCCCTCCCTCTCTCTCACCCTCACGCCCCTCTCCCTCTCCATAACCCGGCGAGTCCCCTTAGTCTTGTAGAGGGGAGAGAAACAACTGAGGGGGGGGGGGAACACAATGCACTTCAGTTTTTTTTATGTTCCGCTTCCTTCCATGAGGGTAGTTTAATATTGATCCTCTGCTGTCCGCACGCGCGCCTGTCTGTCTGTTTGTCTCTTCGTCCGTCAGATTCCTAATGGTCTCTTCCCTTTATATGAGTAGCTGAGCTCTCCTGTAGTGATTGTGTGTCGCACAATCAGAGGTGATTGTGTGTCGCACAATCAGAGGTGATTGTGGAGATGGCAAGACAGCTCCGGCACGAGGGACTACGCGTGAAGGCAGTAGCATTCCTTGTATCGCGAGGGAAGAGGATATACCTGATCAATCGGGCTGTGATTCTTACGCCGGGCAGCTTAGCGTCTTAATAACAGCCTGGCTGACCACACTACCAACCATGAGGCCTGGTCAGAGACCGGGCCGCGGAGGGCGTTGATCCTCGGGACTAACGCAAGGTATAGGGTAAATCTCATTAATGTATTAATACTTTGTCTAGTATCGCAGCTGTGTTTAACGTGAGCATAATTCGTCACGGCAAAGTTGTTGTATTTACAGTTATATTGCAGAAATCTTCCCCGGTGAGGTGAATGATCAAATGTAAACAGAAGCTAGCCAGCGAGCCATAGTGTGGCGTAGACTCGCTGCTGGATGCCCGCAGGGATCAACACTATAAAAATCGCAAGCCCATATATTCCTAGCGTTTTTTTTTGCTGCCAGAACGCGGCATTACGAGCTCCTGATTGCCTGTAATTATAATTTCACCCACTGGGATTTTGTTTTGGGAGCCCAAACGGGAGGGCTGACAGGACGGGTCTCAAGTGCTCTTGGGTCTGGTGCACTGCTCTGTGGCCTCGAGGAAATGAGACGTTCCTAACACACAGCACCGCTCCTGTGCCAGGTAAGTCCACTTCGGGCTCACCATAGCCCGTGCTACTTGGAACTTGTTCCGAGTAGCTGAATCTATAACAACAACAACAACAACAAACGACGTTCCCAAACGTTGCCCATGTGGACTCTGAGAGGATAGGAGTGGCTAGGTAGCCCTGAGGGGGGGGGGATAGGTCTTGTGGATGAGCTGCGGATGTAAAACTGTGATTGAACTGTCATGTGTTGCGTCAATTAGACGTTGAGAACTGGGGAGCGTCTAAATGAAATACTTCGAGTGTTCGTATTCTCGTTACTACGTCGTAGACGATGTTCTGGTGATGCGTCTTAAGTTTGTCAGTGACAGTCACCGTTACCACTCACTGTTGTAGCAGTCACCATTACCATTCACCACTCACTGTTGTGACAGTCACCATTACCATTCACCACTCACTGTTGTGACAGTCACCATTACCACTCACTGTTGTGACAGTCACCATTACCACTCACTGTTGTGACAGTCACCATTACCACTCACTGTTGTGACAGTCACCATTACCACTCACTGTTGTGACAGTCACCATTACCACTCACTTGTGACAGTCACCATTACCACTCACCACTGCTCTCATTATACTACACCACTCGTCACTATACTACACCACTCGTCACTATATCCGTCACCACACCGTACTCAAGCCTTCACTATACCACACCACTTGTCACTATACCCATCACTACACAGTACTCATGTCTTCACTATACTACACCACCCGTCACTATATCAGTCACTACACAGTACTCTTGTATGCACTATACTACACCCGTCACTATACCCGTCACCGTTACATAGTATACTCAAGTTATTACAACGAACAGTTTTCAAACCAGTCTTTACCCAGGAGTTTCCTAAATCTAAACGTAACCAGTTTACATCCATAGTTTACCCGAGCACTTCTTGCAGGTCTACGTTCAATCCCCGACCGTCCAAGAGGTTGGGTACCATTCCTTTCCCCCCGTCCCATCCCAAATCCTTATCCTGACTCCTTCCAAGTGTTATATAGTCGAAATGGCTAAGCGCTTTCCCATGATAATTCCTTTCCTGATATTTGATACTCTGATATCTTACCATATATCCACTCACCATCTGAGCTAACTAATTATGAGCGCGTGTCTGATATGAAGCAGAGATGGATCAGTCAACAAGGTCGTATTAGTATCTTTTTATTATCTGGTGTCATTCACTCATATCATTTAGTATCTGGTATCATCTGGAATATCTGGTAGAGAGTTTCAATGGGGTTCTTAAAGTGGCTCAAGAAGCTCTTCGGCCGCTGCTTCAGTTGCTGTTCGGACGGACACGAAGGGAAACAGTCTCCTTCAGAACTTAGGCTGGCGAATGAGCAGAGTCCCGGCGATGTGACCCAACTATTTAGCTCCGAATTGGACCAGGAGGTCCAGAGCGGTCTGGGCGAGGGGCAGGAATCGGACTGGGAGCTCCAGGGCGAGGGGCAGGAACCAGACTGTGAGTTCCAGGGCGAGGGGCTGGAACCAGACTGTGAGTTCCAGGGCGAGGGGCAGGAACCAGACTGTGAGTTCCAGGGCGAGGGGCTGGAACCAGACTGGGAGCTCCAGGGCGAGGGGCAGGAACCAGACTGTGAGTTCCAGGGCGAGGGGCAGGAACCAGACTGTGAGTTCCAGGGCGAGGGGCTGGAACCAGACTATGAGTTACAGGGCGAGGGGCTGGAACCAGACTGTGAGTTCCAGGGCGAGGGGCTGGAACCAGACTGTGAGTTCCAGGGCGAGGGGCTGGAACCAGACTGTGAGTTCCAGGGCGAGGGGCAGGAACCAGACTGTGAGTTCCAGGGCGAGGGGCTGGAACCAGACTGTGAGTTCCAGGGCGAGGGGCTGGAACCAGACTGTGAGTTCCAGGGCGAGGGGCAGGAACCAGACTGTGAGTTCCAGGGCGAGGGGCTGGAACCAGACTGGGAGCTCCAGGGCGAGGGGCAGGAACCAGACTGTGAGTTCCAGGGCGAGGGGCAGGAACCAGACTGTGAGTTCCAGGGCGAGGGGCAGGAACCAGACTGGGAGTTCCAGGGCGAGGGGCTGCAACCAGACTGTGAGTTCCAGGGCGAGGGGCAGGAACCAGACTGTGAGTTCCAGGGCGAGGGGCTGGAACCAGACTGGCAGCTCTAGGGCGAGGGGCTGCAACCAGACTGTGAGTTCCAGGGCGAGGGGCAGGAACCAGACTGTGAGCTCCAGGGCGAGGGACTGGAGCCGGACCGGGAGGGCCAGGGCGAGGGACTGGAGCCGGACCGGGTGGACCAGAGCGGTCCGGACGATGCGGCGCCGCTCGGGGTGTCAGGACCCGAGTAGGACCGGGCAGAGTATTTTTAAAAAAGGAAAAAGATAAAAAAGGCAAATCGGAACAATAAAAAGAAAATGTACAATGAGCTTCGGGAGAAGCTGGCGAAGGGGGAAGGTCAAGATATTGACCCGAAACATCTTCAAGCAATTGAAAGGTTTAACCAAAAGCGTTGAGTTACCTTGACAGTGGCTCAAGGCGCCGCCACAGCCCCCCGTACCCCAGCAAAAGTGTAAAATTACCAAAGTGTAGTTACAGGATGAGAGCCACGCTCGTAGAGTCCTGTTTTAGTACTCTTTATCATATAAAGTTTTGAAACTACTGCTGGTTTTTGGCCTCCACCACCACCACCACCTCACCTAACTTGTTCCAACCGTCTACCACTGTTACCTTTGTGTCTTCGGCAGCTTTGTTTAGTTAGTTTAAATCTATGACCTCTAGTTCCTGAAATTCCAGGTCTCAGGAAATCTGCACCATCAATTTTATCGATTCCTGTTACTATTTTGTGTGTGTGTGTGTGTGTGTGTGTGTGTGTGTGTGTGTGTGTGTGTGTGTGTTCAACCCGTCTTCTTAAAAATAACGTCGCTTTTCGCTCGTATGCGCGCTATGGCCAAAAATGGACGAAATTTGAAATGAAATCGGCTCACGAGTGATGTACTGTCCCGTTTTCTGTTCGAGTCCTCCAGCTTACTCGGTTAGGTTAGGAGAGGAAACTTTCAATTAACGTTTTTCATGACGTTTTGAAACCCTCCTGCCCTGTCCAACCACTTGGGCTGGACGGTAGAGCGACGGTCTCGCTTCATGCAGGTCGGCGTTCAATCCCCGACCATCCAAATGGTTAGTCACCATTCCTTCCCTCTGTCCTTTCCCAACTCCTTATCCTTATAACCCTTCCCCCGTCCCACCCCAAATCCTAATCCTGATCCCTTCCAAGTGCTATACAGTCGTAATGACTTGGCGCTTTCTTCCTGATAATGTAATTCAATTCCTAACTTACCAGAGGACCCTCAACTTGCTGTTTTGACGAGAAAAAATCCAAAATATATTTTAAATTATTTTTCAATTTCGAATTACGTCTATTTTTGGCCATACGGACAAACGGCCAAATTCAGACGTAATTTGTAAGATCACAGAGGTCAGATTCACGAAGCAGTTACGCAAGCACTTACGAACGTGTACATCTTTCCTCAATCTTTGACGCCTTTGGTTACATTTATTAAACAGTTTACAAGCATGAAAACTTGCGAAGCAACTGTTGTTATTGTTATAAACAGCCTCCTGGTGCTTCGGAGCTCATTAACTGTTTAATAATTGGAAACAAGGCCGCCAAAGATTGAGAAAAGATGTACAGGTTCATAAGTGCTTGCGTAACTGCTTCGTGAATGTGGCCCCTCGTTGTTAGTGTTTGAATATGTTTAAAGTTAAGCGCGAATGTTGCCTAGTCACGTGTGGCTAACAAAAAAAAATAATTTATAATATAATCTTCCCCTCCAGGTGAGCACTAATAGGTAAACACTGATAGGTGCGTTGAACAACAACAATCACACGTGTTTGGTTGTTTGATTTAGTGCATGAGGGCTTTGGTGTGTTTGTTTGTTTGTAATTGTTTTGTAATAGGAATCAGAGTTTGTGTTAAACAGGTAAAGACAAAGGCTTCCATCTTCACTGCACACTATCTTCATTCACTGTCAAGATCCTCACTATACATTATCATCCACCACCTTCGCTGTAAACATTCTCAGTATTCACTATTATCATCATCATCACTACTATCACCATATCACGGTAAACGTCTTCACTACTCACTATCATCACCACTTAAATCTTTCACTATACACATTCATCACTGTACCCGTCTATACTAGTCAACCATCATCACTATACACTGTAAACCATCTTCACTACACTATCTTCGTCACTGTAACCAGGCTGCGAGCAGCCGCGTCCAACAGCCTGGTTGACCAGATGACCAACCGGGAGGCCTGGTTGGAGACCGGGCCGCGGGGCTGTTAAGCCCCGGAAGCAAACACAACATACATGTAACACATGGAATGCATTAGGCAGTGATGTGGTGGAGGCTGACTCCATACACAGTTTCAAGTGTAGATATGATAGAGCCCAGTAGGCTCAGGAACCTGTATTGACGGTTGAGAGGCGGGACCAAAGAGCCAGAGCTCAACCCCCGCAAGCACAACTAGGTGAGTATACACACACACACACACACACACACACACACACACACACACACACACACACACACACACACACACACACACACACACACACACACACACACAAAAGGAAGCAGCTCCGTAACAGCTGTCTAACACTCGGGTACCTATTTACTGCTAGGTAACAGGGGCATTCAGGGTGAAAGAAACTTTGCCCATTTGTTTCTGCCTGGTCCGGGAATCGAACGCGGGCCACAGAATTACGAATCCTGCGCGATGTCCGCTCAGCTACCACACTCCTAGTGTGTGTGTGGGGGGGGAGGGGAGACAGGAAGAGAAGGTAGGATAATGCACGGAGAGGAGACGGGAGAGAGAGAGAGAGAGACACAGAGAGAGAGAGAGAGAGAGAGAGGAGAGAGAGAGAGAGAGAGAGAGGAGAGAGAGAGAGAGAGAGAGAGAGAGAGAGAGAGAGAGAGAGAGAGAGAGAGAGGTAAGGAAAAGAGGTGGAGGGGGGGGGGAGGAGTCGGAGGTAGCCTGTACATAAGGAAAACAGTAACAGTAAATATTTGTATAGAAGTGTGTGTGTGTGTGTGTGTGTGTGTGTGTGTGTGCGCGCAGTAGAGGCCAGGGCAGGGAGGGAGGAAGAGAGGGAGGGGAGGGGTGGGAAGGATGCATAGGAAGGGAGAGGGGGGGGGGAATCGAACTGAGAGAGGAAGGAAGACATATTAAGAAAACCAGAATGGGAGGCAAGACAGTTCAAGAGAAGGGGGGGAGGGAGGGGGGGAAGCGGGGAATACGTGACAGCTGCTGATGTGCACCTGTTGCAGACACCCGTGTTGCGTGTAGGCCTATTGCAACACCTGTCCCTGCTACCCCCCCCCCACCCCCCACAGAGCTTATTAGGGCAAAAACTGCGAAATGAGACTCCCCCCCCCCTTCATTCCCCCCCCTCACTCTCCCGCCCCCTCATCCCCCACACTCCCTCATCCTCCCCTCACACTCTCCCCTGCACCTCTTGCACACTCGGGAACCCCTCATCTCCCCTCACTCCCTCATCTCCCCTCACCACCTCACCTGCCTCAACACACCTCACCTGGGATGTAAACAACAAGGGGGGGGGGAGAAGGACCCCACATTTTAAACCATTAACAAAGGCTAATAATATACTACAAACAACCCAGCTAATATTTACTTCAAACACCTTCTCAAAATTAACCCACATTAAAAAAAATAACTTAATTCTAACATAGAACCCACAAGCACAGCAATAATTCCAGGTAAAACCAGGTAAAGAAAACCCACAGCTTCAAGGAATGCCAAGAATACCTTTTTTCAGGTCCCCAAATCCTCCACCTTAAGGGCTGGCTGGCTGGCTGGCTGGCTGCTCGGGTCCTACAAGCCGTGACACTAAGGCCTCGAAACCCCATAAAACAAAATCCCTTGCAGGCTCACAAGACGCAGAGAGACCCAAACACCTGCCCCCTACCTAAACACCCGCCCCCTACCCAAACACCTGCCCCCTGCCCAAACACCTGCCCCCTACCTAAACACCCTCCCCCTGCCCAAACACCTGCCCCCTACCTAAACACCCGCCCCCTACCCAAACACCTGCCCCCTACCCAAACACCCGCCCCATACCAAAACACCCGCCCCCTACCCACTCCTACTACTACTTCTACTCCTACTTCTACTCCTGACTTGTGATAGTTTGATCCACCAGGCTGTTGCCTGGTGGGCCGCTAGAAAATTATCTAGTTTTCTCTTGAAGATGTCCACGGTTTGTTCCGGCAATATTTCTTATGCTCGCTGGGAGGACGTTGAACAACCGTGGACCTCTGATGTTTATACAGTGTTCTCTGATTGTGCCTATGGCACCTCTGCTCTTCACTGGTTCTATTCTGCATTTTCTTTCATATCGTTCACTCCAGTACGTTGTTATTTTACTGTGTAGATTTGGGACCTGTCCCTCCAGTATCTTCCATGTGTATATTATTTGGTATCTCTCTCGTCTCCTTTCTAGAGAGTGCATTTGGAGAGCTTTGAGACGATCCCAATAATTTAGGTGTTTTATCTCGTCTATGCGTGCCGTATATGTTTTCTGTATTCCCTCTATTTCAGCAATCTCTCCTGCTCTGAAGGGGGAAGTGAGTACTGAGCAGTACTCGAGACAGGACAACACAAGTGACTTGAAGAGTACAACCATTGTGATGGGATCCCTGGATTTGAAAGATCCATCCGATCATTTTTCTGGCTGACGCGATATTTGCTTGCTTATGCTCCCTAAACGTTAGATCGTCGGACATCATTATTCCCAAATCCTTGACATGCTGTTTTTCTACTATGGGAAGATTTGATTGTGTTTTGTACCCTGTATTATGTTTCAGATCCTCATTTTTGCCGTACCTGAGTACCTGAAATTTATCACTTAAACATCATGTTATTTTCTGCTGCCCAATCGAAAACTTTGTTGACATCTGCTTGTAGTTTTTCAATGTCTTCAGCAGAGGTAATTTTCATGCTGATTTTTGTGCCATCTGCAAAGGACGACACGAAGCTGTGACGTGTATTTTTGTCTATATCAGATATGAGAATAAGGAACAGTAGCGGTGCAAGGACTGTACCTTGAGGTACAGAGCTTTTAACATCGGTTGGACTCGATTTTATCTGATTGACTGTTACTCTTTGTGTTCTGTTCGACAGGAAATTGAGTATCCAGCATCCTACTTTTCCAGTTATTCCCATTGACCTCATTTTGTGAGCTATCACCCCATGGTCACATTTGTCGAACGCCTTTGCAAAGTCTGTGTATACAACATCTGCATTTTGCTTTTCTTCTAGGGCTTCTGTGATTTTGTCATAGTGGTTGAGTAACTGTGACAGACAGGATCTTCCCGCTCTAAATCCATGTTGTCCTGGATTGTACAATTCATTGTTTTCCATAAAACTAGAAATTTGATTCCTAATCTCTCTTTCAAACACGTTTATTATGTGTGATGTTAGTGCAACTGGCCTATAATTTTTTGCCAAGGCTTTATTCCCCCCCCCCCTTTGTGCAACGGAGCTATATCTGCAGATTTAAGTGCTGCTGGTATATCCCCTGTATCCAGGCTCTTTCTCCATATTACGCTGAGTGCTCTCGCTACTGGTACTTTACATTTCTTTATGAATATGGAATTCCATGAGTCAGGCCCAGGAGCTGAGTGCATGGGCATATTGTCAATTTCTCTTTCAAAGTCTTCCGTGTTTGTGGTAATATCCGTTATATTATCTGCAGCTTGAATGTCATTCATAAAGAAGCTGTCTGGGTCATCAATTTTCATGTTTATTGGTGTGCTAAACATAGCCTCTTACTGGCTTCTTAGAATTTCACTAATCTCTTTGTTGTCCTCTGTGTACGTACGTTCATTTGTTATTAACGGTCCAATACTGGTCGAGGTTTTGGATTTTGATTTTGCGTATGTGAAAAAATATTTCAGATTTTTGCTTATCTCTTGTATAGCTTTCTGTTCCAATTCCATTTCCTCACTCATATGATCGCTTCAACGTTTGTTCTATTTCTTCGATCTCCCTGCTTAGGCTTGTTTTCCTTGCTTGTGATAGTTGTGTCTGCCGAAGCATTTCCGTGATTTTTTTTCTTCTGTACAGTCGTCTGCGTTCTCTTTCTAGAGTGGTCCTCTTTCTGCCCCTCCTCACAGGCACGTGCTTCAAGCAGACCTTGTAAGCTCAGCTGTCAGTTGAGCTATTCCCTGTGTGAGAGTTTTGTCACTTAAGACCGTCTCCCATTGAATAGTTGCAAGGTCTACATTTATTTTTTCCCAGTCAATCCTCTTATTGTTGAAATTGAATTGATTGAATATTCCTTCTCGCTTGTTGGGTCTCTTAGACCTACTACCGTTATTTATGCTAGTTCGCACTTCAATGAGCTTATGGTCTGAGTATGATGTATATGTATTTGAGTATTATTGTGATGTCTCTGATTAGTTCATCGTTGTTTGTGAATAACAAGTCTAGTGTGTTTTCGTTCCTAGTTGGTTCTGTAATCTGTTGATTGAGCGAGAATTTGTCACAGAATCTCAAAAGTTCTCTGACCTGTGGTTGGTTATTTCCCGGGTCATTTCCTGCTATGATATTTGTGTTTGCCATTCTCCATCTTAGACTCGGTAAATTGAAATCTCCAAGGAAGATAATATCTGGAGCTGGGTTTGCTAGGTTGTCAAGTATGTTCTCTATTTTGTGCATCTGCTCTGTGAATTCCTCAACCGTTGTATCTGGCGGTTTATATATTAGAATAATAATTAGGTTTAGTTTCTCTACCTTAATTCCTAGTACCTCTACCACCTCATTAGTTGAGTTTAGTAGAGTTTAGTTCTGTGCATACCAGGTCTTCTTTAATATACAGACCTACTCCTCCATTTGACCTAGTTTTTCTATCACATCTATATAAATTATAATTTGGAATCCAGATTTCACCATCCATGTAATCTTTTGTATGAGTTTCCGTGAATGCCCCAAATATTGAGTTTGACTCTAATAGGAGGCCATTTATGAACTTAACTTTATTTCTTGACTTTGGCTTTAAACCTTAAATGTTTGCAAATATGAATGATTGTCCATATTGTGTGTCACTTCTGGAAGGTTTTGGTGGTTCTCCCTCCTCTCTACCCTGACCCAGGGTGTGTTGTTGTGGCAATGGTTTGTCCAGTTTTGGAAGTGATACTGGGGAGTGTGGTAGTCTCTGTGTAGTTGGGGGGTGTAGTATGTGTGTGGGCTTGATGACGAACCGTAGTCCAGACTTGGGCATTTCCCCCTCTCCATCCGTACTCCTGCCACGTTTCTGCCTGTCTGTTTCTCCCTCTGTTTGTACCTGCCTCTAAAAAATTTTCAGGGCTATTATATTAAACTTCCTCTCTTATACAGCGCTGTTTACCTCTGACGTGGAAATCGGGGCAATGAAGATCGTATCATTTCCTCTCATTAACTGAGAGTTTGCATAACTTAGGGTGAAAATATCTACACTCTGTATCAAAACGACATCTGCCTTTCCCTAACCAGTTTCAGCATTTCCGTGGGTGCATGAATGAGCATTCCGTGCCTCTGGGCCCATATCTGCACTGTCCTTTTGCATAATACCTGCAAATATTTTCATTTGTGATTGTATTATTCTTGTTTGTACCCGTGCATGACTTGGCTACCTCTGTGTTTTTTGTTCCAACTTTCTCGTTTCTGCATTCATTCTCGGTATTGCCCTTATCTTTCTCCTTGTTGCTTTCGTCTTTCTCATTTGTGTTCTCATTCGTCTCATTTTTTCTCTCCTTATTCATATCACCAGGTTGCTCTACACTATTGCCTTCATTTTTGTGTACCTCGACACTATGTCCTTCTACATTGCTACTTTGACTCTCTAAATTCTCAGCTCCTTGTCTCATATCCCAGCTCCTTGTCCTCATATCCCAGCTCCTTGTCTCATATCCCAGCTCCTTGTCTCATATCCCAGCTCCTTGTCTCATATCCCAGCTCCTTGTCTCATATCCCAGCTCCTTGTCTCATATCCCAGCTCCTTGTCTCATATCCCAGCTCCTTGTCTCATATCCCAGCTCCTTGTCCTCATATCCCTGATCCTAGTCCTCACATCCCAGCTTCTTGTACTCACCACACCACACAGAACTCATATCTTCACTATACTACACCACTTGTCACTATACTCGTCACCACACAGTACTCATGCCTTCACTATACTACACAATTCACTATACTCGTCACCACACAGTACTCATACCTTCACTATACTACACCACCCGTCACTATAATCATCACTACACAGTACTCATACCTTTACTATACTACACCACTCGTCACTACACAGTACTCCTGTATGCACTATACTACACCACTCGTCACTACACAGTACTCCTGTATGCACTATACTACACCACTCGTCACTATATCAGTCACTACACTACTCTTGTATGCACTATACTACACCACTTGTCACTATACCTATCACCAAACAGTACTCATGCCTTCACTATACTACACCACTCCTCACTATCCGTCACCACACAGTTCTCATACCTTCACTATACTACAGCACTTGTCACTATACCCATCACTAAACAGTACTCATGTCTTCACTATGCTACACAACTCTTCACTATATCCGTCACCACACAGTACTCATGCCTTCACTATACTATACAACTCGTCACTATATCCGTCACCACACAGTACTCATGCCTTCACTATACTATACAACTCGTCACTATATCCGTCACCACACAGTACTCATGCCTTCACTATACTATACAACTCGTCACTATAAGTGTCACTACACAGTACTCATGCCTTCACTATACTACACAACTCATCACTATATCAGTCACTACACAGTACTCATGTCTTCACTATACTACACCACCCGTCACTATATCAGTCACTACACAGTACTCTTGATGCACTATACCCGTCACTATATCAGTCACTACACAGTACTCTTGTATGCACTATACTACACCACTCGTCACTATATCAGTCGCTACACAGTACTCTAGTATGCACTATACTACACCACCCGTCACTATTCGTCACCACACAGTACTCATGCCTTCACTATACTACACCACTCGTCACTATACCTGTCACCACACAGTACTCATGCCTTCACTATACTATACAACTCGTCACTATAAGTGTCACCACACAGTACTCATACCTTCACTATACTGCACCACTCGTCACTATACCTGTCACCACATAGTACTCATGCCTTCACTATACTACACAACTCGTCAGTATAAGTGTCACCACACAGTACTCATGCCTTCACTATACTACACAACTCATCACTATATCAGTCACTACACAGTACTCATGTCTTCACTATACTACACCACCCGTCACTATATCAGTCACTACACAGTACTCATGTCTTCACTATACTACACCACCCGTCACTATATCAGTCACTACACAGTATTCTTGTGTCCCATCCCAAATCCTTATCCTGACTCCTTCC
Source organism: Procambarus clarkii (assembly GCF_040958095.1). Classification (NCBI taxonomy): domain Eukaryota; kingdom Metazoa; phylum Arthropoda; class Malacostraca; order Decapoda; family Cambaridae; genus Procambarus; species Procambarus clarkii. The sequence continues at coordinate 29,663,700 of NC_091168.1, read as the reverse complement.
AAGTGTTATATAGTCGAAATGGCTACTCGCTTTCCCATGATAATTCCTTTCCTGATATTTTAAGATCTGATATCATACCATATATCCACTCATCATCTGAGCTAACTAATTATGAGCGCGTGTCTGATATGAAGCAGAGATGGATCAGTCAACAGGGCCATATTAGTATCTTTTTATTATCTGGTGTCATTCACTCATATCATTTAGTATCTGGTATCATCTAGAATATCTGGTAGAGAGTTTCAATGGGGTTCTTAAAGTGGCTCAAGAAGCTCTTCGGCCGCTGCTTCAGTTGCTGTTCGGACGGAGACGAAGGGAAACAGTCTCCTTCAGAACTTAGGCTGGCGAATGAGCAGAGTCCCGGCGATGTGACCCAACTATTTAGCTCCGAATTGGAACAGGAGGTCCAGAGCGGTCTGGGCGAGGGTCAGGAACCGGACTGGGAGCTCCAGGGCGAGCCCTGGACCGGGCTGGAACCAGACTGGGAGCTCCAGGGCGAGGGACTGGAACCAGACTGGGAGCTCCAGGGCGAGGGGCAGGAACCAGACTGTGAGTTCCAGGGCGAGGGGCAGGAACCAGACAAGGAGCTCCAGGGCGAGGGGCAGGAACCAGACTGTGAGTTCCAGGGCGAGGGGCAGGAACCAGACTGTGAGTTCCAGGGCGAGGGGCAGGAACCAGACTGGGAGCTCCAGGGCGAGGGGCAGGAACCAGACTAGGAGCTCCAGGGCGAGGGGCAGGAACCAGACTGTGAGTTCCAGGGCGAGGGGCAGGAACCAGACTGGGAGCTCCAGGGCGAGGGGCAGGAACCAGACTGTGAGTTCCAGGGCGAGGGGCAGGAACCAGACTGGGAGCTCCAGGGCGAGGGGCAGGAACCAGACTAGGAGCTCCAGGGCGAGGGGCAGGAACCGGACTGGAAGTTCCAGGGCGAGCCCTGGACCGAGCTGGAACCGGAGTGGGAGCTCCAGGGCGAGGGGCAGGAACCAGACAAGGAGCTCCAGGGCGAGGGGCAGGAACCAGACTGGGAGCTCCAGGGCGAGGGGCAGGAACCAGACTGTGAGTTCCAGGGCGAGGGGCAGGAACCGGACTGGAAGTTCCAGGGCGAGCCCTGGACCGAGCTGGAACCGGAGTGGGAGCTCCAGGGCGAGGGGCAGGAACCAGACTGGGAGCTCCAGGGCGAGGGGCAGGAACCAGACTGTGAGTTCCAGGGCGAGGGGCAGGAACCGGACTGGGAGCTCCAGGGCGAGGGGCAGGAACCAGACTGGGAGCTCCAGGGCGAGGAGCAGGAGCCGGACCGGGTGGACCAGAGCGGTCCGGGCGAAGCGGTGCCGCTCGGGGTGTCAAGACTCTTGTAGGAATAGGCAGAATATTTTAAACAATTGAAAAAGATAAAAAAGGCAATCCGGAACAATAAAAAGAAAATATACCAGGAGCTTCGGGAGAAGCTGGCGAAGGGGGGAAATTCAAGATATTGACCCGAAACATCTTCAAGCAATTGAAAGGTTTAACCAAAAGCGTTGAGTTACCTTGAGTTACCTTGACAGTGGCTCAAGGCGCCGCCACAGCCCCCCCCCGTACCTCACTAAAAGTGTACAATTACCAAAGTGTAGTTACAGGATGAGAGCCACGCTCGTAGAGTCCTGTTTTAGTACTCTTTATCATATAAAGTTTTGAAACTACTGCTGGTTTTTGGCCTCCACCACCACCACCACCTCACCTAACTTGTTCCAACCGTCTACCACTGTTACCTTTGTGTCTTCGGCAGCTTTGTTTAGTTAGTTTAAATCTATGACCTCTAGTTCCTGAAATTCCAGGTCTCAGGAAATCTGCACCATCAATTTTATCGATTCCTGTTACTATTTTGTGTGTGTGTGTGTGTGTTCAACCCGTCTTCTTAAAAATAACGTCGCTTTTCGCTCGTATGCTCGCTATGGCTAAAAATGGACGTAATGTGAAATGAAATCGGCTCACGAGTGATGTACTGTCCCGTTTTCTGTTCGAGTCCTCCAGCTTACTCGGTTAGGTTAGGAGAGGAAACTTTCAATTAACGTTTTGAAACCCTCCTGCCCTGTCCAACCACTTGGGCTGAACGGTAGAGCGACGGTCTCGCTTCATGCAGGTCGGCGTTCAATCCCCGACCATCCAAATGGTTGGGCACCATTCCTTCCCTTTTTTCTTTTCCCAACTCCTTATCCTTATAACCCTTCCCCCGTCCCACCCCAAATCCTAATCCTGATCCCTTCCTAGTGCTATATAGTCGTTATGACTTGGCGCTTTCCCCCTGATAATGCAATTCAATTCCTAACTTACCAGAGGACCCTCAACTTGCAGTTTTGACGAGAAAAAATCCAAAATATATGTTTGGAAATCCTCCCCCCCCCCCCATAAGTGTTGATACATCATCCACTGTGTCACTTGAAGACCATCTGAGAGTCGAACCGGTTTGGCTTTCTGGCCAGCGACCCTGGGAGGAGGTCATTATATAGACCTGGTGAGTCTTGTTTATAACTAGACACAGCTGTCATTCTTGAAGCTGAGGAAGATCATAGGAAGGGTAGGCCTATGGCTGCCGGGCGCTAGCAGATAATATGGGGTGTTTGGGTAGGGGCCAGGTGTTTGGGTAGGGGGCGGGTGTTTGGGTAGGGGGAGGGTGTTTGGGTAGGGGGCGGGTGTTTGAGTAGGGGGAGGGTGTTTGGGTAGGGGGCAGGTGTTTGGGTAGGGGGCAGGTGTTTGGGTAGGGGGAGGGTGTTTGGGTAGGGGGCGGGTGTTTGGGTAGGGGCAGGTGTTTGGGTAGGGGGAGGGTGTTTGGGTAGGGGGCAGGTGTTTGGGTATGGGGCAGGTGTTTGGGTAGGGGGAGGGTGTTTGGGTAGGGGGCAGGTGTTTGGGTATGGGGCAGGTGTTTGGGTAATGGGAGGGTGTTTGGGTAGGGGGCAGGTGTTTGGGTAGGGGGAGGGTGTTTGTGTAGGGGGCAGGTGTTTTGGTAGGGGGAGGGTGTTTGGGTAGGGGGCAGGTGTTTGGGTATGGGGCAGGTGTTTTGGTAGGGGGCAGGTGTTTGGGTAGGGGGAGGGTGTTTGGGTAGGGGGCAGGTGTTTGGGTAGGGGGAGGGTGTTTGTGTAGGGGGCAGGTGTTTTGGTAGGGGGCAGGTGTTTGGGTAGGGGGAGGGTGTTTGGGTAGGGGGCAGGTGTTTGGGTATGGGGCAGGTGTTTTGGTAGGGGGCAGGTGTTTGGGTAGGGGGAGGGTGTTTGGGTAGGGGGCAGGTGTTTGGGTATGGGGCAGGTGTTTGGGTAGGGGGCGGGTGTTTGGGTAGGGGGCGGGTGTTTGGGTAGGGGGCGGGTGTTTGGGTAGGGGGAGGGTGTTTGGGTAGGGGGCAGGTGTTTTGGTAGGGGGCGGGTGTTTGGGTAGGGGGAGGGTGTTTGTGTAGGGGGCAGGTGTTTGGGTATGGGGCAGGTGTTTGGGTAGGGGGCGGGTGTTTGGGTAGGGGGCAGGTGTTTGGGTAGGGGGAGGGTGTTTGCGTAGGGGGCAGGTGTTTGGGTATGGGGCAGGTGTTTGGGTAGGGGGAGGGTGTTTGGGTAGGGGGCAGGTGTTTGGGTATGGGGCAGGTGTTTGGGTAGGGGGCAGGTGTTTGGGTAGGGGGCAGGTGTTTGGGTAGGGGAGGGTGTTTGGGTAGGGGGCAGGTGTTTGGGTATGGGGCAGGTGTTTGGGTAGGGGGCAGGTGTTTGGGTAGGGGGAGGGTGTTTGGGTAGGGGGCAGGTGTTTGGGTATGGGGAGGGTGTTTGGGTAGGGGGCGGGTGTTTAGGTAGGGGGAGGGTGTTTGGGTAGGGGGAGGGTGTTTGGGTAGGGGGCAGGTGTTTGGGTATGGGGCAGGTGTTTGGGTAGGGGGCGGGTGTTTGGGTAGGGGGCGGGTGTTTGGGTAGGGGGCGGGTGTTTGGGTAGGGGGAGGGTGTTTGGGTAGGGGGAGGGTGTTTGGGTAGGGGGAGGGTGTTTAGGTAGGGGGAGGGTGTTTGGGTAGGGGGCAGGAGTTTGGGTAGGGGGCAGGTGTTTGGGTAGGGGGCAGGTGTTTGGGTAGGGGGAGGGTGTTTGGGTATGGGGCAGGTGTTTGGGTACGGGGCGGGTGTTTGGGTAGGGGGCGGGTGTGTGGGTAGGGGGAGGGTGTTTGGGTAGGGGGCGGGTGTTTAGGTAGGGGGAGGGTGTTTGGGTAGGGGGCAGGAGTTTGGGTAGGGGGCAGGTGTTTGGGTAGGGGGGCAGGTGTTTGGGCAGGGGGAGGGTGTTTGGGCAGGGGGAGGGTGTTTAGGTAGGGGGCAGGTGTTTGGGCAGGGGGAGGGTGTTTGGGCAGGGGGAGGGTGTTTAGGTAGGGGGCAGGTGTTTGGGCAGGGGGAGGGTGTTTAGGTAGGGGGCAGGTGTTTGGGCAGGGGGAGGGTGTTTAGGTAGGGGGGAGGTGTTTGGGTCTCTCTGCCTCTTGTGAGCCTGCAAGGGATTTTGTTTTATGGGGTTTCGAGGCCTTAGTGTCACGGCTTGTAGGATCCGAGCAGCCAGCCAGCCAGCCAGCCAGCCAGCCAGCCAGCCAGCCAGCCCTTAAGGTGGAGGATTTGGGGACCTGAAAAAAGGTATTCTTGGCATTCCTTGAAGCTCTGGGTTTTCTTTACCTGGTTTTACCTGGAATTATTGCTGTGCTTGTGGGTTCTATGTTAGAATTAAGTTATTTTTTTTTTAATGTGGGTTAATTTTGAGAAGGTGTTTGAAGTAAATATTAGCTGGGTTGTTTGTAGTATATTATTAGCCTTTGTTAATGGTTTAAAATGTGGGGTCCTTCTCCCCCCCCCCTTGTTGTTTACATCCCAGGTGAGGTGTGTTGAGGCAGGTGAGGTGGTGAGGGGAGATGAGGGAGTGAGGGGAGATGAGGGGTTCCCGAGTGTTCAAGAGGTGCAGGGGAGAGTGTGAGGGGAAGATGAGGGAGTGTGGGGGATGAGGGGGCGGGAGAGTGAGGGGGGGGTTTCAAGGGGAGGGGGAGGAGTCTCATTTCGCAGTTTTTGCCCTAATAAGCTCTGTGGGGGGGGGGTAGCAGGGACAGGTGTTGCAATAGGCCTACATGCAACACGGGTGTCTGCAACAGGTACACATCAGCAACTGTCACGTATTTCCCCCCCCCCCCCCCTCCCTCCCCCCCTTCTCTTGAACTGTCTTGTCTCCCATTCTGGTTTTCTTAACATATCTTCCTTCCTCTCCCGGTTCGACTCCCCCCCCCCCCTCCGTCTCCCTTCCTATGCATCCTTCCCAACCTCCCATCCCATCCTGCCCTCCCTCTCTTCCTCCATCCCTGCCCTGGCCTCTACTGCGCGCGCGCGCGCGCGCACACACACACACACACACACACACACTTCTATACAAATATTTACTGTTACTGTTTTCCTTATGTACAGGCTCTTCCCTCCCATCTCCTCTTTTCTTCTGTCCCCTCTCTGTGCATTATCCTACCTTCTCTTCCTGTCTCCCCTCCCCCCCCCCCCCCCCCACACACTAGGGGTGTGGTAGCTGAGCGGACATCGCGCAGGATTCGTAATTCTGTGGCCAGCGTTCGATTCCCGGACAAGGCAGAAACAAATGGGCAAAGTTTCTTTCACCCTGAATGCCCCTGTTACCTAGCAGTAAATAGGTACCTGAGGGTTAGACAGCTGTTACGGAGCTGCTTCCTTGTGTGTGTACTCACCTATTTATACTCACCTATTTGTGCTTGCGGGGGTTGAGCTTTGGTTCTTTGGTCCCGCCTCTGAACTGTCAATCAACTGCTGTACAGGTTCCTGAGCCTACTGGGCTCTATCATATCTACATTTGAAACTGTATGGAGTCAGCCTCCACCACATCACTGCCTAATGCATTCCATCTGTTAACTACTCTGACACTGAAAAAGTTCCTTCTAACGTCTCTGTGGCTCATGTGGGTACTCAGTTTCCACCTGTGTCCCCTTGTTCGCGTCCCACCCGTGTTGAATAGTTTGTCCTTGTTTACCCGGTCGATTCCTCTGAGGATTTTGTAGGTTGTGATCATGTCTCCCCTTACTCTTCTGTCTTCCAGTGTCGTAAGGTGCATTTCCCGCAGCTTTTCCTCGTAACTCGTGTGTGTGTGTGTGCGTGCGTGCGTGCGTGCGTGCGAGTGTCCGTACGTGCTCAAAGCCTGTTCATATGTCTCGTCCCTTGAGTGTGTATGCATACGTGTGCGGGGAGGAGTTGGGGGAGAGGGGGGGGGGAGTTGCGTGTGCGTGTCTGAAACTGGTAACGAGTAGTTAAGCTGCAAATCACACGTTGACAGGTTCCCACACTCCCGTACCTCCCCCCCCCCCCCTCCCCCCACTGAGGAAACAAGTGGAATATGAGGAAAAAAAATCCTTCTTTCCCTGCTTCGTTCCCCTTCCATTTCGTCCTTTCCCTTGTATTCCTCCCCTTCCCCTTGTACTCCCCCCTTCCCCTTGTACTCCCCCCTTCCCCCTTCCCCCTTCCCCCCCCATTCCCCATCCCTCACCCGCAAACTACCCCGAACCACAATTCAGTCTGTGACCGCAAGAACCACATTACGAAACCAGACCACCGCCGCCGCCACCACATATAATAACTCCCATCCCATTCACTAAACACTGACCCCCTTTCCCGCCAGACCCCCGTCACACCTGCCCTTCCCAGCGGGTTTCTGGCTCTCATAAGGCGGTCGGGTTATGCGGGGTCCGCTGTAGCGCGGTCTAGCCTGGAGCGGAGGTGCCGTATAAGGACCAGTGAGTCATCAGCTGCGGGACAACATTAAGCGGAGAGGACGCCGGCACAACAGCCTAAGGCGGGAAGGCTTAATTAATGTAAAAAAAAAAAAAATTAATGGATTTCAGAGTGGCAGGTGGATAGGGAGATGCGGGGGCGGGGGGGGGGGGCGGTGAGGTAGCTTTTCTAATAGTGTTTACCTATCTGTGTCGACGGAGAAAGTCGGGTCTAGCTCTGTACTCCGACTCGTGGACATTTTAACCCGAGGGTCATTATCTCTCTCTCTCTTGGGAGGGGGGGGGGGTCACAACGGGGACAGGAAGCCTGCGGCTTGTCAAAGGTTGGCCCCCCCCTCCCTCTCACTCTGCCCCCTCCCCCCTCTCTCTACCGCTCCCCCCTCACTCTGCCCCCCCCTCCCTCCCCCCCAACCTCTCTGTCAATATTTGTACTATGGGGCACATAGTTACAAAAACTACTATCTAAACAGAAGGATCGGTTGCAAAATTATATTTATGCACGCGGCTTGCTATCATTGCTTGCTATCATTGCTTGCTATCATTGCTTGCTATCATTGCTTGCTATCATTGCTTCCTATCATTGCTTGCTATCATTGCTTCCTATCATTGCTTCCTATCATTGCTTCCTATCATTGCTTCCTATCATTGCTTGCTATCATTGCTTGCTATCATTGCTTCCTATCATTGCTTCCTATCATTGCTTCCTATCATTGCTTCCTATCATTGCTTCCTATCATTGCTTCCTATCATTGCTTCCTATCATTGCTTCCTATCATTGCTTCCTATCATTGCTTCCTATCATTGCTTCCTATCATTGCTTGCTATCATTGCTTGCTATCATTGCTTCCTATCATTGCTTCCTATCATTGCTTCCTATCATTGCTTGCTATCATTGTTTCCTATCATTGCTTGCTATCATTGCTTCCTATCATTGCTTCCTATCATTGCCTCCTATCATTGCTTCCTATCATTGCTTCCTATCATTGCTTCCTATCATTGCTTCCTATCATTGCTTGCTATCATTGCTTGCTATCATTGCTTCCTATCATTGCTTGCTATCACTCTCAGTTGCATATGTTGATTAATACAGGTGTGTGTGAGGCATGTCACCTCAACACCTGTAATTAATCAACAAGCCTTCAGTACGCAAATTAACACAGATTATTGTATTTTTACCGCTATGACTATCATAGTCTGCAACAGCCGCAGTTGCAGTCTCGTGCGTTAAATCGAAATTGATGAAATGAGCAAAGAAAACTTTTGTAGTCTAAAGCCCAATCACTTAATACTGTCAGTGTCTACAAGAGTCAGTCACATAAGGCCATTAGTGAGTCTACAAAAGCTGCCTTTAACAGACAATCCTTAGAAACGCTGGATTTTTTTTTTTTGACAAATTGTAGCACGCTGTTAATATTAGTTTTTTCCTGAAACTTTTTTTAGTTTTCAGTTATAAATGGGTACAATATTTCTGTGTTCCTGACACATTGGGTGTGGAGGGTGACGGTGGGTGTGGAGGGTGACGGTGGGCGTGGAGGGTGACGGTGGGCGTGGAGGGTGACGGTGGTAGTGGAGGGTGACGGTGGGCGTGGAGGGTGACGGTGGGCGTGGAGGGTGACGGTGGTAGTGGAGGGTGACGGTGGTAGTGGAGGGTGACGGTGGTAGTGGAGGGTGACGGTGGGCGTGGAGGGTGACGGTGGGCGTGGAGGGTGACGGTGGTAGTGGAGGGTGACGGCGGGCGTGGAGGCTGACGGCGGGTGTGGAGGCTGACGGCGGGCGTGGAGGCTGACGGCGGGCGTGGAGGCTGACGGCGGGCGTGGAGGCTGACGGCGGGCGTGGAGGCTGACGGCGGGCGTGGAGGCTGACGGCGGGCGTGGAGGCTGACGGCGGGTGTGGGGGCTGACAGCGGGCGTGGAGGCTGACAGCGGGCGTGGAGGCTGACAGCGGGCGTGGAGGCTGACAGCGGGCGTGGAGGCTGACAGCGGGCGTGGAGGCTGACAGCGGGCGTGGAGGCTGACGGCGGGCGTGGAGGCTGACGGCGGGCGTGGAGGCTGACAGCGGGCGTGGAGGCTGACAGCGGGCGTGGAGGCTGACAGCGGGCGTGGAGGCTGACGGCGGGCGTGGAGGCTGACGGCGGGCGTGGAGGCTGACGGCGGGCGTGGAGGCTGACGGCGGGCGTGGAGGCTGACAGCGGGCGTGGAGGCTGACGGCGGGCGTGGAGGCTGACGGCGGGCGTGGAGGCTGACGGCGGGCGTGGAGGCTGACGGCGGGCGTGGAGGCTGACAGCGGGCGTGGAGGCTGACGGCGGGCGTGGAGGCTGACGGCGGGCGTGGAGGCTGACGGCGGGCGTGGAGGCTGACGGCGGGCGTTGAGGCTGACAGCGGGCGTGGAGGCTGACAGCGGGCGTGGAGGCTGACAGCGGGCGTGGAGGCTGACGGCGGGCGTGGAGGCTGACGGCGGGCGTGGAGGCTGACGGCGGGCGTTGAGGCTGACAGCGGGCGTGGAGGCTGACAGCGGGCGTGGAGGCTGACAGCGGGCGTGGAGGCTGACGGCGGGCGTGGAGGCTGACGGCGGGCGTTGAGGCTGACAGCGGGCGTGGAGGCTGACAGCGGGCGTGGAGGCTGACAGCGGGCGTGGAGGCTGACGGCGGGCGTGGAGGCTGACGGCGGGCGTTGAGGCTGACAGCGGGCGTGGAGGCTGACAGCGGGCGTGGAGGCTGACAGCGGGCGTGGAGGCTGACGGCGGGCGTGGAGGCTGACGGCGGGCGTTGAGGCTGACAGCGGGCGTGGAGGCTGACAGCGGGCGTGGAGGCTGACAGCGGGCGTGGAGGCTGACGGCGGGCGTGGAGGCTGACGGCGGGCGTTGAGGCTGACAGCGGGCGTGGAGGGTAACAAGGTATAATGCCAGAGAAACTATACTTAAGACTTTTGGCCAGCAAGACCAGACTTCATAACACACACTTACCATTGTGATAAAGGACTGACAGGTGTAAAAAAACAGCATTAAGCTTTACCAGAGCTGACAGAGTTCGTTCCCCCAAAGCTTATTTATCCAGCCAGTGTTATAATGAAAGAAAGCTTAATACGAGTCCCCCACTAACCGAGAATTCCCTGGAATGTTGGGTACAATGAAGCTGTGTTCTCTAGACCACACCTTGTGGGGTAGGTGTTGTGTTGGGGGGTGGTCTGTCCTGGTCCAGGGATGGGACTCCCTCTTGGGTGTTCTGGTCTGGTGATGGGGTGTTTGGGTCTCTTTCTCTCTCTCTCTCTCTCTCCCTCCCTCCCCCCCTCTCCCCCTTCCCTCCCCCTTCCCTCCCCCCCTCTGCCTTCACCATTTTCATTTCATTCATCATTTTACAGTGAGGATGGCTTTGTTTTTTTTATTTTGCTCATTTAAATGATAATCTAATTTAAGGAAATTGTAGGGTAACTGGGGGGCTCGACCCCCAACCCACCCTATGTACTGGCTAGAATTCACATCATTTACCCCGCTAAATTTGTTCAAAGTAGGCAGCCAGAGACTTGGTTGTCTACTTTGAACAAACAAACATTGTCTCTTATTGATATAGACTAGGGAGCATCCGGCAGTGCCAGATATATATATATATATAGGTGTATTTGCGGCGAGGTGGTGGCTGACAGGTACGGTCACCATGGCCTACTCTGCCAAAGCACAGGGGGATGGCACTCGAGGCACAGTGAAGTTAACGACATCATCAAGAGGAGCCTCACCACAGCTGGATGCCCAGCTGAAAGAGAGCCCCGTTACCTAACGCCCCGTAACTCTGATGCTCTTATTGGTCGCCCGGATGGTATCACAGTGAACCCCTGGAAGAATGGCAAGCAGTTGGTATGGGACTACACGTGCGTATCAACCCTGGCTAACACCTACATTAACCTCAGTGTTGCACAACCAGGTGGCGCTGCCACCCACAGGGAAGCAGCCAAATCCCGTAAGTATAGAGAACTGGATCACCACTACAATTTTGTCCCCATTGCTTCTGAGACGCTCGGCGCCTGGGGTAAAAGTGCTACCAGTTTTTTGAAGGAACTGGGTTCTAGGCTCATTGAAACAACAAGGGACCCGAGAGCTGCAAGCTTTCTTTTCCAGCGCCTCAGTGTGGCGATACAAAGGGGAAATGCGCACTGCATCCAGGGTTCCTGCCCGCCATCTGAGGAGCTGGAGGAACTCGACAACCTATGACAACCATCTTTGTAACCCATATGTAACTCCTTTTTTGTAACAAAGTTCAAATAAAGTAAATATATATGTGTACATACAAAAGAATGGGGGTGGTAGAAGATAATATTAGTGTTCAGTGAGAAACCACAAGGTCTCCTCTGAATACTTTTTATTTTCTTCTCCGAGGCTATGGGTCCCCACATTGGCACCAGAGGTGGTACCCTCACAAACTTTAAAAAAAATATATATATATATATATATATATATACATATATATATATATATATATATATATATATATATATATATATATATATATATATATATATACATATATATATATATATATATATATATATATATATATATATAATATTAAGATCACCACTACCTCCCCTAAATTCTAGACAATAACAAGAAGATTTGGGTCCCGTGTGTGTGTTAGTGTGTTTTGGGACCCCCAGTAATTTTGGGGTCATTCAGGGAGGGTTAAAAAAAAGAATTGCTCAGACTGGTCTTGTCCTGTCGGGATTTATGTGTGTGTTTGGAGGCAGGAAGGTGGTTGTGAGGGAGAATGGTGACGGGGCCGTGTTTAATGTGGGACAGTGGAGACAGTGTTCCTTGTGTGGACGGGTGAGGGATGGGTGGACGGGTGAGGGATGGGTGGACAGGGGTTTGAGTATAGAGGTGTTTACCTTTGTTGTGCTCGTGGGAGGGTTGAGCTTCGGCTCTTTGGTCCCGTCTCATGCCGACTGTAGGAGACCATAAGGGAAACATCAGGTCCACGTTGACTTAATTTCAGGGGGTGAATTCATTGATTATTGGGAGTGGATAATAGCTTTTTTTTTCTCCCCTTGCTTCCTGAAGCCTCAGACCTCCTTATTATCCTCCATTTCTATTATCCATCCATATCCATTTATCTGTGGATTACCCTCCAGGTAATGATTGACTTGTCTTATGTATAATGTTGATGAACGTGTTTCAAGCGCTAATATATGTGTGTTTGTGTTGCAGGTAAGGTGGTGTCCGTCGAGGCTGGGGGCTCGAACTTGGTCTTGCTTTGAGGCCTCTCCATGCACGTGTCTACTGAGGATGGGGTGGGGGGGGGTTCTACCCTCGCAGCTCATCCAAATAGTCAGTAGAATGTGCTCATTATGAGTGTTTATTATTTTGCACTGAAATTACCATTTGTTTAATGAAACACTTGGATTTTGTCAACGAAGATGAGTAGAGGAAGATGTTATATTGAGTATGAGGTGAGATATCATTGTCAGCTGAGCTCTGTGTGACTATATATGGTACTTGGAAGGGATAGGAGGATATGGTTTACGGGCTCACCATAGCCCGTGCTACATGGACACTTCGTTCTGAGTAGCTAAATCTGAAACAACAACAACAACAGGATAGGAGGACAAAAGTTACAGCCCCGCTCCTGTGCCAGGCAAGCCCACTACGGGCTCACCATAGCCCGTGCTACTTGGAACTTTTTGTTCCCAGTAGCTGAATCTTCAATAACAACTACGGATAGGAGAAGGAGCTGGGATATGAGGACAGGGATCAGGGATAGGACGGTGTGGAATTTAAGGAATGATGCCCAACCACTTGGGCATATTGGGAGATGATTGGGAGGCTGGGGTTTACCCTGTGGATCTAATAGCAGAGTATCTTGGTTTACCTTGCTGTGCTTTCTTAATTGCATCTCCCGGGTGAGCAGGCTACAGCTCCGGAGCCCCGACAATTTTCTGGAATTAATATACTTTCAATGCACACAGAGGGTAATAATCACTAACTTGATTGCATCTACAGATTTGTTCATGTTTTCAATATCAGTCTCTCCTCTCTCTCTCTCTCTCTCTCTCTCTCTCTCTCTCTCTCTCTCTCTCTCTCTCTCTCTCTCTCTCTCTCTCTCTCTCTCTCTCTCTCTCTCTCTCTCTCTCTTTAGTTTGTCTCTCTAAAGACAAACTCTTTAGCACGGGTGGAACACGAACAAGGGGACACAGATGGAAACTTAGTACCCAGATGAGCCACAGAGATATTAGAAAGAATTTTTTCAGTGTCAGAGTAGTTAACACATGGAATGCATTAAGTAGTGTTGTGGTGGAGGCTGACTCCATACACAGTTTCAAATATAGATATGATAGAGCCCAATAGGTTCAGGAATCTGTACACCAGTTGATTGACAGTTGAGAGACGGGACCAAAGAGCCAGAGCTCAACCCCCGCAAACACAACTAGGTGAGTACACACACACACACACACACACACACACACACACACACACACACACACACACACACACACACACACACACACACAAAGGGGCCTCGTAGCCTGGTGGATAGCGAGCAGGATTCGTAATTCTGTGGCGCGGGTTCGATTCCCGCACGAGGCAGAAACAAGTGGGCAAAGTTTCTTTCACCCTAAATGCCCCTGTTACCTAGCAGTAAATAGGTACCTGGGAGTTAGTGTTAGTAAACAGTTGATTGACAGTTGAGAGGCGGGCCGAAAGAGCAAAGCTCAACCCCCGTAAAAACACAACTAGTAAACACACACACACACACACACACACACACACACACACACACACACACACACACACACACACACACACACACACACACACACACACACACCTGACCTTAAACGGAATTAACACCTTTCTCTGCCCCCCCCCTGCTTCCTCAGTGTTATTTCACACCTGTATTTCCCCTCTCATTTCCCCTCTTTTAATCCTAGTAATTTGATCCACTGTACACTTCTTAAGGTGCTAATATTTAACAATGGGTTTAACATTGTTATTTTTGCGAAGCCAGATGTGTGACGGGGGAGTGGAGGAGGTGTGAAAAAGTCCTATTTAGTCTTGGTGTTGTGGGAAAACGTCCTTTTGAAAGTTTTAAAGTCAGCCCGTCCTCAGGCTGGGTTCATTCCATCCAGCGGTCGACCCCAAAGACGCATTTATCCATTTTATAATGCTATTCATTCAAAATTGGGATTTATTTTCAAATAAATATATTTTACGTGTTAGCATAGTGTGTATATTTAGGCGTTGATCAGGTAAGGTGCTTGGGTTCTATTGGCGATTAGAAATACGTGGGTGAAGCATTTACAGCAACCCGTCCTCGACTCAAGTCCATTACATCCAGCGGTCGACCCCACAGACGCATTCATAAATTTTAGTATGCTGTTCATTCAAAACGGGAATTTTCTCAAGTATAAATTAATATTATAATATATTAGCATATTGTGCATATATAGGCATAGGTTAGGTTAGGTGTTTAGGTTCTGTTGGCGATTATTTGTATTTGTAGTACGTGGGTGAAGCATTTATAGCGTTGTGGTTCGAACAAAATTCGTCATCGAAGCACTTTTTCCAGATATGTTCGAACGTCAGCAATTGTGAGTCGTGTGTAAACCGCTTTTCATTCATAAACAGGGGGTTTGGCGGGTGCATGGAATCACTTTTGGATCTTTGTTTGGAGGACGGGCTGCTGGAACATACCTGGAGAGGGTTCTGAGAGTTCTTCTACTCCACCGAACCCCCCTATCTTTGGGGCTGGTCGCTGGATAGACGAGCCGCTCTTGAATTGCCACTACGTCTCAAAACCCCACCTCCTAACCTAACCAGAAACATTCGAACCCCGAGCAACCCATCTAACCTATCCAGTCCAATAGATAGAAAACGGCCTCCTAATAGAACGCCGCATTTTGACGTAGTGTACTCTTACCTAAAGCCAAAAATCGTCGTACTAGATAATAGAAGCGGCTCACGAAATTGACATTCTGTCACCGTTTTCTGTTTTGGGTCCTCTGGTATAGATTAGGATAAGCGGCACTTTTAGTACGACACTTTCTTGACGTTGGGGTGGCTGGGGGGCGGACCTTAGGAGGCCGGGGCCGAGTTGTGACTCGTATCTCTAACGTGGGTCAAACCCATAACGTACAAAATGCGACCTACTAGCGGAGAGGACGGGATGAGGCGGCGCGAGGAACGCCGCTTAGAAGAACTTGTGTGTGTAACGAGAGCTCAAAAGAGTCGTTATCTCCGTGTTTTTCTTGTGTGTGGATTACAGGTTCAGGGTAATGGCTTGTTTGCGCACAATGGGTGGTAATTGGCGGGTTGTGTGTGTGTGTGTGGGGGGGGGTGATGGCTGTTGAGGGCGACACCGGCTGTTTAGAGCGCAGTTTAGAGCGCGGTCTAGATTATCCGCGCAGCCGAGATATTTACGGCAAGGAGAGGTTGGTGGAACTAAGATGATGTTAATAGACTTGATTGCACGGAGACTTGTGATTCACGGGAAGCCCAAGGCGGTGATGAGACGAATTGAGATGGAACTAGTCAGGAGAGACACTTGAGAATAGAGTGCAAGATATCAGTTGAGAATAGTTTAATTTTTTTTTTATTTTTATTATTTTCTACCACAGACGTGGCCACACATTTACAATGCTAACCAGCATATATACATTTTCTTCTGTCCTCCATGGACAGGGTTAGAGAAGTGTTAAACATACAGTTCAAGGGTTTATTGAACACTCAACCACAGAAGGTGAGTCGGTGCTTTTAAAATGCTAAGCTAACCTACATACGTAAATACATAGATACACAGATTTACGTAGAGTGCAAGAGATCAGTTGAGAATAGAGTGCAAGAGATCAGTTGAGAATAGAATGCAAGAGATCAGTTGAGAATAGAGTGCAAGATATCAGGTGAGAATAGAGTGCAAGAGATCAGTTGAGAATAGAGTGCAAGAGATCAGGTGAGAATAGAGTGCAAGATATCAAGTGAGAATAGAATGCAAGAGATCAGGTGAGAATAGAGTGCAAGAGATCAGTTGAGAATAGTGCAAGAGATCAGTTGAGAATAGAATGCAAGAGATCAGTTGAGAATAGAGTGCAAGATATCAGGTGAGAATAGAATGCAAGAGATCAGTTGAGAATAGAGTGCAAGATATCAGGTGAGAATAGAATGCAAGAGATCAGTTGAGAACAGAGTGCAAGAGATCAGTTGAGAATAGAATGCAAGAGATCAGTTGAGAATAGACTGCAAGATATCAGGTGAGAATAGAGTGCAAGAGATCAGTTGAGAATAGAGTGCAAGAGATCAGTTGAGAATAGAGTGCAAGAGATCAGTTGAGAATAGAGTGCAAGAGATCAGTTGAGAATAGAGTGCAAGAGATCAGTTGAGAATAGAGTGCAAGAGATCAGTTGAGAATAGAGTGCAAGAGATCAGTTGAGAATAGAGTGCAAGAGATCAGTTGAGAATAGAGTGCAAGAGATCAGTTGAGAATAGAGTGCAAGAGATCAGTTGAGAATAGAGTGCAAGAGATCAGTTGAGAATAGAGTGCAAGAGATCAGTTGAGAATAGAGTGCAAGAGATCAGTTGAGAATAGAGTGCAAGAGATCAGTTGAGAATAGAGTGCAAGATATCAGGTGAGAATAGCGCAAGATATCAGTTGATGCTATGAATGACTATGATTCTACGAACAATCCTGTGATGTTAAAGGACTCTTGTATTACTAGGGAGTGACAGCTGAAAGGGGAGGAGGGGGGGAGTGGAGACTTTAGGCCTATGGTTTCAGTAGTGAGGATTTAGGTGATATGTCGTTCGGGGGAATTTATTGTGGGTAATTTACACACCAGGTAATGGGACAACAGGTGTGTGTGTGTGTGTATGCTCACCTAGTTGTGCTTGCGGGGGGTTGAGCTCTGGCTCTTTGGTCCCGCCTTAAGACCAAGGTGTGTGTGTGTGTGTTTCTTTTGTTGTTAAAATTGTTCCCATGTTATGGTGGGTGTAGGTACCCTTTAAACACCCCTCCCAGCCCCCCCCCCCTCCACCTTGTGTATACCCGTGTATACCCGTGTATACCTGTGTATACCCGTGTATACCTGTGTATGGGCTCACTAGCGCCCCCTGGGGAGAGATTTGGGTCGTGAAAGAATGAAAACAAGGCGAGGGGTAAGAGGGTGCCGGTGTGAGGGGGCAGCAGGGGGGGGGTGTTGGGGAGGGCTGGGGGAAGGGGGGAAGTGCTTACCTAGCAGTGACCACGGGGGGGGGGGGGGGGAGTGGAAGGGGGAGGGGGGAAGCAAGGTTCAACTATCTCTGACCCCCGCCGACTATAGCCTTTGTTGAACCTGTTGTATTATAGTTTATGGAACTTGACTGACTTTATAAGAGTTCTTTGATGTCTCGTCAGGTCTTAAGGTTATGGGTGGAGGTGGCTTCCACATCTTCTTCTTTAAGTGCATTCCATTTGTTGGCCCCTCCGTACAGGGTATGAGTATTTCCTTATATTCCTTTGGCGTATTTTTTTTATCTTGTCCTATATTCTCTCACTTTTAAAAAGATGGTCCTTATGCTGTTTGTGTGGTTATCTTGAGGTGATTTCGGGGCTTTAGTGTCCCCGTGGCCCGGTCCTCGACCAGGCCTCCACCCCCAGGAAGCAGCCCGCGACAGCTGACTAACACCCAGGTACCTATTTTACTGCTAGGTAACAGGGGCATAGGGTGAAAGAAACTATGCCCATTGTTTCTCGCCGGCGCCCGGGATCGAACCCGGGACCACAGGATCACAAGTCTAGTGTGCTGTCCTCTCGGCCGACCGGCAAGTGGTAAGTATATCTTGGATGTAGTTATCATGTCCCTGTTTATCTCTTCTTTCCACTAAGGTTGTGAGGTTTGGTTGTCTTAATCTGTACTGGTGGTTGAGTTCTCTCAAGTAATCCAGGGACTTGTTTGGTTGCAAATCTGTTGGTTTGTTAAAGTTCAGAGTTCTGTTTCACGCGATGCGGATTTTGTGGGTGCTGCATATTCTAGTACTGGTCTCACATACGTTGTATAGCTTGTCTTGAAGAAGGTTTATATTTGCTTGCCTTTAATGCTGCTAATTTTAGCCTATTTTGTATACTTCCGGTGTTGGAATTATATTACATCCCCCAAGTCTTTTTTTCCCCTCTTCCAATTGCTGTATTACCTTCCCTTATGGTGTAGACGCCCCCTGGTGTCATGTGTTCATTTCCTATCCTCATAACCTTACACTTGTTAGGGTTGAACTCTAGCAACCAATTGCCTGCCCACTCCTGGAGCTTGTCGAGGTCTTCCTGTAGTTCTAAGCAGTCCTCTTCGCTCATCACATTCCTCGTTATTTTGTCATCATTTGCATATCCAGTTGATATGTGGGTCTGCGGGTCGCATCAAGCAACAGCCTGTTGGACCAAGCTCTCTCAGGTTGAGCCTGGCCTAGGGTCGGGCTCGGGGGGAGGAGGAGAACTCTGGAAACAATCTACAGGTATACTATAACGCCCTCGGGAGATTTCCCCTTTTTTAAGTTAGGAACAGTAATAGTACGAAGCCCAGGCCTCGGTGGACCCAACTTCTCACATCCCTCCGGTGCCATACCTCCTCTCTGTGTGTGTGTGACCCTCTGTTTCCCGCCCGTCCGGAACTCCCCTTTTTCCAGTTCAGTATTTTCTCAGTAATCGCAGCTTGTTTCTCCATATTGTGCACACCAACCTGGTTTAAGGAACGGTATCAAAGGCGTTTTGGCAATCAAGGAAGATTCAGTCTACCCAGCCTTCTTCGTCCTGTCTTGTGTGGCAATAGAACTCTTATGAAGTTTGTTGGGCATGTTGGGTGAGGCCAGTGACTACCTTATTCTCTTGCGTTACTTGTGGTCGTCTATGGGGAGGAGAGAGGGGGTGTTGGGGAGAGGGGAGGAGAGAGGAACAGGACAGAATTGAGGGAAATTCGAAGGGTTGAAGGATATAGAGGGGAGAGGGGGACTAGAGGATGTGTTTGACAGGAAGAGGGAGAGAGGAAGAGAGGAAGAGAGAGGAGGGGCGTTATATATAGGGGCTGCTGGAGAAGACCAGGAGGAGGAGGAGAGAGAATTTTCAGTTGTTTTATGATCCTGTGTTCCCCCACAGTACAGTACATCACCCACTTCCATACCATATGGAGGAAAATGTAGAATAGAACCAGTGAAGAGCAGGGGTGCCATGGGCACAGAGAACACTGTATACACATCAGGGGTCCACGGTTATAATAATAATAATACTTAGAATATTTTATTCAGGAAAAGTACATTCATAGATGCAGAGTTACAAACATACTGTTGGATTTATAGATAGAGCTAGTTCTGTACATTCTGTACATACAATACCTAAAGCCACTAAACGCACAACGTAATGGAACAACGCGTGGGGGGGGGGGAACACTCAGACTAAAACTTAATAGTAATTGGTAGGAAAGTAAAAATTGCGAAAAAAGAAAACGGGAGAACATGGCAGAAATCAGCAGTTGTATAAGTTGGTCAACAAACAGCATTGTTTAGAAGCAAGACATGGGTTGACATTTAGGGGGTAAGGTAGGTTACATGGAGGTAATTAGGTAGTACTTAGTTCTACTCTTGAACTGGTTGAGGGAGGTACAGCCTTTGACATGATTGGCAAGGTCATTCCACATTCTGGGTCCCTTGAATTGTAGAGCATTTCTAGTTTGGTTAAGTCGCACTCTTGGAATATCAAATAGGTATTTGTTTCTGGTGTGGTGCCCCATGGGTTCTGTTACAACCTTCTAGGTAACTTTTAAGGTCAGGATTGACATTGCAGTTCAGAGTTTTAAATATATAGAGTACACATGAGAGGATGTGCAGTGACTTAATATCTAACATATTCAGAGATTTGAGTAAGGGTACCGAGTGATGTCTGGGGCCAGAGTTAGATATTGTTCTAATAGCAGCTTTGTGTTGGGTAATTAGAGGACGTAAATGATTTTCTGTAGTAGAACCCCAAGCACAAATACCATAGTTGAGATAAGGATAGATAAGGGAGTAATGGGGCGTCACCAGGGCAGGGTGAGGTACATAATATCTGATCTTAGAAAGAGTGCCAATAGTTTTAGAAACTTTTTTGGTCAACATTCTTCCAGCGACTATAAGAAATATTGCCGGGACAACTGTGGACATCTTCAAGAGAAAACTAGATCATTTTCTCCAAGGAGTGCCGGACCAGCCGGGCTGTGGTGGGTATGTGGGCCTGCGGGCCGCTCCAAGCAACAGCCTGGTGGACCAAGCTCTCACAAGTCAAGCCTGGCCTCGGGCCGGGCTTGGGGGAGTAGAAGAACTCCCAGAACCCCATCAACCAGGTACCCGCTTTACTCCATTTCCTCCCCCCCTTATCCCCTCCCCCACCCCCCGTCATCCCCCTTCCCCCCAAAGTCTCTTCCCCTTACTATTCCTACAGGCTCGTGCACCCCCCTCTCCCTTACCCCTTTGAATACTACAGTACATTGGCTACTGGTGTTCTATTCTTTATAGACGAGAACCCAGTGAACAGTTTTTGTTCATAGAGAGAGAGAACAGTTCTCCTTGTGAACTATGAACAGCGGTGTTGTAGCGACCATGGTGTGACCAGAGACGCCTGGAGCACCATGACTATCTGAACATACAACCACTCTTCAGCGGACTACCACAATGGCCTCACGCGGGTCGTTATAAAGGCTTTCTACAGGTCGTGTTGTCCCAAGATGCTTATTGACCTACCAGGTGGGTGGGGAGCACGACCCTGGTAACGCTATACGACTCCTACCTTGAGGCTACCTTGAGGTGCTTCCGGGGCTTAGTGTCCCCGCGGCCCGGTCGTCGACCAGGCCTCCTGGTTGCTGGACTCCTGGACTCCCTGGAAGATTTACGACAAGACGCCTCGCTCCACCAGTTGGGGGCCCAAGAGCTGGGGTCTACTCGAGGGCGGCCCGGCACCGCAATATATTAGTCTAAGAATCCCCCTCCTCCCCCCCCCCCGCATTCCTATACAGAATGACTGTTACAAGAAGTTTCTTATATCGTGTTCTTATGTTCTTATGTTCGTATATTCTTTTATCGTGTTATTGCGCCGCATCAGAGTATAAGTAGCGGTACTTAAGAGTAATGCTTTCTTGGTAAATGTTACAGGGGGGACGACTTTAACAACCATGCAGGTTGTTAACGACCCACACGGCGGCGTGGCTCGTCCGGTGGCGGGAATTCTGTTGGCCAATCAGAATCCCCGGGCTAGGCAATGAGTACAGGTCACAGAACCTGGGCAGGGCAGTACTCTATACTCTCCCTCCCTGTCGACCTGGCCTAGTTGTGTGACCAGCCGTAGGGCGAAATTGTGACGAGGTGATCCACTCTCTTCTGAAATACGACCCGGGGAAGATGGCGACTGTCGACGCCGTTGGGAGTGTTAGACATCTACCGTCGACATCAGCATGATAATATTGAGCCACGAGAAGGTAGAAAAGTTCTAGAGACGATTGCGTTAGCTGTATGTATATACCGTCGTGTCAGTGTAGTTGGCCGAGGGTCTCAAGAACTGTCTTGCTATTACGTAGTGGATACAGGCAAGAGAAGTACAAGGGTTCGGAAGAGAACCTTTATCACTGAGTAACGCTGCTCTCTTTGTTATTGTACTCAATATATATATAACTGTCCATCTAATATACAGTGTCCAGTAATGTGTATATATAACTCGACATATAGTAGAGTGAAGTATAGTAGAAGTGACTCGAACCCATACTACCAGGAGCAACGCAACTGGTATGTACAGGACGCCTTATTTCAGCTTTGCAACCATACTTCCCTCCGAACCCAAAGACTTTGGTTTCCCGGAAGCTGCCCGTCGGGTCTTGGGAATAACGCCGGCGGATCGCTAGTTGGCATCGTTTATGGTTAGCACTAGGGCGGTATTTGATCGCCTTCGAACCTCTAACTTTCGTTCTTGATTAATGACGTTTTTGGGTAATATTGATAAATACCCATGACCAAATTGTACCTATATTTTTTTGTCCTTAGTCAGGGCTCGGTTATGTACGTGTGTCGCACCTAACAAGAAGTCTGGCTGAGGACGACGATACCTGACTAAGTCAGAGGACTACATTCGGATAACACCAGATTTATCGGCCCGGCTCCGCAATACATTAGTCTTAAAATCCTCCCCATTCCTATACAAAACTGTTTTTTTTTAACGTGATGAGCATCTATTTTTGTTTGTGTTTATATGTAATATTGTAGTTAGGTTTAAATTTAAATTTTAAATTTAAATTTTGCCCCGAGGGGCGAGTTTATTGGGCAGCGCCACTCATCTTGTGAGTGGACCTAACGCCATAGCAGCATGTACAACACTCCCCAATAGGAAGAAAACCCGCTGGGTTGTTCATCCTGTCACTTGTACCCAGACACAGCTGGGACTTGCTTAACTGTCTCAAGTGAACAGCTCCTCAAACAAGAAGATTAACATCTATCAACCCTTGAAAGCTTACGTTATCTTGCGGGTGCAAAATGGGGAAATCTTTTAAGAACAGCATCAATATTTGACAAATAGTGTTTTCCTAACTCAAACAATGTGGGGTTTATTATTCTACACATATTTCTGATATCTCTCAGGTGTTCACATTAACGTAGATAGTGGTCAAGGCGGTGTCCGTCACTCTCACCACAGATTCTGCAACTTCGCTGATCAACTGTTGTTTCCATTCCATACCTCCAAGGATATTTGTATAGGTGTCTTAAGTAATTGTCTGTCTGTGGCCACCACGACGCCTCGCTCTCCCCTCAACCCCTTCCCCCTCACTCTCCCCTCACCCCTTCCCCCTCACTCTCCCCTCGCCCCTTCCCCTTCCCCCTCACTCTCCCCTCACCAGACAGTGAAGAACACCCACTCATACTCCCACATTATTATAGTCGATGAGTTCAGTTTTTTGTTTCTTTAGTTTG
>NC_091168.1:29555870-29640522 GCF_040958095.1 Procambarus clarkii | reverse complement strand
ACCCCGTACTCTGCTCAGTAAGAGGGGGACTTTTCCTCCTCCCAGTACAGGCCCTGCTTCCATCCCCCGATACACCCCCCTTATGTCTTCGCCAGTACACGCACCTGGGTCAATACTGGTCGTCGCTACGCTCATCTGACCTCTCCATAATAACCAAGATATTGCCTCCTGCCTGGCCAGGGCGGCCCAGGTGCCGCTGCTGGTGGGCGGCGTTTGATCAACGCCGCTGCTGATGAGATACCGGCCGATTGATGGTCGCACATTGTAGCTTAACTGGTTGTGCATCCCCCCGGCCTGGTGGTGGCCCTGGTGGTGGCCCTGGTGGTGGCCCTGGTGGTGGCCCTGGTGGTGGCCCTGGTGATGGCCCTGGTGGTGGTGGCCCTGGTGGTGGCCCTGGTGGTGGTGGCCCTGGTGGTGGTGGCCCTGGTGGTGGCCCTGGTGGTGGTGGCCCTGGTGGTGGCCCTGGTGGTGGTGGCCCTGGTGGTGACCCTGGTGGTGACCCTGGTGGTGGCCCTGGTGGTGACCCTGGTGGTGGCCCTGGTGGTGACCCTGGTGGTGGCCCTGGTGGTGGCCCTGGTGGTGACCCTGGTGGTGGCCCTGGTGGTGGCCATGGTGGTGGCCCTGGTGGTGACCCTGGTGGTGGCCCTGGTGGTGGTCCTGGTGGTGGTGGCCCTGGTGGTGGCCCTGGTGGTGGCCCTGGTGGTGGTGGCCGTGGTGGTGGTCCTGGTGGTGGCCCTGGTGGTGGCCCTGGTGGTGGCCCTGGTGGTGACCCTGGTGGTGGCCCTGGTGGTGACCCTGGTGGTGGCCCTGGTGGTGGCCCTGGTGGTGACCCTGGTGGTGGCCCTGGTGGTGGTGGCCCTGGTGGTGGCCCTGGTGGTGACCCTGGTGGTGACCCTGGTGGTGGTCCTGGTGGTGGCCCTGGTGGTGGCCCTGGTGGTGGTGGCCCTGGTGGTGGCCCTGGTGGTGACCCTGGTGGTGGCCCTGGTGGTGGCCCTGGTGGTGACCCTAGTGGTGACCCTGGTGGTGACCCTGGTGGTGACCTTGGTGGTGACCCTGGTGGTGGCCCTGGTGGTGGTCCTGGTGGTGGCCCTGGTGGTGGCCCTGGTGGTGGCCCTGGTGGTGGCCCTAGTGGTGGCCCTGGTGGTGGCCCTGGTGGTGGTGGCCCTGGTGGTGGCCCTGGTGGTGGCCCTGGTGATGACCCTGGTGGTGGCCCTGGTGGTGGCCCTGGTGGTGGTGGCCCTGGTGGTGGCCCTGGTGGTGGCCCTGGTGGTGGTGGCCCTGGTGGTGGCCCTGGTGGTGACCCTGGTGGTGACCCTGGTGGTGACCCTGGTGGTGACCCTGGTGGTGGCCCTGGTGGTGACCCTGGTGGTGGCCCTGGTGGTGACCCTGGTGGTGACCCTGGTGGTGACCCTGGTGGTGGCCCTGGTGGTGACCCTGGTGGTGGCCCTGGTGGTGACCCTGGTGGTGGCCCTGGTGGTGGCCCTGGTGGTGGCCCTGGTGGTGACCCTGGTGGTGGCCCTGGTGGTGGCCCTGGTGGTGGCCCTGGTGGTGGCCCTGGTGGTGACCCTGGTGGTGACCCTGGTGGTGGTGATGTGTTTCCTCACTGTTAACAAGTCAACAATGAATATTCTAACGGACAGGTCGAAGAGATCAGCACAGCATAAGGTGATCCCCCAGGCGACCTCCGACGGAACAGACAAGAGAACACCACCGCTCCCAACCATTAATATATTCTACAGGACCTCCTCCACGGCCTCCAACACGGAAGACAGGCTCCTCAAAAATATTATTGATAAAAATATGACCCCGCTATTGACACCAACCGACTGAACTAATCATCTATACTATATGAGAGAATGTCTGTCTGTATGTCTTTCCAAAGTTGGAGACCAGACGCTTAGGGCCAGCCTCACCCAAATTGTCAGAGGGAAGGGTCTGGGTTACGGGATGGACATAGGCTGGTTAAGGGTGGTCATGTAATGGAACAGCGTTTCAGGGTTACATTCAGACTCAAGATGCCCCCCTTTCTCAGAGTAACAATTCTACTTTTAGTACTTCACCCAGCTAAGCTCCTCCCACTAAGGACCACCCACACATTACACACTTTATAGTTTTTATAATTAATGATACATCGGCGAGGCGTTATACATCAAACAACGCAAGCTAACTATCAACAGCCCAACTGACAATCTTTAATTTCAGTGTTAGTTGACAACACTCTGAGATTAGTAGTTAATAAGTAATTGTAAGCACATTACACTCTGGCATCTAGGTGAAGGCGACGAACATACAGTATACTGCCCCAGCCATCTTGGATGTATAGAGAGTGGTAAACTGCAATAGGCTATCGGCCCGTAACTGTGAAGCATTACCTTCACCTCATCCTCGGCTACATATCCGTCACAACAACAACTTGTAACGTTACGGGCTATTCATGCTCTTGGGTGGCTTAATCTTTATCAATCAATCAACTTGTAACGCCACACTTGGTCCGGGAGACATCTCCCGTCACGCAGGGTGCAGTTGCGCCTCCACAGATCTCCAGTATCATCTTTTGATACTGGTAATGGCTCGAAAGGGCCACCACTTACGGGCTATTCATGCCCGTGCCACCTCTTGGGTGGCTTAATCTTCATCAATCTTCATCAATCAACTTGTAACCTTTACGGGCTATTCATGCCCGTGCCACCTCTTGGGTAGCTTAATCTTTATCAATCAACTTGTAACCTGGGAGGAGCCTGCCTTCAAAATAGTAATAGAAGGTCTTCCGATGAAAAAAACTGCCTTTGATCCAACAATCCTAAGGCGCATCATAGAAAAGCAAATGTGGGCGACTCCTGCAACATTACAGTAGCATGAGCCACCCACATCTTCACAGACGGATCGGTGGACACAGAATATGAGTGGTGGCGCTGCTCTTTGCACGGCCAGCGTACAGGCGTAGTGGAGACTGGGAGGACGAGTATCATCAACCCAAGCTGAGCTGATTGCCATACAACAACTCATCATCGATTGATGAAGATTAAGCCACCCAAGAGGTGGCACGGGCATGAATAGCCCGTAAAACTCATCATCCTGTTTAGGTAGTTCTTATAGTAACGTTGAGGACCATAGTATATATACCGACGTACAAGGAAGTTAGAAAGTAGAAATCGGCACTATTGAGTTGGACAAACCGGAAAACTATTTTTACTTGTGTTGTGAAGACAAACTAACCTAACCTTCCTAGGCCTAATTCACGACATCTGAGGCCTAATATAGTACATATGTGTACTATACTTGGCCTGGGAATATTTAATAGTTGTTTTACCTTCATTTTGTTGTAAAGAATTCTTTACTAGTCAGTATACTACTATCAGTATACACTACGTACGAATTCGTGACTATTGACGATAGTCACAATAGGTACTATCTAAACAGGAGGACGGGTTGATGGCACAACATGTATCCTCATATGTGAGTACACAACACACTCAAAATACAATCATACACACAGACTCAAAATGTGGACTTGAACTAAGGCCAGGAATAAGACAACGTGGAAATGCCACAATTTTGTATCTAGGAGCAGTAGCTAAAGGCAAGGGACTCAACATAACCCTAAACTGGATCCCATGTTGGAATCCCATTAAATAAGAAAGCCGATGACACTGCTAAATTGGCAACTCGTCTAGAAGAGCTCTTAAGAGCCCCTGAGTCACTCTAAGAGCCACTGCCACTCTTCTAGTGGCAGTGGCTTATCTTTTTTCTTAATAAAAAAACCCAATCTGGTCAAAAAAAAAAAGGTGTCCAGCAGCTGGAGACCCTCATAAAGACTGTGAAGCAGTATCCTCCCCCGCGACTGCAGCCATATAGTAAGGACTGGCGGTTTTAACGGCCGCTCAACACAGTCCATATCCTTTCACGAGCAAGCATCACATGCCTTCCAAAAAATCTACCACTTACGGGCTAGTCATGCCTTTGCCACCTCTTGCGAGGTGTACAGAATATACACACTACACTCTACACCTGGTAGGGCTACAGGTGTGTATGTGTGGCGACAAACAAATTAAACAGTTGATTAATTTACAGTTGAGAGGCGGGGCGAAAGAGCAAAGCTCAACCCCTGCTAGCACAACTAGGTGAATACACACACACACACACACACACACACACACACACACACACACACACACACACACACTCACACTCACACACACACACACACACACACACTCACACACACACACACACACACTCTCACACACACACACACACACACACACTCACACCACACACACACACACACACACACACACGCACACACACACACACACCACACACACACACACACAACACACACACACACACACACACACGCACACACACACACACACACACACACACTCACACACACACACACACACACACACACACACACACACACACAAACACACACACACACACGCACACACACACACACACACACACACACTCACACACACACACACACACAACACACACAGACACACACACACACACACACACACAACACACACACACACACACACACACACACACACACAACACAAACACACACACACACACCACACACACACACACACACACACACACACACACACACACACACACGCACACACCACACACACACACACACTCACACACACACACACACACACACACACACACACACACACACACGCCCAGCCTATTAGATCTCATTATCACTCAGAATGTAGAAGACATCGAGCAGTTGGAACATGAAATACCACTAGGAGCTAGTGACCATTGTGTCCTAGTCTTTGACTACATGATGGAGCTTAAAATTGTGACCAAAGGACAAGAGGTCCGGGAAAGGAGACTTGATTACAGAAAAGGGGACTACAGAAGGATAAGGGACTACCTGGGAGAAGTGCAGTGGGAGGAAGAACTTAGAGGAAAAAACAGTGCAAGGTATGATGAACCAAGTCATATTGAAATGCAAGGAGACTGAAGATAGATTTATTCCAAGAATAAAGGAAAAAAGCAGGAGGGAATATAATAACCATGGTTTAATAGACAGTGTCAGGAGCAAAGGTGAGAAGCAGGAGGGAGTGGAGGAAGTACAGAAGACAAAGGACAGAGGACAACAGGATTAGATGTAACAGAGCTAGGAATGATTACATTAACATAAGACGGGTGTCGGAAAGAAATTATGAGAACTATATTGCAGTCAAAGCGAAAAAGCAACCAAAATTACTACATAGCCATATAAGAAGAAAGATGTCGGTAAATGACCAAGTGACAAGACTGAGGAAAACAGAAGGGGCATATACAGAAAGCGACAAAGAAATCTGCGAGGTACTGAATGCAAAATTCCATGGAGTGTTCACAACCGAGCCTGAGCAGCTCCCATTGTTTAGAAGAGATTACCCAAGATGAAAGACTATCAGATATAGAGGTGACAGCAGAGGATGTAATGAAACAGTTGACAACACTGGATGCAAATAAAGCTGTTGGACCAGACAAAGTATCACCGTGGATACTTAAAGAGGCAGCGCAGGCCTCTCAGCGTGCCTCTGGCAATGATCTTTAATGAGTCACTTATGTCGGGAGAATTGCCCAGTTGCTGGAAGGAGGCAAATGTCGTACCGATTTTCAAAAAGGGTGATAGGGAGGAGGCACTTAACTACAGACCCGTATCACTGACAAGCATCCCCTACAAAATACTTGAAAAAATAATTAGGCTAAGACTTGTTGAGCACCTGGAGAGCATTGGGTTTGTAAACAAGCACCAACATGGGTTCTGGACAGGGAAATCATGCCTAACAAACCTTTTAGAATTCTATGATAAAGTAACAAGGATAAGGCAGGACAGAGAAGGCTGGGCAGACTGCATATTTCTTGACTGCCAAAAGGCCTTTGATACGGTACCGCACATGAGACTGCTATACAAACTTGAGAGGCAGGCAGGAGTAAGCGGAAAGGCCCAGGTATGGGTGAAGAACTACCTAACAGGAAGGAGCCAGAGGGTAATGGTAAGGGGCGAAAAGTCGGACTGGCGAACAGTAACAAGTGGAGTACCTCAAGGATCGGTGCTGGGACCAATCCTCTTTCTAATTTACGTAAATGATATGTTTACAGGAGTGGAATCATACATGTCAATGTTTGCAGATGACGCAAAATTAATGAGAAGAGTTGTGACAGACGAGGATTGTAGGATCCTCCAAGAGGACTTAAACAGGCTGCAGAGATGGTCAGGGAAATGGCTACTGGAGTTTAACACCAGTAAATGTAAAGTTATGGAAATGGGATCAGGTGACAGGAGACCAAGGGGACAGTACACAATGAAGGGGAACAGCCTACCTGTAACGATTCGAGAAAGAGACCTGGGAGTGGATGTGACACCTAATCTAACTCCTGAGGCACATATAAATAGGATAACGACAGCAGCGTACTCTACACTGGCGAAAATTAGAACTTCATTCAGAAACCTAAATGAGGAAGCTTTTAGGGCGCTTTACACTGCCTACGTGAGACCCGTCTTAGAGTATGCCGCGCCATCATGGAGCCCCCACCTGAAGAAACACATAAAGAAACTGGAGAAGGTTCAGAGGTTTGCGACGAGGCTTGTCCCAGAGTTACGAGGGATGGGATATGAAGAGCGGCTGAAGGAACTGAACCTTACGACACTAGAGAAAAGAAGGGAGAGAGGAGATATGATAGGGACATATAAAATACTCAGGGGAATTGACAAAGTGGAAATAGACGAAATGTTCACACGTAATAATAACAGAACGAGGGGACATGGGTGGAAACTGGAAACTCAGATGAGTCACAGAGATGTTAGGAAGTTTTCTTTTAGCGTGAGAGTAGTAGAAAAATGGAATGCACTTGGGGAACAGGTTGTGGAAGCAAATACTATTCATACTTTTAAAACTAGGTATGATAGGGAAATGGGACAGGAGTCATTGCTGTAAACAACCGATAGCTAGAAAGGCGGGATCCAAGAGTCAATGCTCGATCCTGCAAGCACATATAGGTGAGTACATATAGGTGAGTACACACACACACACACCGCAGCGAAACCCCAAAATTAGTTCGAAAGTACAACGATTAATTAATTTTTTACAAGCCGCTTAAACCCAACTTTGAGCCAACTCTGGCCTCGCTGAACCAAGGCGGCGTCAAGTGGCCTCCACTTACAAGGTAACACCTTGTAAGTGCTTGTGTGAGCGCTCCCCCCCCCCTAGTACCTTGTAAGGGCTTGTGTGAGCCCCCCCTCCCTCCCTCCTAGTACCTTGTAAGTGCTTGTGTGAGCGCTCCCCCCCCCAGTACCTTGTAAGTGCTTGTGTGAGCGCTCCCCCCCCCCCTAGTACCTTGTAAGTGCTTGTGTGAGCGCTCCCCCCCCTCCTAGTACCTTGTAAGTGCTTGTGTGAGCGCTCCCCCCCCCCCTAGTACCTTGTAAGTGCTTGTGTGAGCGCTCCCCCCCCTAGTACCTTGTAAGTGCTTGTGTGAACGCTCCCCCCCCTAGTACCTTGTAAGTGCTTGTGTGAACGCTCCCCCCCTAGTACCTTGTAAGTGCTTGTGTGAACGCTCCCCCCCCTCCTAGTACCTTGTAAGTGCTTGTGTGAGCCCCCCTCCCCCCTCCTAGTACCTTGTAAGTGCTTGTGTGAGCGCTCCCCCCCTCCCAGTACCTTGTAAGTGCTTGTGTGAGCGCTCCCCCCCTAGTACCTTGTAAGTGCTTGTGTGAGCGCTCCCCCCCCCTAGTACCCTGTAGGTGCTTGTGTGAGCGGTCCCCCCCCCCCTAGTACCTTGTAAGTGCTTGTGTGAGCGCTCCCCCCCCCCCCCTAGTACCTTGTAAGTGCTTGTGTGAGCCCCCCCTCCCCTCCCCTAGTACCTTGTAAGTGCTTGTGTGAGCCCCCCCTCCCCCCCCCTAGTACCTTGTAAGTGCTTGTGTGAGCCCCCCCTCCCCCCCCTAGTACCTTGTAAGTGCTTGTGTGAGCCCCCCTCCCCCCCCTAGTACCTTGTAAGTGCTTGTGTGAGCGCTCCCCCCCCCCCAGTACCTTGTAAGTGCTTGTGTGAGCGCTCCCCCCCCTAGTACCTTGTAAGTGCTTGTGTGAGCGCTCCCCCCCCTAGTACCTTGTAAGTGCTTGTGTGAGCGCTCCCCCCCCCCCAGTACCTTGTAAGTGCTTGTGTGAGCGCTCCCCCCCCTAGTACCTTG
Organism: Procambarus clarkii; assembly: GCF_040958095.1. Classification (NCBI taxonomy): domain Eukaryota; kingdom Metazoa; phylum Arthropoda; class Malacostraca; order Decapoda; family Cambaridae; genus Procambarus; species Procambarus clarkii. The sequence continues at coordinate 29,632,319 of NC_091168.1, read as the reverse complement.
TAAGTGCTTGTGTGAGCGCTCCCCCCCCAGTACCTTGTAAGTGCTTGTGTGAGCGCTCCCCCCCCCTAGTACCTTGTAAGTGCTTGTGTGAGCGCTCCCCCCCCCCAGTACCTTGTAAGTGCTTGTGTGAGCGCTCCCCCCCCAGTACCTTGTAAGTGCTTGTGTGAGCGCTCCCCCCCCCCCCCCTAGTACCTTGTAAGTGCTTGTGTGAGCGCTCCCCCCCCTAGTACCTTGTAAGTGCTTGTGTGAGCGCTCCCCCCCCCCTAGTACCTTGTAAGTGCTTGTGTGAGCGCTCCCCCCCCTAGTACCTTGTAAGTGCTTGTGTGAGCGCTCCCCCCCCCCAGTACCTTGTAAGTGCTTGTGTGAGCGCTCCCCCCCCTAGTACCTTGTAAGTGCTTGTGTGAGCGCTCCCCCCCCCCTAGTACCTTGTAAGTGCTTGTGTGAGCGCTCCCCCCCCTAGTACCTTGTAAGTGCTTGTGTGAGCGCTCCCCACCCTAGTACCTTGTAAGTGCTTGTGTGAGCGCTCCCCCCCCTAGTACCTTGTAAGTGCTTGTGTGAGCGCTCCCCCCCCCTAGTACCTTGTAAGTGCTTGTGTGAGCGCTCCCCCCCCCCTAGTACCTTGTAAGTGCTTGTGTGAGCGCTCCCCCCCCCTAGTACCTTGTAAGTGCTTGTGTGAGTGAGCCCCCCCTCCCCCCTCCTAGTACCTTGTAAGTGCTTGTGTGAGCGCTCCCCCCCCCCTCCTAGTACCTTGTAAGTGCTTGTGTGAGCGCTCCCCCCCCTAGTACCTTGTAAGTGCTTGTGTGAGCGCTCCCCCCCCCCTAGTACCTTGTAAGTGCTTGTGTGAGCGCTCCCCCCCCCCCTAGTACCTTGTAAGTGCTTGTGTGAGCGCTCCCCCCCCCCTAGTACCTTGTAAGTGCTTGTGTGAGCGCTCCCCCCCCCCTAGTACCTTGTAAGTGCTTGTGTGAGCGCTCCCCCCCCCCTAGTACCTTGTAAGTGCTTGTGTGAGCGCTCCCCCCCCCTAGTACCTTGTAAGTGCTTGTGTGAGCGCTCCCCCCCCTAGTACCTTGTAAGTGCTTGTGTGAGCGTTCCCCCCCCCCTAGTACCTTGTAAGTGCTTGTGTGAGCGCTCCCCCCCTAGTACCTTGTAAGTGCTTGTGTGAGCGCTCCCCCCCCCCTAGTACCTTGTAAGTGCTTGTGTGAGCGCTCCCCCCCCTAGTACCTTGTAAGTGCTTGTGTGAGCGCTCCCCCCCCCTAGTACCTTGTAAGTGCTTGTGTGAGCGCTCCCCCCCCTAGTACCTTGTAAGTGCTTGTGTGAGCGCTCCCCCCCCCCTAGTACCTTGTAAGTGCTTGTGTGAGCGCTAATGAGTAATCACCAAACAATCTTCCCTTGGCAAGGACAAATAAGTATAATTATACAAACCTTTTACAAATAATTCAGCTTACACAAAGTTACAAAGTATTAAGAGTCATAATAATCGGGCAAAGTTTGCAAACTACAATAACTATACAAACTATTATTTTCTAAAATAATATAAAAATCCAAGAATATCATAACTATCAAAATTGCACAAAGAAATCACATTACCGTGAAGCATCAATTAAGAAAATCAGTAGGAGCCGTGAGGAGGATTCGAACCTGTGCTCGGGGTACTCCCAAGCACACGCCTTAGACAACTAACTACACTACGACATGGTGAAAAGAATTGTAACCTAAGATTCAACTGAATCCTCTAGGGTTCCCGAGGCTTTCTTTGAAGCCTATAATCAGGGTTTCACACAATTCTCACCCCCCCCCCCCCCCATGCTCTCTAGTTTTGTAGTCTAGGAATTATGCCTCCAACGCTTCTCTAAAATTCAAAGACATCACATTAAGGTGATGTATCAGTGAGAATATCAACAGAAACCTTAAGAAGGGATCATGAATTAACTTGATTGTTTTTCTTAATCCTGACACTTAATAAAATAGTTAGAAACTGAAAGCATTCACTGTAAGATCACCCCGCTGCCAATCATAGGGAATCAGCCAAGTTCCGTAAGTACACAGAACTGGATCACCACTACAATTTTGTCCCCATTGCTTCTGAGACACTCGGCGCCTGGGGTAAGAGTGCCATCAGTTTGTTTTTGAGGGAATGGGTTCTAGGCTAATTGAAACAACAAGAGACCTAAGAGTTTCCCGAGCCTCAGCGTGGCGATACAGAGGGAGAAAGCACACAGCATTCAGGGTTCCTGCCCGCCATCTGAGGAGCTGGAGGAACTCATTAACCTGTGATAATCATCTTTGTACCTTATATGTAACTCCTTATATGTAAATTTTTTATAACAAAGTTTAAATAAAACCAACATATAAGAGGGTGGTAGGAGAAGACAATATGTGCCAGCACACGAGGAAGCCCGACAAGGCTTCCCCCGGAGTGCTGCATATCCTCTTCTCCGAGGCTTGAGGAGGGGTCCCTACAAACACAAGCCAGAGGTGGTTTTTCTGTAAGTTTTCAATAACTGTTCCTGAGGCAGCTGGCGGTAAATCTTCGATATTTGCTTGAGGTGCGTTTTGGGTAATTGGTAAATATTTTACCGGGTTAAAAGTTCTGAATTCTGCCGTTGAATTGTTGAGGAGGCCGACAGACACTTTGGTCGCGTCCTGTTAGTCCGATTGAGCACTCTTGTACATATTTTATGGCTGGGCGTCCAACGCTGTCTCATATATATTTATTTTGGGTCTTTGTGGTGGTTGTGGAGCTTTTGTAGGTGGTGAACCTCGGGCTGTGTTGACTCTCACAGTGTTGGGGTTCACAGCGGTTCCACGCTCATATTTTCTCATGTATTATGTTAATTATTTGGAGTTATGCGAACCTTGGAAGAGGAGTAGCGCATGCATCTATGTCCACATTAACACACACACACTAGGGGGCTGGTGGCTGAGTGGACAGCGCTCTAGGCTCGTGGACCTAGGAACCGGGGTTCGATCCCTGGCATCGCCGGAAAACCAAATGGGCAGAGTTTCCTTTACCCTGATGCCTCTGTTGCCTAGCAGTAAATAGGTACCTGGGAGTTAGACAGCTGCTATGGGCTGCTTCCTGGGTGTATTCATCTAGTTGTGTTTGCGGGGGTTAAGCTCTGCTCTTTCGGCCCGCTTCTCAACTGTCAATCAACTGTTTCTACTACTACTTTTTTCCACACCATACACACACACACACACACCCTAGGAAGCAGCCCGTGACAGCTGACTAACTCCCAGGTACCTATTTACTGCTAGGAAACAGGGGCATAGGGTGAAAGAAACTCTGCCCATCGTTTCTCCTCGGCGCCCGAGATCGAACCCGGGACCACAGATCACGTGTCCAGCGTGCTGTCCGCTCGGCCACCGGCTCCCATCACTAAACCACCGGCTATGTGTGTGTGTGTGTGTGTGTGTGTGTGTGTGTGTGTGTGTGTGTGTGTGTGTGTGTGTGTGTGTTTGTGTGTGTGTGTGTGTGTTTGTGTGTGTGTGTGTGTGTGTTTGTGTGTGTGTGTTTGTGTGTGTTTGTGTGTGTTTGTTTACACACACACACACACACACACACACACACACACACACACACACACACACTGGCAGAGAACATCAATATTAACACAAGTGTGGCGGCCACAATGACAGAATATTGACGTCCTCTTCCTCGGCCTCTTGTTGAAGACTTCACCGCCGCCGACGTCCTCTCCCCCGGCCTCTTGTTGATGACTTCACCGCCGCCGACGTCCTCTCCCCCGGCCTCTTGTTGAAGACTTCACCGCCGCCGACTTCCTCTCCCCCGGCCTCTTGTTGAAGACTTCACCGCCACCGACGTCCTCTCCCCCGGCTTATTGTTGAAGACTTCACCGCCACCGACGTCCTCTCCCCCGGCGTCTTGTTGAAGACTTCACCACCACCGACGTCCTCTCCCCCGGCGTCTTGTTGAAGACTTCACCGCCGCCACCTACTCCCCGCCTCCAATATTGGAACCAACTCAAAAGTAAACAAAAATATATCACTTGCCAAACTTCGCCAAACTGGCGTAGTAGCAGTTGGTCATTCTGGTGTTCAAAGCGTATGAACATATGTTCATATATGACACATATATATGTATATATATATATATATATATATATATATATATATATATATATATATATATATATATATATATATATATGTGTCCGAAGGCATGGATGCTGTTATCGCTACAGTTGTGAAGTTATTTTTAAGTTAAAAGCATCGTTGCATCTTGTGATCCTGGATAAAATACAAAAAAAAAAAGAAAATCTGGTAATCCTTCAATGAATCCGGATCTATCGCTGTTGAAAACTTTTGGAGAAGCACTCAGGGAATATTGGAAAGCACTTGGAGAGATGAATCAAGCCGATGGGGTTCGTTAGTCAAGCTTTCCGATGAATTTTTGCGCCTCGAGACTCGATGAGTGTTCGGTGTTGTTGAGCCCAAGCGAAGAGCCGAGGAGGGTAGTTTCAGGAGATTTGCTTTCAAGAGACATAATGATAGGGTCTCAGGCACTTGTCAACTGCGCGGTGAAGCGGCGCTATCGTTTCGTGCAGAATCTGCGTTCGATCCCCGATGGTCCGAGTGCTTGGGCATAGTTCTTTCACCCCGTCCACATGTACTAGTTTCTTGTCCTCGTATCCCAGTTCCTTGTCTTTATATTCCAGCTCTTTGTCCTCATATCCCAGCACCTCGTCCTCATATCTCAGATCCTTGTCCTCATATCCCAGCTCCTCGTCCTCATATCCCAGCACCTCGTCCTCATATCCCAGCACCTCGTCCTCATATCTCAGATCCTTGTCCTCATATCCCAGCTCCTCGTCCTCATATCCCAGCACCTCGTCCTCATATCTCAGATCCTTGTCCTCATATCCCAGCTCCTCGTCCTCATATCCCAGCACCTCGTCCTCATATCCTAGCACCTCGTCCTCATATCTCAGATCCTTGTCCTCATATCCCAGCTCCTCGTCCTCATATCCCAGCACCTCGTCCTCATATCCCAGCACCTCGTCCTCATATCCCATCTCCTCGTCCCTCATATCCCATATCCTTGGAAGTGTCCCCAACAGAGAGAGGTGGAGAAAACGAGAGAAAGGGAGAGAGGGTGGAAAGAACAGATTAAGATTTGCCCCAAAATTGTTTTTTTGGAAACAACTTTATATTGGAATAAGACATCTGGGAACCCTATGTTACCGCGCCCCAATGTGATCCCTGTGTAATTACTCTGTGGTTCTGGGTCTGGTTAAGTTTACTCTTGCCAACCGGTTTACACGACCTGGTTTAACTTGGCCTGTGTGGGGCAAGTTCTACCAGTTGAAGGCTACACACACCTCACCACTACACACACCTCGCCAGTATACACACCTCGCCACTACACACAGTGCGCCACTACACACACCACACCACTACACACAGTGCGCCACTACACACACCTCACCACTACACACAGTGCGCCACTACACACACCTCGCCACTTCACACACCTCGCCACTACACACACCTCACCAGTATACACACCTCGCCACTACACACACCACACCACTACACACAGTGCGCCACTACACACCGTTGACCGGTTGCCCTGCCTTTTCTGTTTCAGGAAATATTGTTCTACACTGCTTTATTATGCAGTCATGGCCTTCCCCGAGCATTTCTGCCCCTCACTATTGCTGTGTGGGGCAGAAATGCTGTTCCAGTCACCATTACCCTCACCTCTCACTGTTCTATCTTTGCCATATCCCATCTACTTGTCCTCATATCCCATCTATTTGTCCTCATATCCCATCTACTTGTCCTCATATCCCAGCTCCTTGTCCTCATATCCCAGCTCCTTGTCCTCATATCCCAGATCCTTGTCATCATATCCCAGCTCCTTGGAAGTGACCTCAACAGAGAGAGGTGGAGAAAACGAGAGATCATGTCTTCACCACACGTGTCTTCACTATACCAGTCACCATTATACCACACAGTACATGAGTACTATGTGGTGTAATGATGTAATGCCGAACCGGAGGCTGAGAGTCCAGTCTGTGATACCCGGTTGATGGGGTTCTGGGAGTTCTTCTACTCCCCCAAGCCCGGCCCGAGGCCAGACTTGACGTGTGAGAGTTTGGTCCACCAGGCTGTTGCTTGGAGCGGCCCGCAGGCCCACATACCCACCACAGTTATGGTGCCAGGACCCGAGTTAGACAGATATAACAAGAGAATGTACAGAGAGCTTGGAGAGAGGCTGGCGAGCCGGGAGGAGCAAGACATTGACCAGAAATACCTTCAAGTTATTCAGAGGTCTAACCAAAAGCCTTGAGAGAGAGAGAGTGTGTGTGTGTCATCCAGACGTCAGTGGATATAATCCTTCTTTTCACCTGAGCTGTAGGGGACTCGAACCTTGGAACCCCACGTGTGTGGGGGCCGAGGCTTTATCGACTGGGCTATGAGTAGTCTTTCTGTTTCTGTCTATCTCTCCCTCTCTCCCTCTCTCTCTCTCTCTCTCTCTCTCTCTCTCTCTCTCTCTCTCTCTCTCTCTCTCTCTCTCTCTCTCTCTCTCTCTCTCTCTCTCTCTCTCTCTCTCTCTCTCTCCCTCTCTCTCTCTCTCTCTCTCTCTCTCTCTCTCTCTCTCTCTCTCTCTCTCTCTCCCTCTCCCTCTCCCTCTCCCTCTCCCTCTCCCTCTCCCTCCCCGCCACTTACCGACCATCCCGGCGGCCACCTCCCTGGCCCAGAGAGACTGGCTGGTAGCAAAAATTAATTACTCCTGTTAATTTAATCAGCGTCTGTTACGGCAGGAAATAGATCAACAAGAACTAGACATTAGCGCAGCAGACAAGCGATCGCACGCACGCACGCGCACACACACACACACACACAATTACGGGAATTAAACCTCACGTCGCTGGAAGACAGAAGAGTTAGGGGGGGACATGATCACCACATACAAGATTCTAAAAGGAATTGATAGGGTAGATAAAGACAGGCTATTTAACACAAGGGGCACACGCACTAGGGGACACAGGTGGAAATTAAGTGCCCAAATGAGCCACAGATATATTAGAAAGAACTTTTTTAGTGCCAGAGTGGTTGACAAATGAAATGTATTAGGGGGTGATGTGGTGGAGGCTGACTCCATACACAGTTTCAAGTGTAGATATGATAGAGCCCAGTAGGCTCAGGAACCTGTACACCTGTTGATTGACGGTTGAGAGGCGGGACCAAAGAGCCAGAGCTCAACTCCCGCAAGCACAAATAGGTGAGTAAAAATATGTGAGTACACACACACACACACACACACACACACACATATCCGGGGGGGGCCTGATAGCTGAGTGGACAGCGCTCTGGACTCGTAATCCTAGGGGTCCGGGATCGATCCTGGTGATGGCAGAAACAAATGGGCAGAGTTTCTTTCACCCTGTTGCCCCTGTTACCTACCAGTAAATGGGTACCTGGGAGCTAGACAGCTGTTACGGGCTGCTTCCTAGGTGTCTTTGTGTGTGTGGAAAAAAATAAATACATAAATTATTTAGTAGTTAGTAACAGTTGATTGAGAGTTAAGAGGCGGGCCGAACGAGCAGAGCTCAACCTCCGCAAGCACAACTAGGTGAATACATAGCAAATCAAGGTATCACACCAGGACCGCTCTAGGGCCAGATTCACGAAAGCAGTTACGCAAGCACTGACGAACCTGTACATCTTTTCTCAATGTTTGGCGGCTGTGTTTACAATTATTAAACAGTTAATGAGCTCTGAAGCACCAGGAGGCTGTTTATAACAATGACAACAGTTGATTGGCAAGTTTTCATGCTTGTAAACTGTTTAATAAATGTAACTAAAGCCGTCAAAGATTAAGGAGAGATGTACACGTTCGTAAGTGCTTTCGTAACTCTTTCGTGAGTCTTGGTTCTAGTGTGATAGAGGAGGTCCACCTCCAACGCTCACTTCAAATGCTTCAAATACACTTCAAACTTCAGGTCGATTACCCCTTAGAGGATTCAATTGAATCCCAGGTTATATTTTTTTTTTCTCTCATCACGGTAGAGCCGGTCGGCCGAGCGGACAGCACGCGGGACTTGTGATCCTGTGGTCCTGGGTTCTATCCCAGGCGCCGGCGAGAAACAATTGGTAGAGTTTCTTTCACCCTTTGCCCCTGTTACCTAGCAGTAAAATAGGTACCTGGGTGTTAGTCAGCTGTCACGGGCGGCTTCCTGGGGGTGGAGGCCTGGTCGAGGATCGGCCCGTTAGGACACTAAAAAAGCCCCGAAATCTTCTCAGTATAACCTCAAGATAACGGTCCTTATCTCATCACAGTCTCACGGTTCTCATTACAGTATAGCGTGTGTCTGGGAGTCTAGGGACGCGGGTTCGATCCCCCATAACAGCCTCATTATTTACAAATTATTTTCAAACAGAAATTTGCACATTCTGACATTGAAATACAATCCTTTACAGGTCTATTGCCATCAAGGATTAAAAAAATTATGACATTTCTAATGAGACTTTTTTTTCATGTAGAATCGGAGAAAATAGATCACACACAACTTACAAATTATGTGGAAAGGAATTACAGAACTCTTAATAAAGAACGAGACCTATGGTTGGGGGGGGGGGTTGGTTTTGGATAGTAAACTGTCGCCAGAGGAACACATAAAGAACATTGTGAGAGGAGCGGATGCGTCGCTTTCCAACTTGAGACTTGCTGTTAATTATATGGATGGTGAAATACTAAAGAAACTGTTCATGACTTTTGTGAGACCAAAACTGGAATATGCAGCAGTTGTATGGTGACCAAACCTTAAGAAGCACATAAAGAAACTGGAAAAGGTGCAGCGCCATGCTACAAAATGGCTTCCGGATCTGAGCAACAAGAGTTACGAGGAGAGACTAGAGGCGCTAAACATGGCAAAACTAGAAGATAGAAGAGAGGTGATATGATCACCACTTACAAAATAACTTGAATCGGCCAAATTGACAAAAATGAATTCCTGAAACCAGCAACTTCAAGACACAGATTCAAGCTAAGGAAACAAAGGTGTCGAGAAAATATTAGAAAATTTTCTTTTGCAAACAGTGGAAGACATTTGGAACAAGCTAAGTGAGAAGGTGGTGGAGGCCAAAACCGTCAGTAGTTTCAAAGCGTTATATGACAAAGAGTACCGGGAAGACGGGACACCACGAGCGTAACTCTCATCCTGTAATCACTCTTAGGTAATTACACTAAGGTAATTACACTCGGGTAATTAGACTTTGTTAATTACACATTATGTGTTAAAGCACCAGAATCAGTCATTCTTCAGGTTAATATACAAATCTTGTGATTGTTAAGAATCTTAAGCTTAAGGTCAGCTTAAGAAGATGTTGACATCTACTTAAACTGACCTCTAAGATGAACCTTCAGCTTAAGCTTCACCATTATAATCCGGGAAGAAAAAGAAAAATCCCTCTAAAAAGTCAACATTTAAACATTTCCAGTATTATTGAATGAAACGTTTTTAAAATAAAATGTAACTCGCCGGACAGCGTCTTAAGTAACGTTGTGAAAGACAACGTAAAAACGTTAGTTCCTGCAAAACTTGTTGAACGACACGAAACATTTGGCTGGAAAACTACACTTTTGAAAATCTTCAACTCAAAATGTAATTCGGAAATTGTAATTTGCTCTTTCCACCTTGTATACGACGAGATTATATGATAATTTCATGATAATTGGTTCATGAATAACAAAATTGTGTTTTTTTAAAAGGCTTATAATCGTACTTGTGGAGTTAGACACCTTCAGCGCCTCCCAGTAGCTGGAGGCAGATATTGCTCTATTGTCTTGTAATGTCACACGACTGTTAGTATAAGACTCAAGGGAAGATTGATTTTTTTGGGCAGGGATATTCCTGCGCGGGCCCTAAGCCTCTGGCTGGCCCACTGTTCGGGCCCCTAAGCCTCTGGCTGGAACACTGTTCGGGCCCCTAAGCCTCTGGCTGGCCCACTGCGCGGGCCCAAAGCCTCTGGCTGGCCCACTGTTCGGGCCCCTAAGCCTCTAGCTGGCCCACTGTTCGGGCCCCTAAGCCTCTGGCTGACCCACTAAGGTAGCTTGATGGAAATCGCGAGTCAAACCATTGAGAAAACATAACAGATCCCCGCATATCACTGAAGAAACACATGCAGAACCCTACTAAACAATGAATTAAAAATTGCATTTTTTTCTCCTCAATATGGGGACAAAACAGCAATACCCCCACCCCCCCAAAAAAAAAAAATAATAAATAAAATAAAATAAAATAAAACTATAATTACGGGTTACCTGGTTGATGCATTGTTATTTGTAACTAATATGAACATATTATTAACACTTGTTGCTAAGTATATTTTGTAATAAATTAGAACGATAGAAAAATCATTAATGCCGCCCCGCGAGCCGCTGACGTCTGCGGGCAGTGAAGAGTTAACCGCTCAACATAAAAGAAATAATATTTACATGTAAAAGAATGATGATTTACGTAAACACAAGATGTCTTAGAGCCTGTAGAGCACATGGGGCTGCCTGGGGGTGGTAGCCCTTGTGGTCACTCCGAGAGATTTATAGCTATAAGGGCATTAATATATCGCATATATTGGCATACTTTTGGCACAACACAGTGTTGCCAGCTTTAAGCTTAATATATATATCATTTTTGCCTCACAACTTGGGCCTCATTAATGATGTGGAGAGTGAAATAGTCACCAATGATAGGACGGTTCCACTGGCCCAAGGGAGGCAATATTCACCCGTTATTCACCCCCCAGTCCTGCCTCACCCCCCCCCACCCCCCAACAACACCCCACCAACCCCCCCACCCCTCCTCTCACCCCCACCCCCCCACTCCACAAACTCCTAACACAATACCAACTTCTGCAAATTGTGTAAGACTGTCTTGATCCCTACTGGAGGGCGCGAAGAGATTTAAGGTAGAGAATCAGGCACTTTAGATATATGAGTTACGCTCTTATTGCCTCACAATGTCCCTTCTTCTCCTGTGGAATTATTAAGTGTGTTTATCATTAAACTGCCGACAGAAAAGTGTCGTTCCTTATATTGCAATATATATATTCTCCAGGGAGGGAGGGAGGGAGAGAGGGAGGAAGGGAGATGGAGAGTGTGACAGAGCGTGCGTGCGTGCGTGAGCGTTCAAGCGCACGCTCTACTTTCTTAATAGCGAGCACAAAATGTTTCTCTTTCTCAGATCTAAAGGATCACACTCTGAGCCAGTCGATGGTTCACATCTTATGAACAAATCCACAAGGGGGCCGTGACGTAGGTTCGAACCCTCGTCACGGCCCTTGTGGATTTGTTCATTTGATGCGTCACGCTATTGTGATTTGTGTGTGTAATGTTCACATCTTGTTTTATTGTTTTTATATTTTATTTTATAATCTCATGGTGGGGTGGGGGGGGGGTACCCGGAGTTGTGTGGGACTTTCCCTCTCTCTTATATTCGTCTATCAGTCTATATATGTATACTTATATCTCTCAATCCATCTTTCCATCTATCTGTATTCAGCCATCCCTCTATCCATGCGTCTATCCGTCCATGTACCTCTATCCATTTATATAATCTATATGTCCGGCTATCCATCCATTATCTCTCTCTTGATCTATCTATAGTTTTGTTTATCTAGCCATCCATCTATCCATCCAGACATCTGTATTTCTCATTCTATGTATCTGTCACTTTCTGTCTCTTTCTCTTTCTACCTGTGTCTCAATCTTTGTCTCTTATTAAGGAAAATCAATTGCCGTGTGGGTGGTCGCCGGTAATAAGAGCTTATTGGTGCGAAATAATATTAATTAAAGAATATAATAGTTACCCATATATACCATTGAGAAAGGGGCGAGGGGGGCGGGGGGCTTGATAACCTTTAAATCTTTTGGAGAATCGTATGTTTTATGCGACTACGGGCAAACTATGACTATCAGGACATTTTCCTAAGATCAGTAAATATTAATGGTGTATATTGCTATATAATTTTTTTTTTCAATGTTTATTTTCAAAATAATTAGTTGTGTGTAATGGGTGTGATACCATTTATAACCTGAGCGAACAGAACACTGGACGCGTGATCCTGTGGTCCCGGGTTCGATCCCGGGCGCCGGCGAGAAACGATGGGCAGAGTTTCTTTCACCTTGATGCCCCTGTTACCTAGCAGTAAATAAGTACCTGGGAGTTAGTCAGCTGTCACGGGCAGCTTCTTGGGGGTGGATGCCTGATCGAGGACCGGGCCGCGGGGACACTAAACCCCCCAAATCATCTCAAGATAATCTGTGAAGTCTCAAGAAGTCAGGAAGGGTTCTTCCCAGCCCGAACCGTCAGGTGCGATACAGTATTCAGGTTGGGCCTTCATTCTTGACAACGTCACTCAATTCCTCGGGGAAATGAAGTAATACTACAAAAGAAATACCTCGCCTGTATTATCTAATATATATATATATATATATATATATATATATATATATATATATATATATATATATATATATATATATATATATATATACATATATATATAAATATATATATATATATATATATATATATATATATATATATATATATATATATATATATATATATATATATATATATATATATATATATATATTTATTATTCAAATAATATGGATGGGAGTACCACCTCTGGCTGGAAGAAGGGGGACCCTTAGCCTCGGAGAAAAGCACACATAACGCATGTTTAGGTCCCCTCTAATACAGTTTCTATGTTCTTTTCTCCTACCACTCCTTTCTGTGATGTTTTGTTGTGCTTTATTAGGTTTTTATAGTTTACAAGATGTACATTGGTTAATACAATGAGTGTTTAAAAGTTATGGAGATCTTGGAGCTCCTCCGCTTCCGGGCACGAACCGAGGACGCAGCAGGCGTTTCCCCTCTGGATCGCCACACTGAGGCGCTGAAACAAGAAACTGGCAGCCCTTATGTGTCTGGTGACGTCAATGAGCCTGGAACCCAGTTCTTTGAGAAATCCCAAGGCGCTCCTACCCCAGGGGCCATGCGTCTCAGACGCTATGGGAACAAAGGTGTATTGACCTTCTAGTCGCCTGTGACTGATTGATTTTACTGTTTCTCTGTGGTTGGCCGCCCCACCTGCTTGATCAGCACCAAAATGTATGTAGGTGTCAGCCACGGTTGGTACACATGTGTAGTCCCACTCCAACTGTTTGCCCCTTTTCCAGGGGTATATAGTGATGCCATCTGGGCGAAGTGCGGGGTCATCTAGGCTTTGGGCACCTCGCTTCCACTAGGAGGAAGGTTCTCTCTCCGCTGGGCACAGAGCTCAGACAAGGCTCCTCTTGATAATATCATTGACCTCGTTTTATCTTGCATGCCAGCCCTTGGATCTTCCGCAATGCAACCCATGCAGTCCGTATTGGTCTGCTTCCACCCTGTTGCAAATACACTTGTATTCAGTGTGAATTGGGGCACCAAGGCAGAGGGCCACTGCTACACGAAAGGATTCTGGATCTAGACGCGTGCCCATTGCTGACATGATTACTGCCAGGAGGAAGTCTCCTGCATGGGGGGCACGCACTGCTCTGAGGCGGGCTTTCTCCTTGTCTGATGTTGCGGCGCTGAGCACGGCATCAGCTATTTTTTCCACTAGTGAGTGGTCCTAATGGACTATCAGGTGGACTGTTTGTGTTTTTTGTTGGCTCTATAATGGGTGCTGGGGCTGCTGGAGTATCCCACTGAATTGAACATTCAGTGAAAACAGGATCGCGTATTCCTGCTGAATCACTCAGGGGATCATGTAGGATATCTCTTACGAGGTCGAGCGATGCATGGGAGGAATAATGGAAGGCTGGTAGAGCAATCTGGGAGGCTGTGTGGACACCAAGGCCGCCGAGTCTTACATAGAGGGTTGCTTGCTCCCATTGAGGGTCGTCCAACGGGAGGTTCATGACTTTCTCCAACAAGGTCCTCAGAAGGGTGTCATACTCATTTAATTTAGGGCTGTTGTAGGATGGAGAACACCTCAGAACGTAAGTCAACGTAGGGAGAGATAAGCATCTTGTGAGGAGGAAGAGAGCATCATGGGCATCAATTTTGTCAATTTTGTCCAGCATTCTTGTTAGGTCAGTGATTTTTGCATCCATGACCTCGATTGCTTGCGGGCCAATGGGGGCCCCCAGGAGGGAGCAGTCAAGTGGCTCGACTCCTATACTATAGTGGGACAGCCAGAAGCTTAGGGCCCGCGCAGGGATTTCTCTGCAAAAAAAAAAAAAGTGACTCGGCAACGAGAATGTCTGGAAGAACAGTTTTTATTTGGTCAGTGACGTCTGTGTTGCGGGAGACTATTTCACATTTGAACGCATTGGGAATGAGGCCCAAGGCTGCTCCTTGCTCCTGGATTTTCCTTAAATCCTCCAAGATGGTTTCCGGGGTTCCAGCGAGAGTGCCATCATCAAGGTACCAGATGTTTAGCTCGCTTGTCAGACTATCAGTAACCTCTTTGACAGCTAAGCAGAAAAGGAGGGGGGGGGGCAAGGGGTCACCTTGTTGGACACCTTCACAGGAGTCTATTTCATACTCCCCAAAAAGAAGCTTGGAGTCCTCACTGTAGCATGAGTGGGTAAAGGGGCCGGAAATGGTTGTGTACAGCCTTAAGGGCAGCCTCTATCCTGACTTGATTGAAGGCATTTTTAAAGTCAAGTTTTACTAGTGCCTTCTGGTCCGGGAGATCAGCAATGTAAGCTCGCGCTGCATGTGCTGCAGCTTCACAGCCTAGAGGGATCCCAAACTCGAGCTGATTAGGTTTCAGCAAGGTGGCTGCTTCCTGGCTGATAGATCTCACTGCAGCCTTAGCTACGAGGCGTCGGAGGGTGCTGCCTGATTTCCCCATCCTCCTCCTTTAGAGCACAGAGTGCTGCTCCATAAAAGAGAAGCCTGATGTCCTCAGGGACGTCGCCAGCCAAACACATGTTGGAGAATCTGGTACGTTCTACTAGAAGGTCCTTGGCGGCATCTCCAAGCACCGGGTTCTGCATTTGTTTGATGTGCTGGGGTCTTAGGCCAATGAAGCCTCCTGCTGAACCTGTTGGGAAAGACATGGCTGCTCTGTACACCTCAGATTCTTCAACAGTCAAGGGTTCTATGCCATCCATGTAGTTAAACGCAAGTCTGAAGTTGGAAAATACGCTCCTCTCGTAATGTTCTTTATGTGTTCCTCTGGCGACAGTTTACTATTCAAAACTACCCCTAGGTCTCCTTATTTATTAGAGTTCTGTAATTCCTTTTCATATAATTTGTAAGTTGTGTGTGGTCTATTTTCTCCGACTCTACATTAAAAAAAAATGGATGTGCTCCACACGTGGACTGGTACACTTTGGTGTGGATGTGATTTCTTTGTGCATTTGAAGTGAGTGTTGGAGGTGGAACACCTCTACCATACCAGAGTACCTGGTGTGAAACCTTGATTTGGTATGTACTCACTTAGTTGTATTCACCTAGTTGTGCTTGCGGGGGGGGTTGAGCTCTCTCAACTGTCAATCAATCGACTTTTTTTTCCTTCACTCACGCGCGCACGCACACACACACACACACACACACACACACACACACACACACACACACACACACACACACACACACACACACACACACACACACACACACACACACACGTAGGCAGTGATGTGGTGGAGGCTGACTCCATACACAGTTTCAAATGTAGATATGACAGCGCCCAGTAGGCTCAGGAATCGGTCCACCAGTTCATTGACAGTTGAGAGGCGGGACCAAAGAGCCAGAGTGCAACCCCCGCAAGCACAATTAGGTGAGTACACACCCACTCCCAGGAAGCAGCCCGTAGCAGCTGTCTAACTGCCAGGTACCTATTTACTGCTAGGTTAACAGTGGCATCAGGGTAAAAGAAACTCTGCCCATTTGTTTCCGCCGCCGCCGGGGATGGAACCTGGATCTTTAGAACTACGAATCCCGAGCGCTGTCTACTCAGCTGTCAAGCCCTCAGTCGCATTTGGGGACCTGAATGCGTGTTTTCAGCTGTCAGGCCCCAGTCTGCGGCCTCAGTCGCATTCTCACGCACTCAGTCGTTGCGAGTGTGTGTGTGTGTGTGTGTGCGCGCGCGCGTGTGCGTGTGTGTGCGCGCGCGCGCGTGCGTGCAACCGCTTGTCTGCTGCGATAATGTCTAGTTCTTGTTGATCTATTTCCTGCAGTAACAAAGGCTGATTAAATTAACAGGAGTAATTAATTTTTGGTACCAGCTCTGGGCCGGGGAGTTGGCCGCCGGGATGGTCCGTAAGTGGCGGGGAGGGAGAGAGGGAGAGAGAGGGAGAGAGAGAGAGAGAGAGAGAGAGAGAGAGAGAGAGAGAGAGAGAGAGAGTGAGAGAGAGAGAGAGAGAGAGAGAGAGAGAGAGAGAGAGAGAGAGAGAAGGTGGTGAAGAGTAAGGAAGTGTATAAATGAACACAAGGGTGCCTGGATAGTGATGATGGATACAGAGATGAAGATAGTGTAGTGAAGAAGATGGTTAGTGATGATGGTTGAATATGTAGAGACAGGTACAGTGATGAGAAAGTCATGATGAGTATTGGTATGAGAAGAAGGTGTTGATAAATATTGGTGTGTAGAAGATAGTGTGGAAAATGTTTGAGACAGGTGGTGGTGAATACTCACCTGTGAGGCAGGTGGTGGTGAATACTCACCTGTGAGGCAGGTGGTGGTGAATACTCACCTGTGAGGCAGGTGGTGGTGAATACTCACCTGTGAGGCAGGTGGTGGTGAATACTCACCTGTGAGGCAGGTGGTGGTGAATACTCACCTGTGAGGCAGGTGGTGGTGAATACTCCCCTGTGAGGCAGGTGGTGGTGAATACTCACCTGTGAGACAGGTGGTGTTGAATACTCACCTGTGAGGCAGGTGGTGGTGAATACTCACCTGTGAGGCAGGTGGTGTTGAATACTCACCTGTGAGGCAGGTGGTGGTGAATACTCACCTGTGAGACAGGTGGTGTTGAATACTCACCTGTGAGGCAGGTGGTGTTGAATACTCACCTGTGAGGCAGGTGGTGGTGAATACTCACCTGTGAGGCAGGTGGTGGTGAGTACTCATCTGTGAGGCAGGTGGTGGTGAATACTCCCCTGTGAGGCAGGTGGTGGTGAATACTCCCCTGTGAGGCAGGTGGTGTTGAATACTCACCTGTGAGGCAGGTGGTGGTGAATACTCCCCTGTGAGGCAGGTGGTGGTGAATACTCCCCCTGTGAGGCAGGTGGTGGTGAATACTCCCCCTGTGAGGCAGGTGGTGTTGATAAATATTGATGCGAGAGGCAGAGAAGTTTTGATGACCATCTGGAACTCATCTAAAAATACACAAAATAACTCGCAGGATGAAACAATGAGAGACATTGAGATGAGCGGCCGGCGCCCGCCCTGTCTCCTGAGACCAGAGCCAGGATCGTGTGAGTCTGAAGGGTGAAAAATACATAAACTTGTAATAGACAATTGAAGACATTATAAAGAAGGAGACGT
This sequence comes from Procambarus clarkii, assembly GCF_040958095.1. NCBI lineage: Eukaryota > Metazoa > Arthropoda > Malacostraca > Decapoda > Cambaridae > Procambarus > Procambarus clarkii. The sequence continues at coordinate 29,614,793 of NC_091168.1, read as the reverse complement.
CGATGAACTAAGTTTATAAACGACGACAATTATAGGAAAATATAACGTAGGGTAATGGAGGAAATGTTATAAAATTAAGAATAATAGAAAAATGCGAAAAAATGGGATAAGAGGAATAACTGATAATGGAGTGTTTTGGGGGGTGATGAGCAACTTTTCGTATTGGAGATCAAGATGTCTGTGTGTAAAATTCATTCAAGTTTGACAGGTGAAAGGTGTTAATAGTTATTGCAAGTTTAACAGCAAGTTAAGGTCACAATTACAATGAACCAACAACTGGGTAATGTTCGCAGCATGAATAATACTGTCATGGCCGCTCAGGACGTTCCGACACCAGTACTGCAGCCTAATACCTAGCATTTGTTTATCATAATCCATCAATCCATTGCAAATACAATGTATTGGTAAATAGTAAAGCACCTGAAATGGTAGACACACCTGGCTATTAATTACAGGTAGACACACCTGACTATTAATTACAGGTAGACACACCTGGCTATTAATTACAGGTAGACACACCTGGCTATTAATTACAGGTAGACACACCTGGCTATTAATTACAGGTAGACACACCTGGCTATTAATTACAGGTAGACACACCTGGCTATTAATTATAGGTAGACACACATGGCTATTAATTATAGGTAGACACACATGGCTATTAATTACAGGTAGACACACCTGGCTATTAATTACAGGTAGACACACCTGGCTATTAATTACAGGTAGACACACCTGGCTATTAATTACAGGTAGACACACCTGGCTATTAATTACAGGTAGACACACCTGGCTATTAATTACAGGTAGACACACCTGACTATTAATTACAGGTAGACACCCCTGACTATTAATTACAGGTAGACACACCTGGCTATTAATTACTGGTAGACACACCTGGCTATTAATTACTGGTAGACACACCTGGCTATTAATTACAGGTAGACACACCTGGCTATTAATTACAGGTAGACACACCTGGCTATTAATTATAGGTAGACACACATGGCTATTAATTATAGGTAGACACACATGGCTATTAATTACAGGTAGACACACCTGGCTATTAATTATAGGTAGACACACATGGCTATTAATTAAAGGTAGACACACCTGGCTATTAATTATAGGTAGACACACATGGCTATTAATTAAAGGTAGAGACACCTGGATATTAATTAGAGTAGACAAGGTAGACAAGGTAGAGTTAATAAAGTAGACAACCCACACGGCCAATGTTCCACGGCTTCGTTGGGTAATTACGTAATAATATTAGCAGCCGGAATAATTACTGGCAGCCGTATAAAACAGTTTGACTAATTCCGCATTATACGGGTTTTATATTATGGCTCACACAAACACACACACACACACACACACACACACACACACACACACACACACACACACACACTCACACTCACACACACACACACACACACACACACACACACACACACACACACACACACACACACATTAACTACTCGGACAATGGTTATTATTAAGAGTGCAGCCGGCAGGCAATTGTGTCAGTCAAACTGGGACATTTGAAGTCGAGGGACACGTCGCCCCTCCGCGCGTGACTGGGGCGAGAACTGACTGGTTAGGAAGGACGAGGAAGTGTTGCACAGACTGGGAGAAGAATGGGAAGAAGTGCTCGATGGGACGGTAAACTGTCCCATGAAATATAGTGACGGGGGAAAAACAGGTGGTGGGTTAGACACGATGTGCAGAATGTGCCATATTTTCCCATTTCAATAAGATCGAACTTGAATATCCAGGTGTGAATACCTGGATATTATGACACCTGTTATCTCTCTCTCTCTCTCTCTCTCTCTCTCTCTCCTCTCTCTCTCTCTCTCTCTCTCTCTCTCTCTCTCTCTCTCTCTCTCTCTCTCTCTCTCTCTCTCTCTCTCTCTCTCCAAAACAAATACATCTTATAAGAAAATTCCTGCCGGTTAAATGTAAAGTTTGTAATTTGTATTCCATAGTGTTGGTGCCTGGATCACGTCACCCTCGCCGCTCTCTGCTGGGGATATTGCAAGTCTTAAGTCATTTCCGCAAGTTTGTTACAACATCTCTTTGCGGTGGGTAGGAGGGAGAGAGAGAGAGAGAGAGAGAAGGAGAGAGAGAGAGAGAGAGAGAGAGAGAGAGAGAGAGAGAGAGAGAGAGAGAGAGAGAGAGAGAGAGAGAGAGGGGGGGGGGGGGAGAGAGAAAGAGAGAGTTTATAAACATTGAAAGTCTGCAGAAAACTTTAAGCAGGACCGATCTGCTTTCACTCAATTTCCTCTGCTGGTGTGTGTGTCAACCTGTCTGTACATGTTACAGAGGTGTTCACCTCCGGTGGTGATCCTTGACAGATTGTTCCTTGTCAAGTAGGTGTTCACCTGTGGCCTTTTAAACTTTTATTTACAGTTTTGTCTTCTTTAGTAATATATATTTCATTATATATGTGTGTGTGTGTGTGTGTGTGTGTGTGTGTGTGTGTGTGTGTGTGTGTGTGTGTGTGTGTGTGTATGTATTCACCTAGTTGTACTCACCTAGTTGTATCTGCAGGATCGAGCATTGGCTCTTGGATCCCGCCTTTCGAGCATCGGTTGTTTACAGCAATGACTCCTGTCCCATTTCCCTATCATACCTGGTTTTAAAATTATGAAGAGTATTTGCTTCCACAACCTGTTCCTGGAGTGCATTCCATTTCCCCACTACTCTCACGCTAAAAGAAAACTTCCTAACATCTCTGTGACTCATCTGAGTTTCAAGCTTCCATCCATGTCCCCTCGTTCTGTTACTATTCTGTGTGAACATTTCGGCTATGTCCACTCTGTCAGTCCCTCTGAGTATCTTATACGTTCCTATCATGTCTCCCCTCTCCCGTCTTCTTTCTAGTGTCGTAAGGCACAGTTCCCTCAGGCGCTCCTCATACCCCATCCTTCGTAGCTCTGGGACGTGTTTCGTTGCAAACCTCTGAACCTTTTCCAGTTTCTTTATATGCTTCTTCAGATGGGGACTTCATGATGAGGCGGCATACTCTAAGACTGGCCTCACGTAGGCAGTGTAAAGCGTCCTAAATGCCTCCTCACTTAGGTTACTGAATGATGTTCTAACTTTTGCCAGTGTAGAGTACGCTGCTGTCGTTATCCTATTTATATGTCTCAGGAGATAGATTAGGTGTTACGTCCACGCCCAGGTCTCTTTCTCGCGTCGTCACAGGTAGGCTGTTCCCCTTCGTTGTGTACTGTCCCTTTGGTCTCCTATCTCCTAGTCCCATTTCCATAACTTTACATTTGCTCGTGTGTGTGTGTGTGTGTGTGTGTGTGTGTGTGTGTGTATGTGTGTGTGTGTGTGTGTGTGTGTGTGTGTGTGTGTGTGTGTGTGTGTGTGTGTGTGTGTGTGTGTGTGTGTGTGTAAATCACAAAGATTAACACCTGATGAATTTATGTATTAATATATATTAATACATAGATACATATATACAAGGTGGCCTAAAAATCACTGTACCCGAATTCTGTATTATTAACATTCATGTGTAACAATTATATTAGAAATAAAACCAAAACAAAATTAGTAAAAATATATTTTAGTTTAAACTGTTTAATACTTGTATGTTTATTAATTTTATTATGGGGTTATTTCTATTTTAATTTTTACATATGAATGTGTTAATAAAATATTATTACAATACAGTAACTTTTTAGGCCAGCGTTATAATAACTTTTTAATAATAATTTTTTTCTTAATAATAACTTTTTGTTGTATATATTTGTTTATTTTCTGACGTATTTTCCCTAGTTTTATGTATTTCATACACATGTGTACGTGAGATGTATATCTCCTAGTTCTATGTATTTTCCAGTCGTATCCTTTCTCATTTAACGTCTCCAGAACTAACGTAACTTTGGCGTTCCTAATCTGACACGTCTAAGAAATATTTCGGATCCTGGAGATTAATTTTAAATATTTCTTGAATGTCCTCAAAATAAGGTGAGTTGTTACTGGTGTGTGGTGGAGATAGTAAGTCTGGTTGACTCCAGGTGTGTGTGTACTGGTGTGTGGTGGAGATAGTAAGTCTGGTTGACTCCAGGTGTGTGTACTGGTGTGTGGTGGAGATAGTAAGTCTGGTTGACTCCAGGTGTGTGTGTACTGGTGTGTGGTGGAGATAGTAAGTCTGGTTGACTCCAGGTGTGTGTACTGGTGTGTGGTGGAGATAGTAAGTCTGGTTGACTCCAGGTGTGTGTACTGGTGTGTGGTGGAGATAGTAAGTCTGGTTGACTCCAGGTGTGTGTGTACTGGTGTGTGGTGGAGATAGTAAGTCTGGTTGACTCCAGGTGTGTGTACTGGTGTGTGGTGGAGATAGTAAGTCTGGTTGACTCCAGGTGTGTGTATACTTAGGTGTGTGCTTGCGGGGGTTGAGCTCTGGCTCTTTGGTCCCGCCTCTCAACTGTCAATCAACTGGTGTATTGATTCCTGAGCCTATTGGGCTCTATCATATCTACACTTGAAACTGTGTATGGAGTCAGCCTCCACCACATCACTTCCTAATGCATTCCATTTGTCTACTACTCTGACACTGGAAAAAATCTTTCTAACGTCATAATGGCTCATTTGGGCACTCAGTTTCCGCCTGTGTCCCCTAGTGCGTGTGCCTCTTGTGTTAAATAACCTGTCTTTATCTACCCTATCAATTCCTCTGGGAATCTTGTATGTGGAGATCATGTCCCCTCTAACTCTTCTGTCTCCCAGTGACGTGAGGTTTAATTCCCGTGATCTCACCTCGTAGCTCATACCTCTCAGTTCGGGTACTAGTCTGGTGGCAAACCTTTGAACCTTTTCCAGTTTAGTCTTATGCTTGACTAGATATGGACTCCATACTGAAGCCGCATACTCCAGGATTGGTCTGACATATGTGGTATACAAAGTTTTGAAAGATTCCTTACACAAGTTTCTAAAGGCCGTTCTTATGTTGGCCAACCTTGCATATGCTGCTGATGTTATCCTCTTGATATGAGCTTCAGGGGACAGGTCTGGCGTGATATCAACCCACAGGTCTTTCTCTCTCTCTCTCTCTGACTCTTTAAGTATTTTATCTCCCAAATAATATCTTGTATCTGGTCTCCTGCTCCCTACACTTATCTTCGTTACATTACATTTGCTTGGGTTAAACTCTAACAACCATTTGTTCGACCATTCCTACAGCTTGTCCAGGTCTTCTTGAAACCTCAAGCAGTCTGTCTTAATTCTTCTCATATGTGTGTGTGTGTGTGTGTGTGTGTGTGTGTGTGTGCGTGCGTGCGTGCGTGTAATGGCACAACGGACGTACACATGCACAGATTCAGGCTTGGATTTCCATGTACATATCCTTGCCAAAAAATAATAATAAACAGCCTAGGTTATGTATAACCTGGTATACATAATCTGAGCTATTTTGCATTTTACTCATATATTGGCTGTGACTCATAAGAGTAATCATTAACCAGAAGCTCAGAAGGAAAACTTGGCGGATGCGTCTATCACAAATGACAAGGAATTCCGGTCCATAATTACACTCACTGATGAAAAATTCCTGTGGATGGAGTCAGCGTCGTCTTGGGGCATAGCGGCGACTCCTCCAACTGAGAAGTAGGGAGAGAAGGGAGAGAGAGAGAGAGAGAGAGAGAGAGAGAGAGAGAGAGAGAGAGAGAGAGAGAGAGAGAGAGAGAGAGAGAGAGAGAGAGACAGAGAGACAGAGAGACAAAGAGACAGAGGTAAACAAGAATATTCTGTGTAACATTTATCTTTGCAGCTGTCCACTGATATCAACCTTCGTGGCGTCAGTAATGCCTTTAATAGAACATTATTTATCAAAGTTCTGTGCCACAAAAATGTCATATAAAATTTAGCCAGTGAAGCCGCGTTGGGACAGAATATATTATTGACATATATATATATATATATACTGACTCAGCCCTATTTTTGGAATGCGACATTAATCATAAAATGTCATTTACACATTTCTATTTAGTTATGAGCTGCGCTTTTTTAAAGAAAATATAGTTAGTCTGTGTATCATTGTCATCATATTGTGTACTGTTCTATATAGACACACCGTATGAACATTTTAATTCTAAATTCTAGTCATTCAGTCACAGAATAATCATGGATTTTATTTAAATTTTTTAGTTTCGTTGACGTAGTTCAAATCAGTATAGTGGTGGGTACAGTGACAGCTTCGCTTTGTGTAGGGTCCGCGTTCGATCCCTCCCTCATGTGGTTTTTATAGGCATCATTCGTTCACTCTGTTAATGTCCCGGGTGTTTGTCAGTCCCCTGTCCACTCCAAGGAGTGTATAGTTATACGTGAGTCAACACGTGTGTTACCCTGCTTGATGCAAGCTTGAACAACAGCTTTTGATCTACAGTTATCTATTATTGTTACGGTATCGACACCGTTGTTGGAGTGTGGGAGTGGCGATTTCGGCGCCATCTATGGACCAGCACTCCAACTTCCCGGTATTGGGTGCTACGCAAGCAATGCCATCTGTTGGTGGTGGCGTGGCATTGCCAGAAGGGCTCCAGTTTCCTGCCTCAGTTAGAAGCTGAGGTCGATGAGGATGACCTCTGGTGGGTGGCGTATCGAGATCAACACCATCTAGGTTGCGACTGTAATGACAATTTCAGTTTCCCGGTGGAAGGGTGTTATCCTAAGGTCACCCAGTATACTGTCTGTCTAGCTGATGACGTTATAATGTTCACAGAGGTGACGTAAGGAGGTGATTACACTGAGGAGGGCAGTTCACCTTGGGCAGTCCAAGAACTCTTGACTTGGTCCTGTGAGAGGACAAAGTGGCCGCTGTCGGTTGTAGCAGTGTTAGCTGCTGGATTTATGCAGTGTTGTATGGACCGACGTACCCGGGATTGGCTAGGAAGAGTTATGCGACGACGGTGGTGCGTCTGTTGAGAAATACTGCTATTGAGCTGCTAGAGACGTCTTCCAGGGTGTTAGCTACCCCTGTATGTGATTGTTTGAGACCCTGTCGGCGTGTTGCTGAAACCCTCTGCCAGTGTGTATCTGGAGAGCGGAGGTTGGGTATTGGCACATTGTAACGATACGGTGTGTGTGGACTGACCCATGTTGAGGAAGGTGAACTTGCCGTTGATTGCCATTAAGTGTTGACGAGGTGTACCTGGAAAGTGGGTTCACCAGGATTGATGAACACTGCCGATGTATTGTGTCCTGAGTGAAACAGACACTTTGTAAATATGTATAGTTATACTTCAATATATGTAGTGGTGAAGGTGTTAATATATTGGGGAAGGTGTAATTGTATATTGTTTATCCCCCTCCCCTTTATTCTTTGCACTACCACTTGCCACAGCCAGTTCTTGAAAACGTACCACCGACTTGGGGTTGGATAAAGCCGAAGAGGTTATAAGATACATTAACAGCATGAACCCGGTTACTGGCCCAAAGTGGCCGTAACAATTATCAATACATTTTTTGCTACCAAAATTGGTTTCGAAACTTTTGCGAAATTTAGTTGATATGAAAATAGAAATTTGTGTGTTTTTCTTTTTTTGCAATGGGAAGATGGATCTAGCAATCACACGCGGCGTATGTTGTTTGTTTACGACTCACTCACTCCCTCAAGAGTAGAGAAGCACCAGATGTATGGTAACAGTGGTTCATGACCCTGGGTAGATAGCAGGGGTTAATAAGACTAAGTCGAATTAAAAGGTGATTTGAGTCTCTTACTATAAATAACCTAATCTGACTGAACCTAACCTAACTTAACGTATCCAAGCCTAGCCTAACTTAGCCTAACTTAACCTAACTTAACGTATCCTAGCCTAGCCTAACCTAACTTAACGCATACTGGTTGATACCTGGTTGATGGGGTTCTGGGAGTTCTTCTACTCCCCAAGCCCGGCCCGAGGCCAGGCTTGACTTGTGAGAGTTTGGTCCACCAGGCTGTTGCTTGAAGCGGCCCGCAGGCCCACATACCAACCACAGCCCGGTTGGTCCGGCACTCCTTGGAGGAAACAATCTAGTTTCCTCTTGAAGATGTCCACGGTTGTTCCGGCAATATTTCTGATGCTTGCTGGGAGGACGTTGAACAACCGCGGACCTCTGACGTTCATACAGTGTTCTCTGATTGTGCCTCTGGCACCTCTGCTCTTCACTGGCTCTATTCTGCATTTTCTTCCATATCGTTCACTCCAGTACGTTGTTATTTTACTGTGCAGATTTGGGACCTGGCCCTCCAGTATTTTCCATGTGTATATTATTTGGTATCTCTCTCGTCTCCTTTCTAGTGAGTACATTTGGAGAGCTTTGAGGCGATCCCAATAATTTAGGTGCTTTATCTCTGCCTGACTAGCCTGACCTACCCTAACTTAACCTAACCTAGCCAGACCTAGCTTAACCTAACTTAACCTATCCTAGCCTAACCTTATTCAACCCGTTCTCGCACTTTCGTATAGTCAATATTGACTTATTAAATATGTGCATATGTGACATACTAATTTATTGTGAATATTTTAGTTTACCTTGAAAAGCTTCATAGAAAACACCGACCTTACCTAACCTTCTTAGTATGTTAAGATAAGTATGTTATTGCTTCGTAATTACAATTATTACTTAACCTATACCTATAATAGGTTAAGTAATAATTGTAATTACGAAGCAATAAGATGCTTATCTTAATATACTAAGAAGGTTAGGTAAGGTCAGTGTTTTCTATGACGCTTTTCAAGGTAAACTAAAATATTCCCAATAAATTATTAAATATGTGCATATGTGACATACTAAGTCAATATTGACTGTAAGAAAGTGCGAGAACGGGTTGCCTTATTTAACAAGGCTAGATCTAACCAAATTTAACCTAACCCATTTTCTTCATAGAAAAAAAAAATCTTTTACAGAGAAGCGTTCTGCCGCCTCGAACAACTTTATAGATCGCTTAATACAAATGTAAAAATTCGGCAACAAAATACAGTCGATATTTATCGCTCATTAGCGGGCGATGAATGAGATCTTTGTATACTGCTTTGAGGTACAAGTCCCTGATGCCATCTTTGACCCTCCCTCCCTCCCTCCCTACCTACCTCCCTCCCTACCTACCTCCCTCCCTACCTACCTCCCTCCCTCCCTCCCTCCCTACCTACCTACCTACCTACCTACCTACCTACCTACCTACCTACCTACCTACCTCCCTCCCTCCCTCCCTCCCTCCCTCCCTACCTACCTACCTCCCTCCCTACCTACCTACCTACCTACCTCCCTACCTCCCTCCCTCCGTCCCTCCCTACCTACCTACCTCCCTCCCTACCTACCTACCTACCTACCTACCTCCCTCCCTCCCTCCCTACCTACCTCCCTCCCTCCCTCCCTCCCTCCCTCCCTACCTACCTACCTCCCTCCCTCCCTCCCTCCCTCCCTCCCTACCTCCCTCCCTCCCTACCTACCTCCCTCCCTCCCTCCCTCCCTACCTACCTCCCTCCCTCCCTCCCTCCCTCCCTACCTACCTCCCTACCTACCTACCTACCTACCTCCCTCCCTCCCTACCTACCTCCCTCCCTCCCTCCCTCCCTACCTACCTCCCTCCCTCCCTACCTACCTACCTCCCTCCCTCCCTACCTACCTCCCTCCCTCCCTCCCTCCCTACCTACCTCCCTCCCTCCCTACCTACCTCCCTCCCTCCCTCCCTCCCTCCCTCCCTACCTACCTACCTCCCTCCCTCCCTCCCTCCCTCCCTCCCTACCTCCCTCCCTCCCTACCTACCTCCCTCCCTCCCTCCCTCCCTCCCTACCTACCTCCCTACCTCCCTCCCTCCCTCCCTACCTACCTACCTCCCTACCTACCTACCTACCTACCTACCTACCTACCTACCTCCCTCCCTCCCTACCTACCTACCTCCCTCCCTACCTACATACCTACCTCCCTCCCTACCTACCTCCCTCCCTCCCTACCTACCTCCCTCCCTACCTACCTACCTACCTCCCTCCCTACCTACCTACCTCCCTCCCTACCTACCTACCTACCTCCCTACCTACCTACCTATCTCCCTCCCTCCCTACCTACCTACCTACCTACCTACCTACCTACCTCCCTCCCTACCTACCTACCTACCTACCTACCTACCTATCTCCCTACCTACCTACCTACCTCCCTCCCTACCTACCTACCTACCTACCTACCTACCTACCTACCTACCTATCTCCCTACCTACCTACCTACCTACCTACCTACCTCCCTCCCTACCTACCTACCTACCTACCTATCTCCCTACCTACCTACCTACCTACCTACCTACCTCCCTCCCTACCTACATACCTACCTACCTACCTACCTACCTACCTACCTACCTACCTATCTCCCTCCCTACCTACCTACCTACCTACCTACCTACCTACCTACCTATCTCCCTCCCTCCCTCCCTCCCTCCCTACCTACCTACCTACCTACCTACCTACCTCCCTCCCTACCTACATACCTACCTACCTACCTACCTATCTCCCTCCCTCCCTACCTACCTACCTCCCTACCTACATACCTACCTACCTACCTACCTATCTCCCTCCCTCCCTACCTACCTACCTACCTACCTACCTACCTACCTCCCTCCCTACCTACATACCTACCTACCTACCTACCTACCTACCTACCTACCTACCTCCCTCCCTACCTACATACCTACCTACCTACCTACCTACCTACCTACCTACCTACCTACCTACCTATCTCCCTCCCTCCCTACCTACCTACCTACCTACCTACCTACCTCCCTCCCTACCTACATACCTACCTACCTACCTACCTACCTATCTCCCTCCCTACCTACCTACCTACCTACCTACCTACCTATCTCCCTCCCTACCTACCTACCTACCTACCTACCTCCCTCCCTACCTACCTACCTCCCTCCCTACCTACCTACCTACCTACCTACCTACCTATCTCCCTCCCTACCTACCTACCTACCTACCTACCTCCCTCCCTACCTACCTACCTCCCTCCCTACCTACCTACCTACCTACCTACCTACCTACCTACCTACCTACCTCCCTCCCTACCTACCTACCTCCCTCCCTACCTACCTACCTACCTACCTACCTACCTACCTACCTACCTACCTCCCTCCCTCCCTCCCTCCCTACCTACACCCCCATTGTTACCTAAAACATTATTTTTACCTTCACCTGCATAATTCTTGACCAATTATGTGTAATTGCTGTAATTATCTCTGCGTTTTTTAATATTATGAGTGGTTTTTATTTTTTATACCCCGCTCTGAGAAGCAGCGAGAGGAGACTGTCAGACGGACTGACAGGCTTTAAAGACGGTCTGTTTGTGCGGGTGTGCAGTCACGGTATCACTTGAGCAAGGGAGCTGTTGTGGCTAGTCTGTGTTACATCTGAGCTTTTGTAGAAGTTGTCTGTTTAAATATCCTCCAAAGTGTTCAGTGTTTATAAATGTTTCGGTGAGATCAGCCTTGTCATGTCTGGTTTGTCACCACAGCCTTGTCATGTCTGGTTTGTCACCACAGCCCTGTCATGTCTGGTTTGTTACCACAGCCCTGTCATGTCTGGTTTGTTACCACAGCCTTGTCATGTCTGGTTTGTTACCACAGCCCTGTCATGTCTGGTTTGTTACCACAGCCTTGTCATGTCTGGTTTGTTACCGCAGCCTTGTCATGTCTGGTTTGTTACCGCAGCCTTGTCATGTCTGGTTTGTTACCGCAGCCTTGTCATGTCTGGTTTGTTACCGCAGCCTTGTCATGTCTTGTTTGTTACCACAGCCTTGTCATGTCTGGTTTGTTACCACAGCCTTGTCAGGTCTGGTTTGTTACCACAGCCTTGTCATGTCTGGTTTGTTACCACAGCCTTGTCATGTCTGGTTTGTTACCACAGCCTTGTCATGTCTGGTTTGTTACCACAGCCCTGTCATGTCTGGTTTGTTACCACAGCCTTGTCATGTCTGGTTTGTTACCACAGCCTTGTCATGTCTGGTTTGTTACCACAGCCTTGTCATGTCTGGTTTGTCACCACAGCCTTGTCATGTCTGGTTTGTTACCACAGCCTTGTCATGTCTGGTTTGTTACCACAGCCTTGTCATGTCTGGTTTGTTACCACAGCCTTGTCATGTCTGGTTTGTCACCACAGCCTTGTCATGTCTGGTTTGTTACCACAGCCTTGTCATGTCTGGTTTGTTACCACAGCCTTGTCATGTCTGGTTTGTCACCACAGCCTTGTCATGTCTGGTTTGTTACCACAGCCTTGTCATGTCTGGTTTGTCACCACAGCCTTGTCATGTCTGGTTTGTCACCACAGCCTTGTCATGTCTGGTTTGTCACCACAGCCTTGTCATGTCTGGTTTGTCACCACAGCCTTGTCATGTCTGGTTTGGGGATGATTTTTGCCGCCCGGTGTTAACCTGTCTCCATGGCAGATATGTTCTCCCGAAGGCCAGGTCTCCGTGTGTGTATGGCGGCCACCACAACGGTCTGTCCAAGCCAGCTCTGAGAGAGGATATTGTGTGTTTGTATATATCATATGTTGGCAACAGTAATTCGCAATAATTATTAGAAACTTATCAATATATGTTGGCGGCATATGTTCTCAGCATGTTAGGGACATATGTTGGCGGCATATGTTCTCAGCATGTTAGGGACATATGTTGGCGGCATATGTTCTCAGCATGTTAGGGACATATGTTGGCGGCATATGTTCTCAGCATGTTAGGGACATATGTTGGCAGCATATGTTCTCAGCATGTTAGGGACATATGTTGGCGGCATATGTTCTCAGCATGTTAGGGACATATGTTGGCAGCATATGTTCTCAGCATGTTAGGGACATATGTTGGCGGCATATGTTCTCAGCATGTTAGGGACATATGTTGGCAGCATATGTTCTCAGCATGTTAGGGACATATGTTGGCAACATGTGACTCTTTAATGTGAACATCTCTTGGTCGATACATGTTCACGTCCAAGCTTTACTTTTTATAAGTTTTCCAGTTTTGTGAGTAGGACCCCAGTAACCCCTCTGGGAGTAAGCCCAACCACTTTGGCTGGACGGTAGAGCGGCTGTCTCGCTTAATGCAGGTCGACGTTCAATCCGCGAAAGTACAAGTGGTTAGGCACCATTCCCCCCCCCCCCGTCCTATCCCAAATCCTGACCCCTTCAAAGTGTTATATAGTCACTTTACCATATATATCAGAGGAAAGTCTTGACGCTTTCCCTCTGATAGTTCCCTTCCTCCCTCCCTCCTTCTCTCCGAGTAGAATCGTATTTCCCTTTCTGGGAGGAGGATTCAATACCCCCCGTCAGGGAGTAAGATTTCATTTACTTCTCTGGAAGTATAGGATCTGATTTCCGTCTGGGAGAAAGATCTCATTTCCCTCCGTAGGTGACAAAACTCGATATCTCTTTTGTCATCTCAGCGAAGTTGAAGACCTGGCATTTCCTGACCTTTAAAGGAGCAGACGAATGGAACTGATTCTCTCTCTCTCTCTCTCTCTCTCTCTCTCTCTCTCTCTCTCTCTCTCTCTCTCTCTCTCTCTCTCTCTCTCTCTCTCTCTCTCTCTCTCTCTCTCTCTCTCTCTCTCTCTCTCTCTCTCTCTCTCTCTCTCTCTCGCGGTGAAGAAAGGGGGACTGAAGTGTTGCTCTTGGACGTAATCCAGTAACACATCAGATCCCCAATGAGATTATACCGGTGAAGTCTCGGAGCCTTTAAGAAGACATTGTTACCAGGACGAGGAAGCCCTTAGGAGACTTGTGAGAGTTGTGGAATTCACGTTGCCTTCGTGTGTGTAACGGCTTGTGCACGATAGGGCAGTGGAGGGGAGTCGTTGCCTTGTTAACTCAATGGGCAGGTCTTGTTCACTCTGTTCACAGGATTTTAAACTGCTTTGCATGCAGTTAGGACTGTTGTGTTTACTGTCGTTATATATATATATATATATATATATATATATATATAATGTTTGGGTCGCAACCCGTGACACTCTTCAGCAGTGAGCGAGAATGATTGACTGTTGTTGTTGTTTAAGATTCAGGTATTGGGAACAAAACGTTCCAAGTAGCACGGGCTATGGTGAGCCCGTGAATGACTACCCCCCCCTCCCCCCCCCCCCCCCCCCCTGAGGATATATTACAATTTGCATTATTGTTTATAAACGTTGATCCTATTATTTTTCTATTGATTCTACAGTGTTGGGGATAAATTACACAAGAATTATCCCATATTGTTTTGGGATCGGCCTCACTCACATGTTTCATAAAGTTAAAGTTTTCTTGGTCATATCTACCAGACCTCTTGTGTTGGGTGATGCGGTTGCTTAGAGTCCTGCTCTGTTTGGTCATAATATACTTGTTACAATCATTACAAGGACTCTTATAGACTGTGGCGCTCTGAAGAGTCACAGTTATCATTCTCATCTCCCATGGTCCTCAGTGATCAGGGGGTCCTCCCTGAAGAGTCCCAGTTATTACACTCATCTCCCATGGTCCTCAGTGGTCAGGGGGTCCTCCCTGAAGAGTCCCAGTTATTACACTCATCTCCCATGGTCCTCAGTGATCAGGGGGTCCTCCCTGAAGAGTCCCAGTTATCACTCATCTCCCATGACCCTCAGTGGTCAGGGGGGTCCTCCCTGAAGAGTCCCAGTTATCACCCTCATCTCCCATGGTCCTCACTGGTCAGGGGGTCCTCCCTGAAGAGTCCCAGTTATCACCCTCATCCCCTGAATTTCCCTGACTACGATATTGGCGCGGACTAAACATAGCAATACGACCCCACGGACCGAAATAACCAGACATTTGGAGAGCAGCCTGTAATGTGGGGAAGTGGGAGTGGGAGGGGTGTGGAGTGGGGGGGGTGTGGAGTGGGTGGGGGTGTGTGGAGTGGGGGGGTGTGGAGTGGGGGGGATTGAGGAATGGGTTATGGTGGTAGTGCCTTACGAAGATGGTGGTTGAGGTAAAGTACTGCAGGAGCTGGTACTCCCACTAGTTGGCCTGGTAGTGGGCGTGTGTAGAGACCTGTACTGGTGAGCTACAGTCACCTTCCTCTCTCTCACTCGCACACACAAAAGAAGGGATAGGGCAGACGTGATAACGACGTACAAGATACTAACGGAGGATTGAGGAAGTAGATGCAGAAGCAATGTTCTGATTAAGAAACATTACAACGAGAGGGACAGAAGTGACAACTAGAAACAGATGAGAATGTCAGAAAGTATTTTGTTTATAAAGGCGGAATACATGACCTAAAGCTTTACTCGTGAAGCTGATGAGTACCCAGACTTTCGCTCACATGAATCCATGAATACGCATACATGTATCCATAGACACATGCATTAATTACACATATGCGTGATGAATGTTGCTGGAATGTCCTTATACATGCCAAGCCTACGTTTAACTGTTGATTGGTATTGGTGTGCTGGAGGGTGCGGGACGGCTCCTCTCTCACTTTGAGTCAACATGCCTGGCTTGTACGGCCACGGCGGCGGCTCAATAGTGGCCTGATACGAATCCTGACCACGCAAGGTGTGGCCATTGACTCGGCCGACTCATCACACACCACCATGCACCTTGTAATTTCTGCCCCCCCGTGTCTGAGACTGGCTTGTCAGAGTGCCTCCACACGCGAGTGAGCTGTGTGTGTGTGTACTCGCCTAGTTGTGCTTGCGGGGGTTGAGCTCTGGCTCTTTGGTCCCGTCAATCAACTGGTGTACAGGTTCCTGAGCCTACTGGGCTCTATCATATCTACACTTGAAACTGTGTATGGAGTCAGTAAATAGGTACCTGGGAGTTAGACAGCTTTTACTTCCTGCTTCCTGGGTGCGTGGGTGTGTGTGTGTGTGAAAAAAAGTTAGTTAGTAACAGTTGATTGACAGTTGAGAGGCGGGCCGAAAGAGCAGAGCTCAACCCCCGCAAGCACAACTAGGTGAATACACACACACACACACAGCTGTCTAACTCCCAGATACCTATTTAGCGCTAGATGAGCAGGTGCATCAGGGTGAAAAAAAGTCAGCCCGATTTTATTTCTGCCTCGGCGTGGAATCGAACCCGGGCCCTTAGGACTACAATTCTCGAGTGTTGTCCACTCAGCCGTGAGGCCCACACTCCCGCGCGCGCGCGTGAGTGTTATCTTAAGCTGACAAATAAATGCAAATACATTATTCAATAAACACCGAGCCAAATGCATTCCTGATGAAGCGAACATGCTCTATCCACCCGCACTCTCCCCCAGACTCCTCCCCCCACTCTCACTAGCTGTTCCCCCACTCTCACTCACTCTCCCTAACTTCCCCACTCTCACCCTCAACAACCCTAGGTAATATCTACCTACCTAAGGTAACCCCATTCATACCAGTTATCCCCTTCCTTCGCCAACCTGCTCCCCCTTTGTCACTCCACTCTCCCTCACTCCTCTCTCCCTCACTCCTCTCTCCCTCACTCCCCTCTCCCTCACTCCCCTCTCCCTCACTGCACTCTCCCTCACTCCACTCTCCCTCACTCCACTCTCCCTCACTCCCCTCTCCCTCACTCCCCTCTCCATCACTCCCCTCTCCCTCACTCCACTCTCCCTCACTCCCCTCTCCCTCACTCCCCTTCTCCCTCACTCCCCTCTACCTCACTCCCCTCTACCTCACTCCCCTCTCCCTCACTCCCCTCTCCCTCACTCCCCTCTCCGTCACTCCCCCTCTCCCTCACTCCCCCTCTCCCTCACTCCCCTCTCCCTCACTCCCCTCTCCCTCACTCCCCTCTCCCTCACTCCCCTTCTCCCTCACTCCACTCTCCCTCACTCCCCTCTCCCTCACTCCCCTTCTCCCTCACTCCCCCTCTCCCTCACTCCCCCTCTCCCTCACTCCCCTCTCCCTCACTCCCCTCTCCCTCACTGCACTCTCCCTCACTCCCCTCTACCTCACTCCCCTCTCCCTCACTCCCCTCTCCCTCACTCCCCTCTCCCTCACTCCCCTCTCCCTCACTCTCCTCTCCCTCACTCCCCTCTCCCTCACTCCCCTCTCCCTCACTCCCCTCTCCCTCACTCCCCTCTCCCCTCAGCGCAGCATGTAAAAGGTATTTAACTTGTGTAAACAGTTTAAGTATATATTTCTCCTCACCGGAAGGAGGCGAGGGTGACGTCATCTCAGGAGCAAAACTTAAAACAAGAATATATTAAAGTGCTGAGCTCGTCCCTGCGAGTCTTTAGATCATGTCAAGTTGTTTGTCACTCTCTCTTGTGGGGGAGATCACTGTTGTTGTGGCTGAGGTGACGGGGGAGAGATCACTGTTGTTGTGGCTGAGGTGACGGGGGAGAGATCACTGTTGTTGTGGCTGAGGTGACGGGGGAGAGATCACTGTTGTTGTGGCTGAGGTGACGGGGGAGAGATCACTGTTGTTGTGGCTGAGGTGACGGGGAGAGATCACTGTTGTTGTGGCTGAGGTGACGGGGAGAGATCACTGTTGTTGTGGCTGAGGTGACGGGGAGAGATCACTGTTGTTGTGGCTGAGGTGACGGGAGAGAGAGAGAGAGAGAGAGAGAGAGAGAGAGAGAGAGAGAGAGAGAGAGAGAGAGAGAGAGAGAGAGAGAGAGCTCAAGGTGTCAATCATGAAGTGTGTATAGAGAGGTCCCACCATTTTTCTGATTCCCCTTTCTTCCGTGTGTCCTATTTTCTTCACCTGTGCACCTACCCTCTTCACCACATTCCTTATCTCTCCCCCTCCATCTCTCTCCCCCCCCCAACACTAGAGCCCCAGCGCCTCTAGTGTTACAACAGCCTGGTGGACCAAACTCTCACAAGTCAAGCCTGGCCTCGGGCCGGGCTTGGGGAGTAGAAAAACTCCCAGAACCCCATCAACCAGGTATCAACAAGGTAGCAGGACCTCACAAACTCACAAGGACCTGAAAGGTGTGTACCATCATACATTATGATCAATACCGTGAGGAGAGACACATATGGGACTAATAGAGCAAGAACTCGGCAATGTGATGTTATATCTATATAATGTGATGATACATCTATATCCCACACAATATGTCTGGGATATAGATGTATCTGGCAGTTTTTTCAAAGCTACAATGTTGAATACATCATATCTGGAGGTTATCTTGAGATGATTTCGGGGCTTATCGTCTCCGCGGCCCGGTCCTCGACCAGGCCTCTTTTTTGTTACACACCCCCAGGAAGCAGCCCGTAACATCTGTCTAACTCCCAGGTACCTATTTACTGCTAGGTACCGGGGCATCAGGGTGAAAGAAACATTTTGCCCATTTGTCTCCTCCTCCACCGGGGATCGAACCCGGAATCTCTCAGGACTAAGAATCCGAAGCGCTGTCCATCCAGCTGTCTGGCACCATGTGTCAACTTTGTATAAATGTCGATTACACCATATATCAACTTCATTCCGTTTAACTTTTAAAGAGAAAACATGCACTCCCTTGAACATTATATTGTAGAATGTCCCATAGTGACTGACTTTCGCCCTTCTGGGCTAAGGTATGCTGAACTCTGTAACTACTATATGAGTACTGGAACACTTGATGATATATTGGACTTGTACCCAAGATTGACTATGTAATGCATCAGTTATACAATGTATATATATATATATATCACTAAGAACTCTTAATTGACCCGACCAGGATTCGAACCCATGCCGTCCAGGATCGCCCCTAAAAGTACACAATATCGTGACTACCGCACAGTGATCGTCTATTGTCAACTTACCCCAGGTAGACGATCATTGGTGCGGTGGTCACTGTACTGTGGGGTACTGTGTACGTTTAGGGATGATCCTAGATGGCATGGGTTCGAATCCTGGCTGGGTCAATTAAGTTCTTATTGATCTGTGGCTTGCGTGGTCCTGCACCTATAATATTTATATATATATATATATATATATATATATATATATATATATATATATATATATATATATATATATATATATATATATATATATATATATATATTCTAGTTAACATTGTAAATGTGTGGCCACGTCTGTGGTCGAAAATCATAACACAAAACTACCTCATTTTCCCCTCATAAAATTCGTGATGTAGTACCGGCGTGCCCAACTACTGAGCCTTGTAACAGCCACAAGCTAAGCCATTCTGATGGTGCTTGACATTCCCCTCTCCTTCAAACGTGTTCAGGGTGGTCGACCCTCCACCCAGTGCTTGTACCTCCAGCCCAAGGGTGGAGGGGAGACTTGAGTAGGGCGTGCTGTGGAACCCTTTTTGACAGCTTCAGTGACCCTCTGGGTATGTAGTGATATCCTCAGACAGCTTCAGTAACCCACGAGCCATATGCAGACTCCCCAAGACAGCTTCAGGGACCTGAGACACCTTAACTTCTCGTCAATAGACAATGATAGACTGATCAAGACCGCTTCATCTACACCCACACTCCACCCAGTTACAAATACGGGTACAGCTTCATGCATGAACACAGCTTCATGGCTTATTACAGTTTGCTTGCAATTTACACCCATAATAAATAGAGTTACAAAAACCTTGCAACATGCACTTGAAGATTAGTATTGCAAATTCCTGGTGGGATCAGAACAGAATTATAAAGTCAGGGTTTTGCTGATATTGCAAGATATCACGATATCCCCTCAATGCAGATTACAGAACTGATGCAAATACAGTGGCTGGAGTACAGGTGAAGATACAAGGACTCACAATGTGTGTGTTATCTTGAGGTTATCTTGAGATGATTTCGGGGCTTTAGTGTCCCCGCGGCCCGGTCCTCGACCAGGCCTCCACTCCCAGGAAGCAGCCCGTGACAGCTGACTAACACCCAGGTACCTATTTTACTGCTAGGTAACAGGGGCATAGGGTGAAAGAAACTCTTCCCATTGTTTCTCGCCGGCGCCTGGGATCGAACCCAGGACCACAGGATCACAAGTCCAGCGTGCTGTCCGCTCGGCCGACCGGCTCCCATCTGTGATGTGTGTGTGTTTGCTATTTGTATTTACTATTTGTGCCTGAAGAATCGAGCTGTTTAGCTCTTGGACCCCGCCTTTGTACCCAATCTATTTTTCCTCTATTATATCTACTACATATATTTCTCACTAACTGACGCGCGCACACACCCAGGAATGAGCCCATAGCAACTGTCTAACTCCCAGGTACCTATCTACTGTTAGGTGAACAGCCGCATCAGGATGAAAGAAACTTTCTTTCAAACTGCCCATTTGTTTCTGCCTCCGCCGGGAATCGAACCCGTGTCACTCGGACTGCGACCCCCCGAACGCTATCCACTAAGCCGCGAGGCCCGTGTACTCACCTATTTGTACTCACCTGTTTGTGCTTGCGGAGGTTGAGCTCTGGCTCTTTGGTCCCGCCTCTCAACTGTCAATCAACTGGTGTACAGGTTCCTGAGCCTATTGGGCTCTATCATATCTACACTTGAAACTGTGTATGGAGTCAGCCTCCACCACATCACTTCCTAGTGCATTCCATCTGTTAACTACTCTGACACTGAAAAAGTTCTTTCTGACATCCCTGTGGCTCATGTGGGTACTTAGTTTCCACCTGTGTCCCCTTGTTCGTGTACCACCCGTGTTAAAACACCCAGGTACCTATTTTACTACTAGATGACAGGGGCATAGGGTGAAAGAAACTCTGCCCATTGTTTCTCGCCGGCGCCCGGAATCGAACCCGGGACGACAGGATCACAAGTCCACATGTGCACAGTTGAAGCACCCCGACCACTGTGTGACAGAGGAGCACGTGTCCACCCCGTCACCCCCGTCATCTTTCTCCCCGTCACCCCCGTCATCTTTCTCCCCGTCACCCCCGTCATCTTTCTCTCCGTCACTCGCAGCGATCTCCTCGGACTTGACCCAAGTCGGACTCGAGGAAGAAAATGGGGAGTCGGGGTGACTTTGTGGGAAAAACCCCACACACCATTTAAACACTCACTACACTAAGCAGATAATATTGCTGCTGTTGTGTAATAAACAAATTCACTCATAGAAGACGGAGCACAGTGGAAATTTCCTCCCGTAGAAAACGAGATATCATTACCACACGTCGCCATTAAATTCACTAGCCTAATAATGGGAATTATTCTTAATACATCAGTCTTTGGACTCTAAACATCATAAAAACCTTTGACTTGAACCAACTTATAATTATCAGTACCAAAATAGAGTAAAAGTGGGTCGTCTTAACCACTTCTTGACGACATCTGGACAAGACGCTGGATGAGCCAGTGGGAAGGAGGCTTCAGGAGTCGCCACTAATTTTAACAACAAAGTCTCGCTGGGAGCAAATTCAGCTCCCATAGTTCTCCCTTGGACCGTGTTATGGACCGTAAACTGCTTCCATTATCAACTCGCAATCGTCCACTTGTTGTTGTTGTAGATTCGTTACCTGGGACAAAAAGTTCCAAGTAGTACGGGCTATGGTGAGCCCGTAGTGCATCGTCTACTATAAGGGAAGTATCTTACCGAAACCCGTTTATTATCTAGTGCTTTCCTTGCCGGAGAATAGTTGGAATCTACCAAATATATATATATGGAATATATATCTCTACCTAACCTAAGTAGGTAGAGATATAGGGTGAAGCCTGTTAGGCCACGAGACAAAACCCAAGATAAATATTATCATTAACTTCATCTAATAAGTCATTACTATATATTTTCCCTAATATAGCTGTCATATTAGGTTACTGATATTATTTGTGAGTGCCCTTTGACAGGGGTACTTGAAGAGGAAGAGGAATTAACACTAGTAACCTAGTAACTCATGCCTCTTAGTTCTGGGACTAGTACAGGAGAGAGAGGCCTGCCTCACCCACCATTGTGTATCGACTGGCTTGTTCATCCGTGTTCAAACTGGTTGTCTAGGATGTAACAATAACAAGATAAGGCCTTCTCATTTAATTACTAATATATGTAGTCTGATACTGTAGTGACTGTCTACTAACCAATAATTTATATTGATGACTAACGTAAACCATAAACCCTCCAGATTGTGTAAGGAAAACGATTTGTGGGATTCTAAATCAAAATTTAACTTAACGTAAAATATAAATTACTATATATAGATTAATATTAATTAAATATATAGAAATCTCACAGGTCATTTTCCCACAGACCTATTCTCTCTCTCTCTCTCTCTCTCTCTCTCTCTCTCTCTCTCTCTCTCTCTCTCTCTCTCTCTCTCTCTCTCTCTCTCTCTCTCTCTCTCTCTCTCTCTCTCTCTCATACACACACACACACACAGTTGTTGAGGTTGAAAAGTTGAGTCAAAGTTGAGGTTTTCTCCACAACATTCACACAACCTTGGGGCCACATGCCAGATCCTCTGGTCCAGCCTCCACCTCCACCGCCTCCCTCCAGGAGCCTTTCTTTCTCGTACGGTACTCCGGTACTGAGCCAAACACGAGGGAATGGTACGTAGCGGTACATAGTACTGGAGCGGGGGTCGTGCTACGGTGCAGTTGGGCGCGGTTCTTGCTAATGAAACAAAATGGGGCGGTGACATTAATGGCGTTAGTTCCGAGTAAGGAGCAGCGTTGTTAAGCGGTGTGTGTGTGTGTGTGTGTGTGTGTGTGTGTGTGTGTGTGTGTGTGTGTGTGTGTGTGTCTGTGTGTGTGTCTGTGTGTGTGTCTGTGTGTGTGTGTGGGTGTGTATGTGGGTGTGTGTGTGTGTGTGGGTGTTTGTGTGTGTGTGTGTGTGTGTGTGTGTGTGGGTGTGGGTGTGGGTGTGGGTGTGTGTGTGTGTGTGTGTGTGTGTGTGTGTGTGTGTGTGTGTGTGTGTGTGTGTGTGTGTGTGTGGGTGCGTTAGCTGAATCTGGGACGGACCCTTATTAGCTGTGCTTCTATTCGCACGTTATCATTCTTAATTGCTATTTTCCTCTCTTCTATTGACAAACATCTTGCTTGTTTGATTAAGATATATTCTCTAAATCTTCCTCCTCCTTTATATTTGGTTTATATCTGGGGGGGTTTCTTAAATTTGTAATATCTTTATATCTTTTATATCAAAATTATATCTTTAATTTTGTCGAACCTTTAATTGCATTTAATCTGGTGTTCATCTGTGTACTAGCACTATTACCTGGCCTCAGAGATTTGTATTGAGGGGTATGTGTGTATCTTGAGGTTATCTTGAGATGATTTCGGGGCTTAGCGTCCCCGCGGCCCGGTCCTCGACCGGACCTCCTTTTTGTTACACCCCTACCCCCCAGGAAGCAACCCGTAGCAGCTATCTAACTCCCAGGTACTTCTTTACTGGTAGGTAACAGAGGCATGAGGGTGAAAGAAACATGTTGCCCATTTGTCTCCGCCTCCACCGGGGATCGAACCCGGAACCTCAGGGGCTACGAATCCGAAGCGCTGTCCACCCAGCTGTCAGGCGCCCTGTGTGTGAGATTAGGATCTTTCAGCGTGTGGTAGGATTTATTATAGACGTAGTAAATATCATCCGTTTTGTTTGTAGGAAATCTTGAAATACTTTGGATAATCTCCCCTGGAGCGTCTTAATTCCTGCCTCACACACATTAAGGTTGATAGGTCGATCTTGGCGGCTTGAGGCGTGTCCACTCAACCGAGGAATATGTCCACACACTGGATGGTGGGCCACTGTAATGTGGGCCACTGTACGGTGGGCCACTCTGTACGGTGGGCCACTGTATGGTGGGTCACTCTGTACGGTGGGCCACTCTGTACGGTGGGCCACTGTATGGTGGGCCACTCTGTACGGTGGGCCACTCTGTACGGTGGGCCACTCTGTACGGTGGGCCACTGTACGGTGGGCCACTGTACGGTGGGCCACTCTGTACGGTGGGCCACTCTGTACGGTGGGCCACTGTACGGTGGGCCACTCTGTACGGTGGGCCACTGTACGGTGGGCCACTCTGTACGGTGGGCCACTCCGCAGACAGAGAGGACGGTGGACCACTCTGTATAGAGAGAAGAGCTGCCATAATCACATTCCCAAGGCACTGTCATACACCCACGATTGTTCAACCGTTCTTCCAGCAGATGCATGAACATTTTGAGCCCTGGAGGTTTGCTTGACCTCCAGGGGGGGTCATAGAACAACCCGTCCTCATAAAAATAACGTCACTTTTGGCTCGTATGCGCGCTATGGCCAAAAGTGGACGTAATTTGAAATGAAATCGGCTCACGAAAGTGACGTACTGTCCCGTTTTCTGTTTGAGTCGTCCGGCTTACTCGGAAAGGTTAGGAGAGGAAACTTTCAATTAACGTTTTTCATAACGTTTTGAAACTTTATGAGAATTTCCTGCCCACCTAACCTATCAGAGGACCTTTAACTGTTGTTGAAAAAAAAATCTCAAATTTATTTTCATTTTCAAATTACATCCACTTTTGGTCATACGGACAAACGACCAAAAGCGACGTTATTTTTAAGAGGACAGGTTGTACTGACCTCCCCCAGGGTGCTGTAGTCTACTCCGGCCTGGGGTGAGGAAGTAAACCGCTACGCTGGTCACAAGTATACCACTCCGTCCTCCTCAAATGGAAGTACTATCCCCCTTATAGTAACCATTTGGTGTAGAGTACCAATATGTAGTGATGGATCACCACAAAGTTAACTTTCCTGTTGCTGAATTTGGAACATGAATATAAGACCTAACTTAATCTCTTTATAGTATTCCTAGGCCTAATATGCACTATCTTAGGCCTTACGTAGTACATATACATGTGTACTATGGCCTAAGTAATATTCTCTAGGCCTAAGAATATTTAATTTTGGGTTTTAGATTCGTTTTTTTCTGATTTCTATGAAATTAACCGTTCAAAAAGAGTTTATTCCGACGCTTCATATTGGTAACCACCAAATAGTTAATAGAAGTGCTTTCATTTCAGGAGGACCTGAAATGAGGCATTTCAGGTCCTGCCTTAAGTACTCCCACATAATGGCCATTATCAGCATCTGAGACCTTGACACTGTCTTTTTTCACACAATTTTCTCATGTTTCGTTAAATCTTATTTCTAAACGATTAATTTGA
Organism: Procambarus clarkii; assembly: GCF_040958095.1. Taxonomy (NCBI): domain Eukaryota; kingdom Metazoa; phylum Arthropoda; class Malacostraca; order Decapoda; family Cambaridae; genus Procambarus; species Procambarus clarkii. The sequence continues at coordinate 29,589,802 of NC_091168.1, read as the reverse complement.
CCAAACTCCCAATTTCGATGTTCTTTATTAGTGGCTGTTAATCCCAGTTCTTAGATATTCTTATATATGGTTGATTGTGGATTATAGTGATGAGAAAACATTCTTTAATTACTCTTCCCCCAAAAAATGTTTCAGCATCTGCATTTTATGTTTTAATTATCAACATTATACATTTTAATAAATTTTGAGTCACCTATAGTGTTAATTTTATACAACAAAATGTCCTATATTACTAGGGCATTGTCTTAGATACATCTAGATTCCTTAAACACTTCTAGATTCTATAGATATTACTAGATGGCCCTACATACACCTAGATTACCTAGACATTCCTATATGTTCTAGATAGGTTTAGATGCCCTAAATATTCCTATGTATCTATAGATACACCTAAATTTTGGTGTAAATTTAGGTGTATTTAGGTGTAGTCGTTAGTATTTATACACAGATTTTCCTTCCTTTCATTCATTCGACCAGCTGTTGTTGTTGTTGTTTAAGATTCGCCACCTGGAACAAAAAGTTCCAAGTAGCACGGCCTATGGTGAGCCCGAAGTAAAACGACCCGTTGGGATTCCTGTTATCAGACAGTCATTAGCTTTAATGTAGATTTGATTTTCCGTTTGACACTTCAATTTAAATTTCTCCTGGAAATTATTGCTGTACGTCGCCCCTCGTTCTTGTCCATTTATCTATCGGTGGAACAATTTATATTCCCCAATATGTTATTCTGCTAATAGTTCGCTGCTCTCAACATTCATCCATTTTCGGTGACTAATGATCTCTACTATTTTGGGCTCATATTGGTGCAGTTAACTGATGTTTTGTAGTATATATTAAAGGTATTACGTTGTCAGTCTTAACCCTAACACTTTTCACTTTACAACCTTGGTTATTTGAGTTAGTTTACAACGTTGCCCCTCCCTGCCCACACCCAGAACACGATCCTATAGTACACACAGAAATCACAATAGCGTGATGCATCAAATGAACAAATCCACAAGGGCCGTGATGAAGATTCGAACCTACGTCCGAGAGCAACCCTGACGCTGCCTTAATCGACGTCTTTTGACCATGTCGTAGCTCAGTCGATTAAGGCAGCATCTGGGATGCTCTCGGACGTAGGTTCGAATCCTCGCCACGGCCCCTTGTGGATTTGTTCACGTTCCAATAGTGCTTACAATATATATTTATACACTGTAACCCACAATAGTGTGAGTTTTACTCATTTGCATCATCGGAGAGTTCAACACAAACTCTAAAGTACGAGGATGAAATGAGACTGAGATAGATACTTTGTAATGTGGCAAGGAAGGTTTAAGTCTCAGTTGGGTACCGGTAAGGTACCTCTGAGGTCCTTTCTCATTGATAGCATCCATAGTTATTTTTCAGTTTGAAAACAGTCTTGTAGTTTTGGACCTGTATAAGTCTGATGATACAAGTGAGTGAAATACACACACACACACACACACACACACACACACACACACACACACACACACACACACACACACACACACACACACACACACACACACACAATACAAAAAAGGGACTGGGTGGCTGAATGGGTAGTGCTCTAGGCTCGTGGACCTAGGGACCGGGGTTTGATCCCCGCACCCGGCGGAGACAGATGGGCAGAGGTTCCTTAACCCTGATGCTCCTGTTACTTAGCAGTAAATTGGTGCCTGGGCGTTAGACAGCTGTCACGGGCTGCTTCCTGGTGTGTGTGTGTGTCGTGGGGGGGAGGGGGAAAATAGTAGTTAGTAACACTTGATTGATTGACAGCTGAGAGGCGGGCCGAATAGGCGGAGCTCAACCCTTCAAGCTCAACTAGGTGAATACAAGTAGGTGAATACACCAATCGTTTCAGAGGGAATAGACTCGTTCCTCTCAATGTTTGCCGACGATGCTAAAATTACGAGGAGGATTAAGACAGAGGAAGATAGCAAGAGGCTGCAAGGTGACCTGGGCAGACTGAAGGAATGGTCCAACAAGTGGCTGCTAGAGTTGAACTCAAGTGTAGAGTAATGAAGTTAGGTGGAGGCAGTAGGAGGAACAACATTATCTTGGAGCAACACAACGTACCAAGTGGAAGACGAAGTCCGCCATGAAACGTAAATTGAAGTCCTCTATAAATTCTCAACCACTCTATCGTGGAAATAAACATTTCATTCGCTTAGGCACTAGGAGACTCGAACCCTGGCCCCATTCCGGGCTCGAGGGAGTAGAAGAACTCCCGAAACCATGTCAAGGTATGTTCCAGGTAACCGCAGACCCCAACGGGTGAAAGGCAGCCGCTCTACCTCTTAAAGGCTGTCTCATAGTACAGTGATAGAGCTTCAAGCCTGGGGTCGGCGGTTCGAGTCTCCTGTAGTGCCTCAAGTGAATAAAATATTTATTTCGACAATAGTGTGGGTGACAATTTATATGACATGGGCCTGGATCACTAATTCTTAAGTACGTAGTACCAGCTGGAGAAAGTAAAACATTTCAGTTGGGCACCGGATTGTTGCCTCTGAAATCTTTTGTATTTTTGTGTTGTCTAATAATACAGTGGTAGAGCTTCTGTCTCCCACTCGTGGGGTCGCCGGGTAGAGTCTCCTAGTGCCCACGTGAACGAAATGTTTATATTCATGGTAGTGTGGGTGATCATTTGTATATATATATATATATATATATATATATATATATATATATATATATATATATATATATATATATATATATATATATATATATATATATATATATAGGGAAGGGAGTACCACCTCTGGCTGGAAGAAGGGGGACCCATAGCCTCGGAGGAAACCACACATAACGCATTGGAGGGAATGTGTATTCCCTCCAATACAGTTTCTGTGTGCTTTTCTCCTACCACCCCCTTCCCTTTTTTTTTTTCCTTTATTGTGTATTTAAAGGTTACAAAACATACAAGACAAATGCCTAAAGGTTATGGATCTCTTGAAGCTCCTCCGCTTCTGGACAGGAACCGAGGACGCAGCAAGCATTTCCCCTCTGGATCGCCACACTGAGACGCTGAAATAAAAAACTGGAAGCCCTTGGGTCTCTGGTGACGTCAATGAGCTTGGACCCCAATTCCTTGAGAAATCCCAAGGCACTCTTGCCCCAGGGGCCATGCGTCTCAGACGCTATGGGAACAAAGAGGTATTGACCTTCCAGTCGCCTGTACTTGAGTGATTTTGCTGTTTCCCTGTGGTATATATATATATATATATATATATATACATATATATATATATATATATATATATATATATATATATATATATATATATGTATATGTATGTATATATATATATATATATGTATATGTATGTATATATATATATATGTATATGTATGTATATATATATATATGTATATATATATATATATATATATATATATATATATATATGTATATATATATATATATATATATATATATATATATATATATATATATATAATATGAATTTATCATTTAATGTGATTGAGGACAACTGAAGGAACTATAGACAAGCTATAGAAGCCGACATCACACAATCCTCAGAAAGCCAAGGAAACACACTGGCAAAGACGCTCCATCGTCACACCTACGCCAGGAGAAGTGTGTGAGCGCGAGGAAGCTGGCCTCAAGTGAAACCTCCAGTGTGGAGAATTAGTGTGGATGATAGACGGCTTCCAGCGGACCCGGAACACGTGTAATTAACCCTGGGAAGCAGGCGAGCCGCGGCCCCTGTGGGTCCCCAGGTGCCCCCCCCCCCCTGGGACTCTGGTGAAGGGGGTCTTTGTGTCCGCCTGTGACCCCTTGAGGCCAGGGACAGACCTGGCTGATGGAGGCTCCTGTTGGTGTATATCTTCCCTGGGAGGAAGCGGGGAGGAGGCCAAGAAGACTGCAGGCAAGGCCGTCTCATTTCTTGGGGAAGGGGGAGACGGGGTCTTGTAAGACCTGTGGCTCGTGGGAAATATACCAAATTAACTAATCCTACCTAAGCGTTTGCCCTTGAGGGGTTGAGTGTGGAGCTCTGTCCCGTAAGATGTGAGGGGGAATTTATTATTCCTAGCTGGGACCTTGCTCATATTTTTCCATTTTTATGATTTTGTAACCTTCTAGCAGGAGTGAGACAATTGAGATTAGTTCTCGGTGTAGGGCTGCCTCCTGTACAGTAACTGAGTACTGTTACGAGGCAGATTACGAGTCCAGTACTGAGTGCTGGACTCCTCTACCCATAGGAAGATTTTTAATGCTGTGATCATGTCTCCTATAAGTCTTTTAGTTTTCCAATGGTGGTGAAACTTACTGTGCTCTCGTGAAACTCACACGTACTCGGGTTAGCTGAGGTTAGTGGCGTGAGTTGGTATTTAGACTGTGTGGCACAAATATATTTACAGTTCAACCTTTCAACCCCATTGACGCGGTTTTTGGTACCACTGGGATCATGTTTATATGGTGTGAGTCCTAATTGGCAACAACGAGATTACTCTACATGGTTAGTTAAACAGAGAAGAATTGCTTCGTTGGCTCGTTACGATGCCATGATTTGACCCTCATATTGACCCTCCTATTGGTATTTATATTTCTTTTCCAGTCTCCTGAAAGACATAATTATGAGCCATTAATATTTTTTTACTTAGAGATGAAGTAAAACTTAATTACCCGCATTTTTACTTGTTTTTGGAGTATTTTATTTACCATGTTTTTGTGTTATTTCATCTTTAATATTTGTAACGCTACGGGCTCACCATAGACCGTGCTGCTTGCAACTTTTTTGTTCCAGGTAGCGAATCTTTTAAGAACATTAGTGGAAACTTTTTTCTTAATAAACACTTTCTAATTGGATTTTTATTTTTTTCAGATTTAACAGCAATCTTGAGGAATGAACCACCGTCCCATGGTGCCATTCCACAACCATCTTGAGGAATGAACCACCGTCCCATGGTGCCATTCCATAACCATCTTGTGGAATGGACAACCAAATTTTGTACCCTATAGTCATCATCCTTCAAGACATTTCTAGTTTTTCCTCTGATATTTTTAATCCCCCCCCCCCCAAGGTCTTACACTTAGGTTGGGCATAATTACTGTTGCATTAATCTAATTGACGACAATAACAACTATTCGCTGTTAAAATATAATTACTAAGAATATATATATATATATATATATATATATATATATATATATATATATATATATATATTTATATATATTTATATATATATATATATATATATATTTATATATATATATATATATATATATATATATATATATATATATATATATATATATATATATATATATATATATGAATGAAAACTCACACCCCAGAAGTGACTCGAACCCATACTCCCAGAAGCAACGCAATTGGTAACTACAGGGCGCCTTAATCCGCTTGACCATCACGGCCGTCAAAAGGAAGTGATAGCCGAGGCTATTTGAGCCACTTCCCCGACGGCAACTCGGATGGTAATCTTGGGCATAGCATTTCACCAAATCACCTCATTCTTTGGGGCACACGTGAGGAACACAAATGCAAACAAGCCTGAATGGTCCCCAGGACTATATGCGAATGAAAACTCACACCCCAGAAGTGACTCGAACCCATACTCCCAGAAGCAACGCAACTGGTAACTACAGGGCGCCTTAATCCGCTTGACCATCACGGCCGTCAAAAGGAAGTGATAGCCGAGGCTATTTGAGCCACTTCCCCGACGGCAACTCGGATGGTAATCTTGGGCATAGCATTTCACCAAATCACCTCATTCTTTGGGGCACACGTGAGGAACACAAATGCAAACAAGCCTGAATGGTCCCCAGGACTATATGCGAATGAAAACTCACACCCCAGAAGTGACTCGAACCCATACTCCCAGAAGCAACGCAACTGGTAACTACAGGGCGCCTTAATCCGCTTGACCATCACGGCCGTCAAAAGGAAGTGATAGCCGAGGCTATTTGAGCCACTTCCCCGACGGCAACTCGGATGGTAATCTTGGGCATAGCATTTCACCAAATCACCTCATTCTTTGGGGCACACGTGAGGAACACAAGGCGATTAAGGCGCCCTGTAGTTACCAGTTGCGTTGCTTCTGGGAGTATGGGTTCGAGTCACTTCTGGGGTGTGAGTTTTCATTCGCATATAGTCCTGGGGACCATTCAGGCTTGTTTGCATATATATATATATATATATATATATATATATTATATAATTGTTGATGTTGTTTTTTGTTCGGGAATGACCTCTTCACAACCCTCTAGTCCAGCTGTGACCTTAAAAGCATAAGAATTCAGATATATGAAGGCACAATTGTCCATTAGAGGCAGCTCCTATTTTTATCTACCTAAAAGTCGTTTATATATATGTCTAACCTTCGTTTGAAACAATCAGGTGATTCTTCGTCTATTATGTTAACCGGTAAATTGGTCCATTAATTAACTGCCCCATTCCGAAAACCAATAATAACTCATGACCAGGATTCATAAAGCATTTACGTCTCCATTTACGCAACCTGTACGTGTTCCAACAATTTTGGCGGCTTTATTTACATTCATTAAACATATTTGAGCTCTGAAGCAGTACGAGGTTGTTTATAGCAACAATAACCATTGTGAAAGTTTCAAAGCTTTTAAACTGTTTAATAAATTAAAAAAAAACTCTACATGGTTGAAAGATGTACAGGTTTCGTAAGTGGGTGCTTGATGACTCCTGGCTATGTGGACATACACCGAAACGCCAAATTGCCCGAAACGCTATGCGTAATAGTAACTTTAGGTATTGTATGTACTAGCTCTATCTTTAAATCCAACATTATGTTTGTAACTCATCTTCAATGTACGTACCTTTACCTGAATACAGAATCTAAATCTAACAACATAGTTGACAGTTATGTTTGTTGTGTTGACAGTGTGGTCGGTGACTGGGGTGGCTGGCCGCTCCACGGACCTCCCCTGCTACCTCACGCCTCGCTCCCCGGGGGACACGCCCAAGCTCATCCTCTGGTATAAAGCCACCGTCAGGAGCCCGCTCTTCAGGTCAGGACCAGCTTCTTGTATCATGTGTGTGTGTGCTCTTTGTGTGTGGGATTTTAATGCATTGTATTTAATATTATATCCCCAAGGCCTAGGGCCATGCTTGACTTGATAACTTGGTGAAATAGGCTGTTGAATCACCCGTTCTCGCAAATTTAATAAGTCAATATTGACTTATTAAATATGTGCATAGGTGACATAACAAAATAGATACCCTTAAAAAGATTCATAGAAAACACCGACCTTACCTAACCTACTTAGTATGTTAAGATAAGCATCTTATTGCTTCGTAATTACAATTATTACCTAACCTATAATAGGTATAGGTTAAGTAATAATTGTAATTACGAAGCAGTAAGATGCTTATCTTAAGATACTAACAAGGTTAGGTAAGGTCGGTGTTTTCTATGAATCTTTTTAAGGGTATCTATTATGTTTAGTATATCACCTATGCACGTAGTTAATAAGTCAATATTGACTTTACGAATTTGCGAGAACGAGTTGGTTGAATAGTCCTCTCATCTCTTCGAGTAACAACAGGAAGAGAAGCGAAACATTGGTGGCAGCGGTGGGATACGAACCCACGCCTCCGAAGAGACTGGTGACTCTGTTACGCCTCTATCTCTTTTTTTGTTGTTAGTCGAAGAGATGGTAGGGTATCTTATTTGTGGTGTGGAGAATAGGCAGGTTCCTTCTGTAGCGTCTTTATTGAGAGGCAACACAAATATGCACAGCCTGTCTGAGGTCCACCTGTTCCTGGGCATAACTATGAATTCACTGGCACCCTACACTTGAGCGGCCCTCCGGCTCTATTAATGGTATGACGTCAGAGACTTAGCTACTTTGTGATTGGTGAACATTTTAAATGTCTACAATTTTAAGACCAGTCAGTACACAACGTGGCCACTCTGATGTTGTGTACACAGGCAGAGTGTAGGGCTAAAACCAGCCAATATAACTTGATTAATATCCAAGTGTGGAATATTTACAGTTCGTTATTTTGGAGTTGAGGTTAAGTTAGGTTAGGTTACGTGAAGTTTAAGTTAGATTTAATTAGATGAAGTTTTGGTTAGGTTTAGTTAGATGAAGTTTTGGTTAGGTTTAGTTAGATGAAGTTTTCGTTGGGTTTAGTTAGATGAAGTTCCTTTAAGGTAGTGATATATTCAACATTATCATGACGGTTCAACCTATTTTTAACTAGCAGTGACGAACTTACCAAGCATGGCCATTAAAGTGTGGTAAGTTGGAATGAACTAGTAATTATATTACCAGATCATTATGGCATTATGGACATGTAAAAAAGCGTGTTTCATGCGTATATGTGTATTTAAGTCCGACCATTGACACGCAACTGTGTAATAATCTAAGTGTAGTTACATGATGAGAGCTATGCTTGTGGTGTCTCGTCTTCGATTGATTGATTGATGAAGACTAAGCCACCCAAAAGGTGGCACGGGCATGAATAGCCCGTAAGTGGTGGCCCATTTGAGCCATTACCAGTATCAATAGATGATACGGGAGATCTGTGGAGGTGCGACTGCACCCTGCGTGACGGGAGATGTCTCCCGTGTGTCCCGACTTCCCAGCACTCTGTGTTATATAACGCTTTGAAACTACTGTCGGTTTTGGCCTCCACCACCTCACTTACCTTGTTACAAATGTCTTCCACTCTGCAGAAGAAATCTTCCTAATATTTTCCTGGCACCTTAGTTTCCTTAGCTTGGATCTGTGTCTTGAAGTTGCTGGTTTCAGAAAATCATCTTTGTCAATTTGGCCGATTCAAGTTATTTTGTAAGTGGTGATCATATCACCTCTCTTCTATCTTCTAGTTTTGACATGTTTAGCGCCTCTTGTCCCTTCTCGTAACTCTTGTTGTTCAGATCCGGAAGCCATTTTGTAGCATGCCGCTGCACCTTTTCCAGTTTCTTTATGTGCTTCTTAAGGTTTGGTCACCATACAACTGCTGCATATTCCAGTTTTGGTCTCACAAAAGTCATGAACAGTTTCTTTAGTATTTCACCATCCATATAATTAACAGCAAGTCTCAAGTTGGAAAGCGACACATCCGCTCCTCTCACCATGTTCTTTATGTGTTCCTCTGGCGACAGTTTACTATCTACCCCCCCCCCCCTCCCCCCGGGTCTCCTTCTTTATTAGAGTTCTGTAATTCCTTTCCACATAATTTATAAGTTGTATGTGATCTATTTTCTCCGATTCCACATTCCATAACATGGCATTTATTCACATTGAATTCCATTTGCCACTTGACGCTCCTAGCACTTATTTTATCTAGATCAATTTGAAGGGCATTATAATCGTCTGCGTCTCCTGTCTTCCTCAGTATCTTGCGAGTTTCTCGAGCTCAATCATACTTGAAACTGTGTCTGGAGTCAGCCTCCACCACATCTCTTCCGTATGTGTGTGTGTGTACTCACCTAGTTGTGCTTGCGGGGGTTGAGCTTTGGCTTTTTGGTTCCGCCTCTCAACTGTCAATATGCTGGTGTACAGATTCCTGGTCTGTGTGTGTGTGTGTGTGCGTGTGTGTGTGTGTGTGTGTGTGTGTGTGTGTGTGTGTGTGTGTGTGTGTGTGTGTGTGTGTGTGTGTGTGTGTGTGTGTGTGTGATATTTCAACTCAGTTTATATTGCAGCTAAGTTCATCCTTATACTATACCACGATTTTAACACTAGAACCATCAACATGGCTCATTATTCATAGCAGTCACTGTAATTCAGTCAAACGTCGGCCTCAGACGCATGTAAACAAAGAACACGTGGTCGTATGACGTCACAGCATGAGGTAAACATTAGCACGTGTGATAGAGATTCCCATTTGTTTTGGTCCGCCGTGGCCCCGCCCCCTCAGCTGTAGTAACTCCAGCACCTCAATAAATTGTAGACCTTTAAATGATTTTCTCTTTCTTATTATATTTTCTTTTGTCATTTTACTTCTGTTATCATCTTTTTCTTATCATTTATATTTATATGAAGTTTGAGCGTTTAGTTAACTATTCAAGTTCACTTTTAGAATTAACCAAGAGTTAACACGTCAGCTGTTAATGTTAAAATACCTCGCAATACTGGTGTTAGGGGCCCCTGTCTGGTGTTGGTTAATGTTAACATTCCCCGGGTTAATGGTGTTTGATGTGTCGTCGTCCCGCCAGACCTCTCGGGGTTCCACTCCGTAACAAATGCGACTGTTTCGCCACACCAGAAACGAACTAAACTCGATCACTTACCTAATTGAAGCCATGCGTGGAAAGCGTCAATATTTCGATACTTTTAATTGTTTACCAGTACGTCGTTTTATTAACGGAGTGATAGAGTTCATTAAACAATATATATATATATATATATATATATATATATATATATATATATATATATATATATATATATATATATATATATTATTAAATATGACCGAAAAAGTAAGATTACAAAATTCTAACACGAATTTTCTCAATATTTCTTATGTTTCTTTTCACTGTCGATGGTAATTGAAAAATCAATTCCCCAAAATTCATTTTTATTTCTAATCTGACGCGACACTTGAACGCGTTTCGTAATAACTTATTACATTTTCAAAGACTTCTTTTCAAAGACTAAGCCATATATATATATGGCTTAGTATATATATATATATATATATATATATATATATATATATATATATATATATATATATATATATATATATATATATATATATATATATATGGCTTAGTAGGCAAGAGGATGACATACGGGCTATCTCATTATTAACGCCGGTAATTAACGAACGTTAATTGGCCATTTTTTTCATATTAATTACCGGAGAGCAAGCAAACTGTTGTTACCACTCCCGTGTCTCTTATTTCTAACCAGTGACTTATTTTGTTTATATTCGAAAAAAAACATTGTTCTTCTTTCATTACAAAGCCTCCTGCCAGGGGCCAGATTCACGAAGCAGTTACGCAAGCACTTACGAACCTGTGCATCTTTTCTCAATCTTTGGTGGCTTTGTTTACAGTTATTAAACAGTTAATGAGCTCCGAAGCACCAGGAGGCTGTTTATAACAATAACAAGAGTTAATTGGGAAGATTTCATTCTTGTAAACTGTTTAATAAATGTAACCAAAGCCGTCAAAGATTGATGAAAGATGTACACGTTCGTAAGTGCTTGCGTAACTGCTTCGTGAATCTGGCCCCTTCAGCCTTGCCATCCCTATCTCTCTACCTCATGCATTGCAGTGCAACATGTTGACGCCTTGCAAGACGGAAATGTTCCGTGCGCTATATCTTGAGGTTATCTTGAGATGATTTCGGGGCTTAGTGTCCCCGCGGCCCGGTCCTCGACCAGGCCTCCTTTTTGTTACCCCCCCCCCCCCACGAGGAAGCAGCCCGTAGCAACTGTCTAACTCCCAGGTACCTATTGACTGCTAGGTGAACAGGTGCATTAGGGTTAAAGAAATATTTTGCCCATTTGACTAAGCCTCCACCGGGGATCGAGCCCGGAACCTCTGGACTACGCGAATCCGAAGCGCTGTCCACTCAGCTATCAGGCGCCCCCTGACACTAGGCTATATACATTGTTTTATCCTGGGGTCACTAGTGTTATGACCCCTGACCTGACAACCTGGTGGGTAGTTAGCACGAACCGTGGGGCTAACTACCGGGTAATTACCACGGTGCCGAGCACCTTAACAGTATGCAAATGAGATGGCAGGTCCGGGCATTAAGGGCGTGAGTGAAGCGCGTGTCGTGCCCCTTGGTGGCAGAGTGGGCTTCGTGGTGGCTGCGGCTGCACGAGGCTGTAGTGGGTGGCTGCAGGCACAACACCCGAGGCTACAACACCTGTGGCACAACACCCGAGGCTACAACACGTGCAGGCATAACACCCGAGGCTACAACACCTGCAGGCACAACACCTGAGGCTACAACACCTGCAGGCACAACACCCAAGGCTACAACACCTGCAGGCACAACACCCGAGGCTACAACACCTGCAGGCACAACACCCGAGGCTACAACACCTGCAGGCACAACACCTGAGGCTACAACACCTGCAGGCACAACACCCAAGGCTACAACACCTGCAGGCACAACACCTGAGGCTACAACACCTGAGGCTACAACACCTGCAGGCATAACACCCGAGGCTACAACACCTGCAGGCACAACACCTGAGGCTACAACACCTGCAGGCACAACACCCGAGGCTACAACACCTGCAGGCACAACACCCGAGGCTACAACACCTGCAGGCATAACACCCGAGGCTACAACACCTGCAGGCACAACACCTGAGGCTACAACACCTGCAGGCACAACACCCGAGGCTATAACACGTGCAGGCATAACACCCGAGGCTACAACACCTGCAGGCACAACACCCGAGGCTACAACACGTGCAGGCACAACACCCGAGGCTACAACACGTGCAGGCACAACACCCGAGGCTACAACACGTGCAGGCACAACACCCGAGGCTACAACACCTGTGGCGGCTACATCTCCCCCCACCCACCCAGTGCTATTTCTTCCCACTCTCTAAATCTGCCCTTCCTCCTAAAACCTTCCCCTCCTCCTCCTCCTCCTCCTCTTCCTCATTCTCCTCCTCCTCCTCTTCCTCATTCTCCTCCTCCTCCTCCCCGGGTCAGCCAAGTTAGCTGAGCTTTTAGTTGCTGGTCTTAAACAAGGCCTCCCCTCTGTCCTTGCTTACCACAACACGTTACCCCTCTCTGCTCCCCTCACCCCTCTCTCCCCTCACCCCTCTCTCCCCCCCCCCCCCTCAGTCCTCCTCCCCTCAGCCCTTAGGGGGGGAGAGGGCCTGTGGAAACATTGTCTTGGAAGAAAAGACTATGTGATGGCATTTTTTTCTAAGATGAAAAGACTTGGTTTGACTTCTTGAATGGAGAAGTAAAAACAAATGCAGCGAGACGCTTTGGAAAGTGCGGGGAAGACTGCGCATGCGCAGAGATGCCGCTAGAAGTCTCTGGTGCTCCTGCAGAAATTTTGAGATAAACAATATATTTACATACTGTGTATTAGAGCAACTTTCCCATGTACATTCCCTAGTTTAATCAAAAAATTAAAAATTAGTATTAAATATTGAAATTAATACAGGACATATTACACTAAAATATCCAGGCAGGAGGGTTATAATAACTTGTCACAATATTGGAACGTCGAGCGGGAAAATATGAGCCGTCAGCACAGAGAGCGGGAGCGACCAGGGCGTGAGAGGCACTCTGACAAGACTGTTGTAACGGTGGCTCTCTCACACACCTGTATACCTCTGTACTGCTCCCAGTGGTGAGAGAGAGCAAGGGTGATAGAGAGTAGGGGTGAGGGAAGGGGGAATGGAGAGAAAACGGGAGGGAGGAATTGAGGTAGAGTCAGGTGGATAGGGGATAGGAAACGAGGGGACTGCAGTAGAGAGGGGGAGGGGAAGGAAGGAGTTGGAGGATAAAGAGAAAGATATGTTTAATACTAAATGCTGCCACCATCCTATCATCCTCACCCGTCCTCCTCCTCGCCTCACCCGTCCTCTTGCTCGCCTCACCCGTCCTCTTGCTCGCCTCACCCGTCCTCTTGCTTGCCTCACCCGTCCTCCTGCTCGCCTCACCCGTCCTCCTGCTCGCCTCACCCGTTCTCTTGCTCGCCTCACCCCTCCTCTTGCTCGCCTCACCCGTCCTCTTGCTCGCCTTACCCGTCCTCCTGCTCACCTCACCCGTCCTCTTGCTCGCCTCACCCGTCCTCTTGCTCGCCTCACCCGTCCTCCTGCTCGCCTCACCCGTCCTCCTGCTTGCCTCACCCGTCCTCTTGTTCGCCTCACCCGTCCTCTTGCTCGCCTCACCCGTCCTCCTGCTTGCCTCACCCGTCCTCCTGCTCGCCTCACCCGTCCTCCTGCTCGCCTCACCCGTCCTCTTGCTCGCCTCACCCGTCCTCTTGCTCGCCTCACCCGTCCTCTTGCTCGCCTCACCCGTCCTCTTGCTCGCCTCACCCCTCCTCTTGCTCGCCTCACCCGTCCTCTTGCTTGCCTCACCCGTCCTCCTGCTCGCCTCACCCCTCCTCTTGCTCGCCTCACCCGTCCTCCTGCTCGCTTCACCCGTCCTCTTGCTTGCCTCACCCGTCCTCTTGCTCGCCTCACCCGTCCTCTTGCTCGCCTCACCCGTCCTCCTGCTCGCCTCACCCGTCCTCTTGCTCGCCTCACCCGTCCTCCTGCTCGCCTCACCCGTCCTCCTGCTCGCCTCACCCGTCCTCCTGCTCGCCTCACCCGTCCTCTTGCTCGCCTCACCCGTCCTCTTGCTCGCCTCACCCGTCCTCCTGCTCGCCTCACCCGTCCTCTTGGTCGCCTCACCCCTCCTCTTGCTCGCCTCACCCCTCCTCTTGCTCGCCTCACCCGTCCTCCTGTTCGCCTCACCCCTCCTCTTGCTCGCCTCACCCGTCCTCTTGGTCGCCTCACCCCTCCTCTTGCTCGCCTCACCCCTCCTCTTGCTCGCCTCACCCCTCCTCTTGCTCGCCTCACCCGTCCTCTTGCTCGCCTCACCCGTCCTCTTGCTCGCCTCACCCCTCCTCTTGCTCGCCTCACCCCTCCTCTTGCTCGCCTCACCCGTCCTCTTGCTCGCCTCACCCCTCCTCTTGCTCGCCTCACCCCTCCTCTTGCTCGCCTCACCCCTCCTCTTGCTCGCCTCACCCGTCCTCTTGCTCGCCTCACCCCTCCTCTTGCTCGCCTCACCCGTCCTCTTGCTCGCCTCACCCGTCCTCTTGCTCGCCTCACCCCTCCTCTTGCTCGCCTCACCCCTCCTCTTGCTCGCCTCACCCCTCCTCTTGCTCGCCTCACCCGTCCTCCTGCTCGCCTCACCCGTCCTCCTGCTCGCCTCACCCCTCCTCTTGCTCGCCTCACCCGTCCTCTTGCTCGCCTCATCCCTCCTCTTGCTCGCCTCACCCCTCCTCTTGATCGCCTCACCCGTCCGCCTGCTCGCCTCACCCCTCCTCTTGCTCGCCTCACCCGTCCTCCAGCTCGCCTCACCCGTCCTTCTGCTCGCCTCACCCCTCCTCTTGCTCGCCTCACCTGTCCTCTTGCTCGCCTCACCCGTCCTCCTGTTCGCCTCACCCGTCCTCCTGCTCGCCTCACCCTGTCTCACACAATGGTCAAAACCCATCTTGGTCTCTACTCCTGTTTAACTTAAGAAATCAGTAATTTGTATTACTCTATAATTACTCTATTCATGGGACAGTAAAAAAAAGTACTCAACAAATCCAATGTAAATTTAACATTGCACTTTATTTATCAAACACTTCGAAATTAAGTAGTTCAGTCATTACATTTTAGCCAATCACTGCATGAATTCATTGACACTGAAATTAATTAAAAGGGGAAAATCCAATCACTGCACATTTCTCTACCCCACACACACACGGCTTCCTGCCACAGATTACACTGTATTCACTAAAACACTCTCACCTCTTAGTTCAGATGGAATAGTCACCCAAAGTGGGTGAGTGACTGGCTGATTACCCATAGTGGCGACTTGGGGGAGGAGGGGGGGTGGAGCTGACTGGTCAACCAACCAAGTATCAACCAGGTGTACTCACCCTTGCAGTGTCCCGCTCTGACTGATCCTAAATGGTCCTCCAACTAGCCGAGGAAGGGTATACTCTCGTCTCTTGATCATATAAGGCGTAGAACATGCTAATTCTTACAGAGCCACGCTGGCACGCCTGTACAAGGCAATTGTAGTAAGACGCCAGCCAGCGCCTCGCCCGAGCACCACCTCCCTCACCTACTAAACATGTACACAGCACACACACATCTACACATCTAATGCTCATAACTAAAATCACGCAAGGAACAGTGAAATTACACTTACACTGTTAAACATCCTCCTATCTCCCCCAAAATGAAATTTTTTTGTAGTGAGATCCAATCAAGATTGAATCTCACTCAATCCTAACTAAAACGTTTCAGTTCAATTTTTTCCTGGGTCTTTCGATCAAAATTTCTTTCTCAAAAATTGTTCAAGCAACACTTAAGTTTACTTGGAAAGTCAATTTGATATAATTAGAGGCCTTGTCGACGACCGGGCCCGCGGGGTCGCTGAGCCCCGAAATCACCTCAAGGTAATTCTGAAGATGTGACACCAGGCGACCCCAGGATTACCTGGGGTCCGCTGGGGTCCTGATGGTAGTGGGACATCCTCATCTGGGGTCCAATTTGGGGTACCTCAGTGATATAGGGGGTCTTCTAGCCTGAGAGGCGGAACCTCCATGAGTGCAGACAGGTGTTGTATGACCTATGAGTGTAGACAGGTGTTGTATGACCTATGAGTGCAGACAGGTGTTGTATGACCTATGAGTGCAGACAGGTGTTGTATGACCCATGAGTGCAGACAGGTGTTGTATGACCCATGAGTGCAGACAGGTGTTGTATGACCCATGAGTGCAGACAGACAGGTGTTGTATGCCCCATGAGTACAGACAGACAGGTGTTGTATGACCCATGAGTGCAGACAGGTGTTGTATGACCCATGAGTGCAGACAGACAGGTGTTGTATGCCCCATGAGTACAGACAGACAGGTGTTGTATGACCCATGAGTGCAGACAGACAGGTGTTGTATGCCCCATGAATACAGACAGACAGGTGTTGTATGCCCCATGAGTACAGACAGACAGGTGTTGTATGACCTATGAGTACAGACAGACAGATGTTGTATGACCCATGAGTGCAGACAGACAGGTGTTGTATGACCTATGAGTGCAGACAGACAGGTGTTGTGTGACCCATGAGTGCAGACAGACAGGTGTTGTATGACCCATGAGTGCAGACAGACAGGTGTTGTATGCCCCATGAGTGCAGACATACAGGTGTTGTATGCCCCATGAGTGCAGACAGACAGGTGTTGTGTGACCCATGAGTGGAGACAGACAGGTGTTGTATGCCCCATGCGTGCAGACAGACAGGTGTTGTATGACCCATGAGTGCAGACAGACAGGTGTTGTATGACCCATGAGTGCAGACAGGTGTTGTATGATCCATGAGTGCAGACAGACAGGTGTTGTATGACCCATGAGTGCAGACAGGTGTTGTATGACCCATGAGTGCAGACAGACAGGTGTTGTATGCCCCATGAGTACAGACAGACAGGTGTTGTATGACCTATGAGTACAGACAGACAGATGTTGTATGACCTATGAGTGCAGACAGACAGGTGTTGTATGCCCCATGAGTACAGACAGACAGGTGTTGTATGCCCCATGAGTACAGACAGACAGGTGTTGTATGCCCCATGAGTACAGACAGACAGATGTTGTATGACCTATGAGTGCAGACAGACAGGTGTTGTATGACCCATGAGTGCAGACAGACAGGTGTTGTGTAACCCATGAGTGCAGACAGACAGGTGTTGTATGACCCATGAGTGCAGACAGACAGGTGTTGTGTAACTCATGAGTGCAGACAGACAGGTGTTGTATGACCCATGAGTGCAGACAGACAGGTGTTGTATGACCCATGAGTGCAGACAGACAGGTGTTATATGACCCATGAGTGCAGACAGACAGGTGTAATATGACCCATGAATACAAACAGGTGTCGAATGATAGGCGTGAGTGAAGGTGTCACGTATGAAGCCTCCGTACAAGTTAACGACCCTCGGGTCGTACCAACGACCAGCTGTCGACCTGTGGAACTACTGGCTACTAATGCCTCACAATAATTAAGGGTTGTTAACGTTGTAGTTCTTAGAGTGATGTGGGTCAGTGACTTCTGGGTGTATGCTCTGCAGTATTCACTCAAGGGGGGGAGGGGGGGGGGGTTATATCCTAATTGTATATGCCAGGAGACATATATTTGTGGACTGGTAATTCAGTAAGATTATATTGCTGGTTCAGTGACTAACAAGTAATCATTTGACATTATTCTGGCTAGTTCATGAGGCTGGAGACTTAATCTTGCTTTTGAGAGAGTGCTTGTATGCTTTAAGTAATTCTCTGTGTGGTTTGTATGTGGTCAAACTCTTGTATATTATTGTATTGATTGTGTAGCATTGTGACTTGATTGCTGAGGATTGTGCCTTGATTCCTGAGGATTGTGCATTGATTCCTGAGGATTGTGCCTTGATTCCTGAGGATTGTGACTTGATTCCTGAAGATTGTGACTTGATTCCTGAGGATTGTGACTTGATTCCTGAGGATTGTGACTTAATTCCTGAGGATTGTGACTTAATTCCTGAGGATTGTGACTTAATTCCTGAGAATTGTGACTTAATTCCTGAGGATTGTGACTTGATTCCTGAGGATTGTGACTTAATTCCTGAGGATTGTGACTTAATTCCTGAGGATTGTGACTTGATTCCTGAGGATTGTGACTTAATTCCTGAGGATTGTGACTTAATTCCTGAGGATTGTGACTTAATTCCTGAGGATTGTGCCTTGATTCCTGAGGATTGTGACTTGATTCCTGAGGATTGTGACTTAATTCCTGAGGATTGTGACTTGATTGTGAAGTTGAGAGAGTACGTTTGTGTGTTGATTTTTTCTCTCTGTGTATTGATACCAGAGTGCCTGGGTTGGATATATCCAAGGATCATCTTGAGGTTATCTTGAGTTGATTTCGGGGCTTAGCGTCTCCGCGGCCCGGTCCTCGACCAGGCCTCCTTTTTGTTACACACCCCCCAGGAAGCAGCCCGTAGCAGCTGTCTAACTCCCAGGTACCTATTTACTGCTAGGTAACAGGGGCAGCAGAAGGAAAGAAACTCTGCTCATTTCTTTCCGCCTCCACCGGGGATCGAACCCGGAACCTCAGGACTATGAATCCGAAGCGCTGTCCACTCAGCTGTCAGGCTCCTGCATACTCCAGGGGCTTTTGGTCTTTCTGACATCATTTTGTAGTAGGCTAATAATTTTGACCTTTTGACTTAGACAACAATGCTTGGAGAAAGAGCTTTAAGAAGGGTGGTTAATTTTGTAAATAAAGAATGATAAGATCAAATCTCATATTCCCCAGAGTAAGAACAGATACAGCGGTACAGTCATCTTGTAGTTACTTGGATATGTAACACTAATATGTACTTTGTCTTGTTTGAAACGGAGGGACAACTCACATAATATGTACTTATATGTAACTTTTGTATAGTATTATGTATTTTTTGGGTTTACAACTCTCCTCTAAGACAGAAATAATTACCACTATTTTTAGAAAACTTTACATTGTGAATATTTGATTGAAGTTTACTTTTGTAATATTTTAGAGAGAGTTTTATTATCCCATTTATATTTTACTTTTATTTGGATAATATATTTTTAATTAGATATTTTATTGTATTTCTTTCCCCCCTTTCATTACAGCTCTCCCCTCACCCCTCCCCCTTCCCCCTCACTCCCCCTCACCCCTACCTCTCCCTCACCCCTCACCCCTCGCTCTCCCTCACCCCTCTCTCCCCTCTCACCCCTCCCTCCCCCTCACTTCCACATCCCTCGCTCCCCCTCCCGCCTCGCTCCCCCTCACCCCTAGCTTCCCTCACCCCTTACCCCTCACCCCTCCCCTCTCACCACTCTTCCATTCGTTTGCTAAAACTCTGAGAATAAATAATTCCCAGCAACATTTGTACCTCAGCCCTCCCTTCCGCTCTCTTTTTTTGTCTCCCTTCCCCTTCCTCCTCCCCTTTCTTTCATTCTCCCCTTCCTCCTTTCCTCTTTATTCTACTCTTCTTACTCCTCTCTTTATTCCCCTCTTTCCTTCTTTTTCCCCTCTTCTATTCCCGGAGGTTCAGTCGGATTCGTTCTCGACGCTCAATGGCGAATTCCGGGTTCGAATCCCAGGCGGAAACATAAACGGTTGGGCACATTTCCTTTCACCTAATGCCTCTGTTCACCTAGCAGTGAGTATAGGTACCCCAGGAGTTAGTCAGCTTGTTGTGGGGTTGCATCCTTGGACCTGGATATAGGCCTAACGTGTATGAATACACCCTGGCTTCCTGTCCCCCCGACATAGTGCATTATAAATGATTATATACCTGTCATTTTTCCCCTTTGATGGTGGACAGGATAGAGGTCAGGGGGACAGGACAGAGGTCAGGGGGACAGGGCAGAGGTCTGGTGGACAGAACAGAGGTCTGGTGGACAGAACAGAGGTCTGGTGGACAGGACAGAGGTCAGCTGGACAGAACAGAGGTCAAGGGGACAGGACAGAGGTCAGGGGGACAGGACAGAGGTCTGGTGGACAGGACAGAGGTCTAGTGGACAGAACAGAGGTCTGGTGGACAGAACAGAGGTCAGGTGGACAGGACAGAGGCCTCGTGGACAGGACAGAAGTCTAGTGGACAGGACAGAGATCAGGTGGACAGGACAGAAGTCAGGTAGATAGGACAGAGGTCAGGGGGACAGGGCAGAGGTCTGGTGGACAGGACAGAGGTCTGGTGGACAGGACAGAGGTCAGCTGGACAGAACAGAGGTCAGGGGGACAGGACAGAGGTCAGGGGGACAGGGCAGAGGTCTGGTGGACAGGACAGAGGTCAGGTGGACAGGACAGAGGTCTGGTGGACAGGACAGAGGTCAGCTGGACAGGACAGAGGTCAGCTGGACAGAACAGAGGTCTGGTGGACAGGACAGAGGTCTAGTTGACAGAACAGAGGTCAGGTCAACAGGACAGAGGTCTAGTGGACAGGACAGAGATCAGGTGGACAGGACAGAGGTCAGGTGGACAGGACAGAGGCCTCGTGGACAGGACAGAGGTCAGGTGGACAGGACAGAGGTCAGGTGGACAGGACAGAGGCCTCGTGGACAGGACAGAGGTCAGGTGGACAGGACAGAGGCCTCGTGGACAGGACAGAAGTCAGGTAGATAGGACAGAGGTCAGGTGGACAGGACAGAGGTCAGGTGGACAGGACAGAGGTCAGGGGGACAGGACAGAGGTCAGGTGGACAGGACAGAGGCCAGGTGGACAGGACAGAGGTCAGGTGGACAGGGCAGAGGTCAGGGGGACAGGACAGAGGTCAGGTGGACAGGACAGAGGTCAGGTGGACAGGACAGAGGCCTCGTGGACAGGACAGAAGTCAGGTAGATAGGACAGAGGTCAGGTGGACAGGACAGAGGTCAGGGGGACAGGACAGAGGTCAGGTGGACAGGACAGAGGCCTCGTGGACAGGACAGAAGTCAGGTAGATAGGACAGAGGTCAGGTGGACAGGACAGAGGTCAGGGGGACAGGACAGAGGTCAGGTGGACAGGACAGAGGTCAGGGGGACAGGACAGAGGTCAGGTGGACAGGACAGAGGTCAGGTGGACAGGACAGAGGTCAGGGGGACAGGACAGAGGTCAGGTGGACAGGACAGAGGTCAGGTGGACAGGACAGAGGTCAGGTGGATAGAACAGAGCTCTAGTGGACAGGACAGAGGTCAGATGGACAGGACAGAGGTCTGGTGGACAGGACAGAGGCCTCGTGGACAAGACACAGATCATTCTGTCCACTTTACTATTAACTCAAGTCAAAGATAACTGTCTACAGAATCTGACGAGGACAAGACTGAGAATGATTTTTGTTACGTTGACAGTCACGACACCCGGGCCCCGCCGGAGCTGGAGGGTGAGGTGCGGCCGGGCGAGGGGGTGCTGACGGTGAACCGGGGGGCGGCCACCCTCACCTACCACAACCTCACCCCGGACCACGCCGGACTCTACGAGTGCCGGGTCGACTTCTACAACTCCCCCGCCCATTCTACCTTCGTCAACCTGACTGTTGTAGGTGAGTACCTACTCGTCTCTTGTCATGTTGTAGGTGAGTAGCCACTCTCATGTTGTAGGTGAGTAGTCACTCTCATGTTGTAGGTGAGTACCTACTCGTCTCTTGTCATGTTGTAGGTGAGTAGCCACTCTCATGTTGTAGGTGAGTAGCCACTCTTATGTTGTAGGTGAGTAGCCACTCTCATGTTGTAGGTGAGTAGCCACTCTTATGTTGTAGGTGAGTAGCCACTCTCATGTTGTAGGTGAGTAGTCACTCTTATGTTGTAGGTGAGTAGCCACTCTCATGTTGTAGGTGAGTAGCCACTCTCATGTTGTAGGTGAGTAGCCACTCATGTTGTAGGTGAGTAGCCACTCTCATGTTGTAGGTGA
This sequence comes from Procambarus clarkii, assembly GCF_040958095.1. Lineage (NCBI taxonomy): Eukaryota > Metazoa > Arthropoda > Malacostraca > Decapoda > Cambaridae > Procambarus > Procambarus clarkii. The sequence continues at coordinate 29,567,674 of NC_091168.1, read as the reverse complement.
GTAGTCACTCTAATGTTGTAGGTGAGTAGCCACTCTCATGTTGTAGGTGAGTAGTCACTCTCATGTTGTAGGTGAGTAGTCACTCTCATGTTGTAGGTGAGTAGCCACTCTCATGTTGTAGGTGAGTAGCCACTCTCATGTTGTAGGTGAGTAGCCACTCTCATGTTGTAGGTGAGTAGCCACTCTCATGTTGTAGGTGAGTAGCCACTCTCATGTTGTAGGTGAGTTCCCACTCGTCTCTTCTCATGTTGTAGGTGAGTAGCCACTCTCATGTTGTAGGTGAGTACCCACACTCATGTGGCGACTCATCGCATGGTGTTGTAGTTGAGTATACTACCTCTCGTCCTCTCTCTCATGTTTTGACTCACGAGGATATACTGAACTGCAAAATTTAAGCGCAGGCCGCTCACAACCAATGGGCCCGAGTTCCATTCTCGGGCGAGGAGATATGTTTAGACAGGCAGGTTTGCTTGCTTACACCTTGGCGTCGACGGGTACCTGGAAGGTGTAGGTAACTGTTGTGGGTAGCATTCTGTGTAAGGTCAGTATTGGCGGCTTAGCGGACCTCGATAAGCCTAACGTGGCTTTCCTGTCCCCAGGAAAGGAAGGGTGGACAGTAATGTTATATTGTCTTAGAAGGAACAGATCACTCACCCTGTCCATGGAGGACAGAAGAAAATGTAAATATGCTGGTTAGCACTGTAAATGTGTGGCCACGTCTGTGGTAGAGAATAAAACAAAAATAAATAAATAAATAGATAAAGCCAAACGTGTCAAGCCAAATTAAAGTGATATGTCCCGTTTTCTTTTCCTGGGTCCTAGGTTAGGTTAGGTTAGGTTCGGGTTATTTAGTTTAGCGAGCTTGGGGAGGGGACGGGGGGGGGGGGGAGGAGGGGTTCCTTGTACAGATTGTTCTTGACATGCTTACAACAACAGCCTGGCCGCTCTCCTGTAGGCGAGACAGTTCGCTGTTAAGACACGCAAGAAATGGTATAATTAGCTCAGCGTCTCCAGGAAGACCAGGCTGTTGGTGCTGGCGGTGTCACTCTCAACATTTGTGTTGTTTGTGATGAGTTGTGTTGCTGGGTGTTGGTGAGCCAGATGCTCCGTGATGAGCGGAGAGCAGTGTGTGTGTTTGTGTGTGTGTGTGTGTACTCACCTAGTTGTGTTTGCGGGGGTTGAGCTCTGGCTCTTTGGTGAAGCATGTGTGTGTGTGTGTGTGTGTGTGTGTGATCACCCTCAAGTGGTGGGTCGTTAAGGTGAACCTTTTTGGCTCATTTAACGTTAACAGCCTCGTTAGTGGTAGACATGAGGCTAGTTAGCGAAGGGGGGAGGGTGGGGGGCACATTCTCTCTCAACCTGACACTCCTCATACTACCTGTCCCTCATACTGATCATTCTAACTCATACTGGTCATGCTTCCTCACCCTAGGCCCCTCCCTCACACTAGCCCCCTCCCTCCCTCACCCTAGGCCCTTCCCCTCTGACTAGCCCCTCCATCACACTAGCCCCCTAGCCCCTCCCTCACCCTAGCACGTCCCTCACACTAGCCCCTCCCTCACGCTAACCCCTCCCTCACCCTAACCCCTCCCTCACACTAGCCCCTCCCTCACCCTAGCCCTCCCCCCCTACCATACAATATCTCCCCTAACAAAACACACAAGTACTGACGAATCTGTAGGTAATTAAAGTCATAAATCACACTATTCTAATGTCACGATATGGAACTCTGAACAATAATTTGGGTTCCATTATTTCAGCTGTAATAAAAAGCATTTCGAGTGTCAGTTGGGAAGGTGGGTCATTAGGGGTGGTAATTCCCGCACCGTGCCAATGGCCTGCCGCTGTTTACCCCATTGTTGTAATCTCATTTTTTGCCTTCGTCATCAAATTTGTGAGCCAACTTTGATCTGGAATCCAGGAGAGCTCTTCATAGTCCTCGGCATCATGGAAGACACGTCCTGGAATCCAGGAGAGAGGTCCTCACAGTCTTCGGCATCCTGGAACACCCAATCTGGAAGCCAGGAAAAGTCTTCATAGTCTTCGGCGTCCTGAAACACCCAATCTGGAAGCCAGGAAAAGTCTTCATAGTCTTCGGCGTCCTGGAACACCCAATCTGGAAGCCAGGAAAAGTCTTCATAGTCTTCGGCGTCCTGGAACACCCAATCTGGAAGCCAGGAAAGGTCTTCATAGTCTTCGGCGTCCTGGAACACCCAATCTGGAATCCAGGAGAGCTCTTCACAGTCTTCGGCGTCCTGGAACACTCAATCTGGAATCCAGGAGAGGTCTTCGTAGTCTTCGGCGTCCTGGAACACTCAATCTAGAAGCCAGGAGAGGTCTTCATAGTCTTCGGCATCCTGGAACACTCAATCTGGAATCCAGGAGAGGTCTTCATAGTGTTCGGCATCCTGGAAGACACGTCCTGGAATCGAGGGGAAAAAGATTGGGGGATGGATTCGTGGTTGTGTTGTCTGGCTCTCCCTGACCGGGGACTACAGGCGACTCTGACAGTCAATTAAAACTTAATAATACCAGTCATTATCAACAATGAAGCGAGATGACTATTAGTGAAAGTGATCAGCTTTGAATATTAGAGAAAGTGGTCAGTGATGAGAATACTGAAAGTGATCAACGATTAGCACTACTGAAAGTGATCTCTCTCTGCGAATACATCTGATGTGTGTGTGTGTGTGTGTGTTTAGCAGTTTTAGAAGAGGAAGGCTTCCGGTGCAGACGGAGGTAGGCACTTGCGAGGGCGGTGGCAGACGGCGCCAGCAACATCTTCACTCGAGCAGTTAGTATTCAGAAAGAGTTTGATAATGCGCGTTAATCAGGGAAGGCCTGAGCCCTCGTTGGGATAAGAGATACCTTCACGGCTTTGAACCTCGGCCAGAGGACCTACAGCCCTTCAGGTCTCAGGCAGGTCAACTCCTTTGAGGTCCCTGGGAACCACTTTTGCCTTCTCTCAGTTAAATAAATTGGATGACTAATTGGAGGAAATAAGAGGCATTCGTTCCCGTTTTTTGTAGAGTTTTTGTCCAGCTGTCAGTTCACAGAGTGACGCTGTCGACGCTAATGTTGAATCAGACAAGTAGCAGTTTCTTATACCTGCGGTTTGACTTTAAACTGAGTCAGTATTTCAAGCTCAGAGACGTGTTCTTCAAGCTCAGAGACGTGTTCTTCAAGCTCAGAGACGTGTTCACTGTTGAGAAGAACCTGCTCGTTTGAAGCCTGTTTATCCAGTCCAAGTCCGTAATTAGACGGCATCATAGGATTTTCATTCGCTTCTGACTATAGGTATATATAACTGGATTTTGTTTTTTGTAGAATTTGATCTTTCCATTAATGCATTAATGTGCAGGCGATGAGTCACAATAACGTGGCTAAAGTATGTTGACCAGACCACACACTAGAAGGTGAAGGGACGACGACGACGTTTCGGTCCGTCCTGGACCATTCTCAAGTCGATGGTCCAATGGCTGGACCAGAACCCATTGAAGGTTCTGTATTTGGTTTGCAGTGAGACCCGAGCCAGGTATGGGACGCACAACACCGTCCACCTCAGCCTCTAGAGTAACCTCTATTGTCTTCACTGACGCCGGAGGAAAGAGGTTGAGGTCTTACCAACAGACACACTTGAGTTTCGAAAAAGACTCAACTACAGCACCGTTAAAAAAGCGACGTATTAACAAACAGTCAAGCATGGTAATATTAAGGTTTTCTGTGCATTGGCCTCGATAGGTTAGGGGGGTTGCTTGGGTTCGTACGTTCTGGTTAAGCATAATAGTTGCATTTTGTACTTAGTGGAGGTGAGGGGGGGGGAGGCGGGGGGGGGGGGGAATAGCCAGCGAGCACTCATGGAGCAGGTCTCCCCTTGTGTCACTCCGTAAGAAATTGCAACGGTTTTGCTTAACCCGAGACGTACGAACCCAAGCGACCCACCTAACCCGTCGTGGCCATCACATGAGAAACGTCAATATTTGGATGCTTTTAAGTGTTTCTAAAACGTTTTACATTGTTAAGAGATTGATCGATTAGGTGACAGAGTGAATATCAGTAACATGCCCCGTCCCCTCCCCTGCCCTCCCTCACCTGCTATCCCTCCCCTGCCATCCCTTCCCTTGCCTCCCTCCCTCCCTCCCCCCCCTTCCCTCCCTCCCCTCCACCCCGTGTGATGGTCACCTAACCCGTCCTCTCAAAAATAACGTCGCTTTTCGCTGGTATGCGCGCTATATATGGCCAAAAACTGACGAAATTTAGAACGAAATCGGCTCACGAAAGTGATTTACTGTCCCGTTTTCTGTTTGGGTCCTACAGCTTAGTCTGTTAAGTTAGGAGGGGACACTTTCAATTAAAGTTTTTCATGACGTTTTGAAACTTTAGGAGAATTTCGTGTCCTCCTTACCTACCAGAGGACCCGCCTTAACTTAATGTTTTAGGAAAAAAAATCCCAAATTTAATTTAAATTTTGTTTAATTTTCAAATTACGTCAATTTTCGGCCATACGGACAAACGGCTAAATTCAGACGTAATGTGTAAGAGATTGGGGTGACTCGCAGCTCCCAATCTCACCCACAATAATAACCATCTCAACAACCCTCCCAATCCCCACACAAGGATTGGGCGTGAAGGCCCTTGTGTGGACTGGGTAATGTGGCCCTCCAGCACCACGAGGGAAGGAGGGGAAGTGGGGAGTCACAGAGGGTCGAGGGGGAGCCGTCGGGAACTCATGGCAATTTCCTTTCAAATTCCAGTCACTTTACCTCCGGTCCTTGTGGAGGTGGAGGAGGAGGTGGAGCAGGAACTCTGGCCGAGCCTCGAGGGCCCTCCGCCCTGATGGGAAGGGGCGCGCGGGAAGCTCTCAAGTAAAAACAACAATTCTGTTCAAAATTACCGAGTTTAATCAAGATTCAATATTTGTAGGTGAACTCTTAGCTGCCATTCTCGGGCCAGTGGGGCAGTTCACAGCTGGAGGTTCATGAGTTGGGCGCCCCCTTGATGGTGTTGCTCGGGGAGGCACTTGGCTGGCACTCTCTCTCTCTCTGTGGCCCCTTGGCCGGAAGGGGAAGATTTTTTTTGTATTATTCTGGAGAAGTTGGATAGTTGAGATTGGTTCAGCAGGGGGCCCTCCCTCGTCTGTTGTCTTAATTGGCTCTGGGGCGTGAAGGTGGATATTGCTTCCTTTTTTCTTAGGATTTGTATTTATGATCAAGCACACGCGCGTGCACGCGCACATTTAATTTAATATTAGCGTAGCTAAAGTTGAGGGTGATCTTGAGGCGTGAGTTGTGTGCCTCACTTGGTGACCAATAGCACCAGCGTCTCAGTTACCCCTTCCCCCTCACCTTTCCCATACCTTCTCCCTACACCTCACTCACTCTCCCACCCTCCCCCCCCCCTTTCCTCTCACTCTCCCACACCCTCATCCCCCCATCCACAAACGCGACCGCCCCTCCACACACACAAATTCCCCCCAACCCGTGTACTCATAACACACACACACACACACACACACACACACACACACACACACACACACACACACACACACACACACACACACACACACACACACACATTTCACTGGACCAAAGAGCCAGAGCTCAACCCCCGCAAGCACAATTAGGTGAGTACACACCCACACACCCACACACACACACACACACACACACACACACACACACACACACACACACACACACACACACACACACACACACACACACACACACACACACACACACACTCACACTCACTCACACACACAAGGTTCAGAGGTTTGTAACGAGACTCGTCCCAGAGTTACGAGGGATGGGGTATGAAGAGCGCCTGAAGGAACTGTGCCTTACGACACTAGAAAGAAGAAGGGAGAGGGAGGGACATGATAGGAACGTATAAAATACTCAGGGGGATTGACAGAGTGGAAATAGACGAAATGTTCACACGGAATAGTAACAGAACGAGAGGACATGGGTGGAAGCTGGAAACTCAGATGAGTCACAGAGATGTTAGGAAGTTTTCTTTTAGCGTGAGAATAGTGGGAAAATGGAATGCACTTAAGGAACAGGTTCTGGATGCAAATACTATTCATAATTTTAAAACTAGGTATGATAGGGAAATAGGACCGGAGTCATTGCTGTAAACAACCGATGCTCGAAAGGCGGGATCCAAGAGTCAGTGCTCGATCCTGCAGGCACAAATAGGTGAGTACAAATAGGTGAGTACACACACATCTCGTGGGTGAGTGGACGGCGCTCGGGGGGGGTCGTAGTCCTAAGAGCCCGGGTTCGATTCACGGCGGAGGCGGAAAGAAATGGGCAGAGATTATTTTACCCTGATGCACCTGTTCACCTAACAGTAAAATAGCTACTTGAGAGTTATACAGCTGCTACGGGCTGCATCCTGGGGATGTGTGTGTGTGTGTACTCACCTAGTTGTGTTTGCGGGGGTTGAGCTCTGGCTCTTTGGTCCCGCCTCTCAACCGTCAATCAACAGGTGTACAGATTCCTGAGCCTATTGGGCTCTATCATATCTACACTTGAAACTGTGTATGGAGTCAGCCTCCACCACATCACTGCCTAATGCATTCCAATGTGTGTGTGTGTGTGTGTGTGTACTCACCTAGTTGTGTTTGCGGGGGTTGAGCTCTGGCTCTTTGATCCCGCCTCTCAACCGTCAATCAACAGGTGTACAGATTCCTGAGCCTATTGGGCTCTATCATATCTACACTTGAAACTGTGTATGGAGTCAGCCTCCACCACATCTCTGCCTAATGCATTCCATTTGTCCACCACTCTGACACTAAAAAAGTTCTTTCTAATATCTCTGTGGCTCATTTGGGCACTCAGTTTCCACCTGTGTCCCCTTGTGCGTGTGCCCCTTGTGTTAAATAGACTGTCTTTATCTACCCTATCAATTCCCTTCAGAATCTTGAATGTGGTGATCATGTCCCCCCTAACTCTTCTGTCTTCCAGCGAAGTGAGGTTTAATTCCCGTAGTCTCTCCTCGTAGCTCATACCTCTCAGCTCGGGTACTAGTCTGGTGGCAAACCTTTGAACCTTTTCCAGTTTAGTCTTATCCTTGACTAGATATGGACTCCATGCTGGGGCTGCATACTCCAGGATTGGCCTGACATATGTGGTATACAAAGTTCTGAATGATTCTTTACACAAGTTTCTGAATGCCGTTCGTATGTTGGCCAGCCTGGCATATGCCGCTGATGTTATCCGCTTGATATGTGCTGCAGGAGACAGGTCTGGCGTGATATCAACCCCCAAGTCTTTTTCCTTCTCTGACTCCTGAAGAATTTCCTCTCCCAGCTGATACCTTGTATCTGGCCTCCTGCTCCCTACACCTATCTTCATTACATTACATTTGGTTGGGTTAAACTCTAACAACCATTTGTTCGACCATTCCTTCAGCTTGTCTAGGTCTTCTTGAAGCCTCAAACAGTCCTCTTCTGTTTTAATCCTTCTCATAATTTTAGCATCGTCTGCAAACATTGAGAGAAATGAATCGATACCCTCTGGGAGATCATTTACATATATCAGAAACAAGATAGGACCGAGTACAGAGCCCTGTGGGACTCCACTGGTGACTTCACGCCAATCGGAGGTCTCACCCCTCACCGTAACTCTCTGCTTCCTATTGCTTAGATACTCCCTTATCCACTGGAGCACCTTACCAGCCACACCTGCCTGTCTCTCCAGCTTATGTACCAGCCTCTTATGCGGTACTGTGTCAAAGGCTTTCCGACAATCCAAGAAAATGCAGTCCGCCCAGCCCTCTCTTTCTTGCTTAATCTTTGTCACCTGATCGTAGAATTCTATCAAGCCTGTAAGGCAAGATTTACCTTTAAGTAAGGCAAGTGTGTGTGTGTGTGTGTGTGATATAAATATAAGTAATAGATATAATAGAGGACAAAATAAATTAGAGGTGTTGGTCCACCATGGAGAGAGGAAGAGGCCAGGGAAGAAGAGGAGAATGTAGAGAGGAGGGAGGGGGGAGGGGGGAGGGGGAGGCTTGTGGAATAATACTGATGATAATGAAGGAACAAGAAGAAACAATAAATGATACAAGGGAAGGGCATGATGAGGGACCATTGGATTAAGTAGATTAATGAAGATTAAGGAATGAGTAAGTGGTTGAGCCTTTTAAGTGCTTGAGGGTTGTAATGAGTGAAGGGTTTACAAGTCGGAGGAACAAAGGCATATGTGAATTATTGAGAGGGAAGAGGGGGGGGGAGGGGGGGAGGGAGGGGGGGGGATGGTAGTGGAATATGATTGGTAGCTGAGGGGTCTCTCTCTCTCTCTCTCTCTCTCTTTCTCTCTCTCTCTCTCTCTCTCTCTCTCTCTCGACCCCGGGGCCCGCCGGGTATGGCACCTGGTGCCAGCACACGCTGGCATCTCCATTCATCTCCCTCACAACATTGACCTGTGTTTCTAAACAACTGTTTTCCCAAATTAGTCCACTTCAGTCTTTTTTTTTTATTTCACGGTTTTATGAATAGTATTTTAGTATTGTTACGGCTGATGTTTTCAGACTTAAATTGTAAGATTAATATTTTATAAGTTGTCGCTTAAAGTTGACTTTACATTGATGCTCATCAGCTCGAAGCTCGATGATGATGATTCCAGCTCGAAGTTGGAATCTCTAATATCTCGAATCTTGGTCTCCAATCTAATCTAATTTAATCTAATTAATAATATTATTATCAGGTCTTATTGATTAATCAGTTTATATTCGTATGCAAATTTCTGTCCAATGTTTCGACCGTCTTAAATCATAAAGACTTTGCACTTTAGAGTCCTTAGTTAGATGAGCCAATAATTAAGTCAATAAAATAACAGTGTAACTGTTGGTGAATTTATAAGAAGTATTATTCTAACAAGTTGCTGGTGTGTGTGTGTGTGTGTGTGTGTGTGTGTGTGTGTGTGTGTGTGTGTGTGTGTGTGTGTGTGTGTGTTCGACACCTTGAGAGGGAACTTCGTTGTGTTGACTTGAAGCCGCTCACACTTGTGTTCCATCACTCAACTTAGTTGTTCATTACTGGGACGTGTAACACGGCTTGTGTTTGACAGTTGAGTGTAACACTACTGAGCTTGTGTTGCACATCTGTGTAGTTGAGCAGTGTGTGTGTGTGTGTGTGTGTGTGTGTGTGTGTGTGTGTGTGTGTGTGTGTGTGTGTGTGTGTGTGTGTTCGACACCTTGAGAGGGAACTTCGTTGTGTTGACTTGAAGCCGCTCACACTTGTGTTCCATCACTCAACTTAGTTGTTCATTACTGGGACGTGTAACACGGCTTGTGTTTGACAGTTGAGTGTAACACTACTGAGCTTGTGTTGCACATCTGTGTAGTTGAGCAGTGTGTGTGTGTGTGTGTGTGTGTGTGTGTGTGTGTGTGTGTGTGTGTGTGTGTGTGTGTGTGTGTGTGGGTGGATGTGTGTGTGTGTGTGTGTGTGGGTGGATGTGTGTGTGTGTGTGTGTGTGTGTGTGTGTGTGTGTGTGTGTGTGTGTGTGTGTGTGTGTGTGTGTGTGTGTGTGTGTGTGTGTACTCCCCTAGTTGTGCTTGCGGGGGTTGAGCTCTGGACCTTTGGTTCCGCCTCTCAACTGTCAATCAACTGGTGTACAGGTTCCTGAGCCTACTGGGCTCTATCATATCTACATTTAAAACTGTGTATGGAGTCAGCCTCCACCACATCACTGCCTAATGCAATCCATCTGTTAACTACTCTGACACTGAAAAAGTTCTTTCTAACGTCCCTGTGGCTCATTTGCGTACTCAGTTTCCACCTGTGTCCCCTTGTTCGCGTACCACCCGTGTTGAACAGTTTATCTTTATCTAAACTTTAAATTCCTCTGAGAATTTTGTAGATAGTGATCATGTCTCCCCATACTCTTCTGCCTTCCAGTGTCGTGAGGTGCATTTCACGCAGCCTTTCCTCGTAACTCAAGCCTCTTAGTTCTAGCACTAGTCTAGTGTGTTTTATTTGCACATTATATTCTTTAATTGTCTAGTTTCCCCCTTGATTTGTGTTTTTGGTGCTCTATTTTTTTGTTTGAAGTATAATTTTCTGTTTAATTGTGAAACTGAATATAACAATTGGATTGTGTATTATTTTACAATGTGTTTCTTTATAATGTGTGACATTGGTAGTTCGGTAGTGATCCAAGATTCCATGCAAGACTCTTTAGGATCTTAATTGGGATTTTCAATTAGTCCTTATTGTCAATGTTGAATGTTATCGTATCTTACTTTGTTTGGTCATTACTTAGCTTGACTTTTGGTCAAATTTGGTATTTTTTCCTTGTCGAGTTTTCTTTGTTGAATAACTATTGTCATTTTCGTATCTTAAGAATGTAATCATGTCTTTAGTATAAGTTCTTGTTAATTGTTAATTTTAATTCGAATTTTCCTGTATTTTAGATCTAATGATGAATGCTAGTGAGGATTTGAATCGTTATGAATTTTAATTGAAAAGTAAATATTTTAATAAAACAAGATGTTCGTATTGTCACCCGTGTTTCTGTTTATCAATATATATATATATATATATATATATATATATATATATATATATATATATATATATATATGTCGTACCTAGTAGCCAGAACGCACTTCTCAGCCTACTATGCAAGGCCCGATTTGCCTAATAAGCCAAGTTTCTATGAATTAATGTTTTTTCGACTACCTAACCTAACCTAACTTTTTCGGCTACCTAACCTAACCTATAAAGATAGGTTAGGTTAGGTTAGGTAGGGTTGGTTAGGTTCGGTCATATATCTACGTTAATTTTAACTCCAATAAAAAAAAATTGACCTCATACATAATGAAATGGGTAGCTTTATCATTTCATAAGAAAAAAATTAGAGAAAATATATTAATTCAGGAAAATTTGGCTTATTAGGCAAATCGGGCCTTGCATAGTAGGCCGAGAAGTGCATTCTGGCTACTAGGTACGATATATATATATATATATATATATATATATATATATATATATATATATATATATATGTCGTACCTAGTAGCCAGAACTCACTTTTTGGCCTACTATGCAAGGCCCGATTTGCCTAATAAGCCAAGTTTTCATGAATTAATTGTTTTTCGACTACCTAACCTACCTAACCTAACCTAACCTAACTTTTTCGGCTACCTAACCAAACCTAACCTATAAAGATAGGTTAGGTTAGGTTAGGTAGGGTTGGTTAGGTTCGGTCATATATCTACGTTAATTTTAACTCCAATAAAAAAAATTGACCTCATACATAATGAAATGGGTAGCTTTATCATTTCATAAGAAAAAAATTTGAAAAAATATATTAATTCAGAAAAACTTGGCTTATTAGGCAAATCGGGCCTTGCATAGTTGGCCAAAAAGTGAGTTCTGGCTACTAGGTACGACATATATATATATATATATATATATATATATAGACCTCGAAAGACATGATGTTAACAGCTGTCTCTCTATAGTGTTGTCTGTTGATGGACATGTGCTAAACTTGTGATGATCGGAACCTGAAAAGTTGTGTGGTAATTAGCAGTGTGTGTGTAGGAAGGAGAGGCTGAGGGCGGGGAGGTGGTGGAGGGCCTCTTGTGGATTGTCTTAAGGCTTCAATCCAAGTTCAATGATTACTGTAGAGTCCCTTGTTGCTGGATGCAATTAGTGAACTCTCCTTCCTCCTCTACCCCTCCTCTCTCTCTCTCTCTCTCTCTCTCTCTCTCTCTCTCTCTCTCTCTCTCTCTCTCTCTCTCTCTCTCTCTCTCTCTCTCTCTCTCTCTCTCTCTCTCTCTCCCTC
>NC_091168.1:29525870-29548370 GCF_040958095.1 Procambarus clarkii | reverse complement strand
AAGGAGTCATTTAGAACGTTGTACACAGCCTTCGCCGACCTCTCGTCTTAAAAAACTTAAAATGGGAAAAAACAGGAAGAGAAGAAAATGAAAGTTAGCAACAGACTTGTTTCAGGATTGAAAGGGATGTTATAAAGAAAGACTGAAAGAAACAGACCTGACATCGCTAGAGGGAGGGAGGGAACTATCAGGAGAAACCTCCAAGCCATTACGACTATAAAGCACTTTGAAGGGGGTCAGGATAAGGATTTGGGATGGGACCGGGGGAAGGAATGTATTCGTTTGCCTTGTTCGGGTTGAATGTAGACACAGTAGTCGCTTCTGTATATATTTATTGAGTGAGGCAAACAGGTGTATAACTGGCCAGCCGAGGTCCACCTACTCTGGGTCTGTGAGGATGACTGAGGCTGCTGGGAGCATGCTTGATGCTCCTCTGTCTGGCATGACGTCAGAGGCCTACTTGCCTGTGATTGGTTACATTTCAACTGACAGAATTTGAGTATAACACCGCTCGGACACGCTACCAAGTCGACGTCCCTTGTCGACAAGCTCTGGCTAGCTATATAGTTACAATGATACTGAAAGGACCTCGGTGGCATACAATAATGGCTTACATGTGAAATTTGCATAATAAAACATTGAAAGAAGATCAGGTGTGCGTAATACAAACAACTCGGCATATATGCACCAAAAAAAAAAAAATTCATCATAATAGGTGAAAATCATGGTAACAATGCTTTGATTAAATCAGAGTATTAAGAACATGTGTATGTCTACTGATCAGATATGAACAATACAACTCAAGGTATTGCCTAAACAAAATTATTAACATGTGTCAATGGCATGTGCTTGAAAACCATACAAAATTAAACAATTATTACATTAATGGAACAAAGTTCTGACCTAACAACCACAATTGAATTTCAAGATAGATAATTTTTTTTTTCTCTTTTTTTTTTCTGAAATAATACAATATATTTACAAGACCAATGTACAATATATATAATGTGCAATATATTTACAAGCATATACAAGACCTGGATCAAGAAGACTAACATCTGCGTGATAGCAGTCAGGATTCACTGGCCTCAATGTGGTTGCTAGAACAATAATAACTCTTATGACAAGCACTGTAAAAATACAAATGGTAGTAGACTTAACAATGGCATCTAATTCATAACAAAATAAAGTTGAGAAAAACTATACATTATATATAATGGTAATAATAAGACACATGTGGTAGAAATACTGCAATTGAGTTTTTTTTTTTTTTTTTTTTTTTTTTCAAAACAAACAGAATAACTACAGAGTGCATTCAATTATAAATTCTGCGGATATCTACACCTAGCTCATCCAGAGCACTATACAACTTTGGCTCTGACTGAAGGTCCGGAACAGATGAAACTTCATGTGACAAACTATCATCTTGAGAGATATCCTCGTTAACATCTAGCCAATGGACGTGTGGTGAGTGCACGGTTGAAACGAGAGGTCTAGATCTAAGATTATAATTGCTAGTATGGGGTTGCTGAACATCAAGTGGTCTGTCAACCACAGAAGGTGGTGTCCGAGTAGGAGTATCTGTCTGGGTAAGTTCATTGTCATCTTCCTCATCAGTCTCGTCAACAGTCATTTTAGCTAACTTCATGTGGTCTAAATGTTCATTTATATACTCTCCTGTTAACAAGTTCTTAAGTCTGTATTTGTTACCTTTAATAAGCTCGATTACCTTATATGGACCCAAAAATTTCTTAGTTAACTTGTACATAGGACCAGACCTGTGTTGGTTAAGTATCATTACTACAGATCCAATAGTTATTTTATTGGGTTTAGCTCGTGCATTCCTTGCTAGAGTGAACTCGGCTGTTGCTTTGGACAGTTGTTCTCGTATTTTCTTGAATACTAATTGCATTTGTCTACGCTTCACTTGAACAAAATCATCTACGTTATATAAGGGAGTAGGAGGTACGTTAATCAATTCATTAGGGAGGATCTTATCTGTACCATAAAGAATAGCGTGAGGTGTGTCACCAGTAGAAACATTAATTGAAGAATTTATAGCACACTGAATTAAGGGTATAAAATCATCCCAATTGTTGTTATCAAAATTCAACGTGACTCTCAAGGCATCTAACACTTTCCTGTTAGTACGTTCAGCTAGTCCATTACTTGCCGGATGGTAAGGCATAATGCTACATTTTTTGATGTTATATAAATCACACAAGCTAGTTAGAATACTATTACTGAATTCCGGACCATTATCTGAAAGGATTACTTTAGGCATACTATATCTACAAATTATTTGGTCATGGAATGCGCTGGCTATGGTTTCTGCTGTTTTGTTCGGGATAGGAACTAGTTCGCAAAACCGTGAAAAATTATCGACCATTACAAGCAAATGTTTGTTCCCTTTCTCTGTTTCCGCAAAATTTGTCAATAAATCCATCGATATTCGTTCCCAAGGAGCTTTAGTTGCTGGGTACACCTGAATTGGATTAGGTCCTGAAACATGTCCCTTGTGCTGTAAACAAGTTAAACATCTGTCAACATAATGAGCAATCTCCTTAGCCATTTTTGGCCAAAAATATTTCAATCGACCTTGTTGGAGTGTACGATCCTTTCCTGGATGTGCACTTGCAGGAGCATCATGGATAATTTTTAACACAGTTGGTACCAAGACAGCTGGAACAACTAACTGACAACATTTCCTCGGGGCTGTCCCTAGCTTTACTACTCTACACAGTAAATTGTCCAACATAACTAGTTCTTTCAATGGTACTGGTGGTTTATGAATCGGGCGAGTGTCTTGCTTAGTCAAAAATTTAATGACGGGTGCCCATATGGGGTCTTGTCTTTGTTCCGTTTCTACTACTGTAGCATCTAATGCTGGGTAATTTAACTGAATCGCAGCTACGTGTCGAGAAAACGCATCCGCTACAACATTTTGCTTTCCTGGAATATATCCAAATGTGGGATTGAATTCTTGAATTGTGAGCAAATATCTAGCAAACTTTCCAACTGGATTCTTATTTTTGAACAAGGGAATTAATGGTTGGTGATCTGTAAGAACATGAACTGGGTAATTATAAATTGTATCCTTGAAATGTTTAAGTGCCCAAACAACTGCCAAGGCTTCTCGTTCTGTTGCACTATAATTTTTCTCTTCTTTGGATAATGTGCGGCTAGCATAAGCTATTGCGTGATCTCTGTGACCTTCTGTTTGAAGTAATGCAGCACCTAGACCTATGTCACTAGCATCTGTAACCAACGTAAAAGGTTTAGAAAAATCTGGGTACCTAAGGACAGGTGACGAAATCAAGGCTGCTTTGAGTTTTTTGAATGACTGATCCTGGGCCTCTCCCCAAACAAAGGGTTCATCTTTTCTTTGCAACTTGTAAAGCGGAGCGGCTATAATAGAGAATCCAGCAATAAATGAACGATAAAATCCTACAAGACCTGTGAACTGTCTTACGGCCTCTGCGGTACGAGGTGTTGGAAAATCACGGGCAGCAATAATTTTTGATTCATTCAATGTAATACCTGAAGGTGTAACTGTATGACCTAGGAAATTAATCTTTTGCTTTAAAAATGAACATTTTGCAAGCTTTATTTTTAAATTAGCTTCAGCGAGCTTTGCAAGTACTTTTTCAAGGTTCTGGAAATGAGTCTGAACATCTTGCGACATGATTATGAGATCATCAAGGTAAACTAGAAGCGTACTTCCTATCAATCTACGAAATAGATTTGTCATGAGCCGTGAAAAGGTTATTGGACTACTACGCAAACCAAACGGCATTCTTTTGAAATGAAAATGACCATTGGGAGTACTAAAGGCTGTCAATTGTTTACTTTCCTCATCAAGGGGGATTTGCCAGAATCCCTGCAACAAATCTAACGTTGAGAATACTTTGTTTCGACCAATACTTTGCAACAAATCATTTAGAACTGGAAGTGGGAAACGATCAGGTATTGTTACTCTGTTAAGCTTGCGATAATCGATTACAGGTCTCCAAGTCCCATCTCGCTTTGGTACAAGAATCAATGGAGCGTTCCATGGCGAATTACTCGATTCAATTACATCACTCTGTAACATTTCTTCTACAAGTCTATCTGCTTCTGCTCTCTGAGAATGGGGAAGACGGTAAGCTGGTACATAAATAGGCGTAGTTCCTTGTTCAAGGGGAATTTTATGTGTAATGAGAGGAGTGAGACCTAATTTTTCTCCTGGTAGAGCAACAACAGCTCTATTCCTGTTCAAAATTTCCAAAAGCTGAGCCACAGAGTCAGGAAAATCAGTAGGACTGAGGTGTTGCGCTTGCACCTCTGGCTGAGATCCCTGTTCTCCTGGTGTGAGTGTACAAACAGTATGATCCATGGAGACATCATCCACAACTCGCACCGGTAACGAGTAATGGGCAAAATCTACAACATGGGTACCAGACTGGAGATGGATATCGGCATTACTTGTGTTCGCGATAAAAAGTGAGACAGTACCATCCTGCACTGTGTGCCAGGAGGGTTCAACAAATGTACCATTCACTTTACATGTTTCACTTTCCGCAATCACATCCGACAACTCAGGCACTCCCTGAACCTTAACTCTTATTCTGGTGAGAGAATGAGGGTGTAGCACAGTGTCAGTAGCCGTGGAACCACTGACTTCAGAGATGGAAGCTGCCAGGCGAGCGAGACAACGAGAATCCGTTAGGGCGTCCCCTTCCAGAAAGTCCCGATACTCATTCTCCTTAACAACTGTACAACTACTATGCTTCAATCGAGTGCCTGTTTTCTCGGGTATGCTACCACGACAATGATCTGACAAACCTACGCTAGCAAGGCGGGTGTCAACAAAATTAACATAATCTGATTGAAGGTTGAACTCGTGGCCCTGTCGGTACATGCTACACAAGGGTATGACATGGTCTTTGATACTTATGTTCCAACGATGGGGAAACAATGCAATATTTTCATCAATCATGGTGTACAGACCTAAGAGAATGTCTCCAGGAAAATGAATAATGTCAACAACTAAACATGTTATAGACAATGTGACATCATTGAACTTGAGTGGGAGGTCAATTTCACCCTGAACTTTTACTTTATTTCCTGAAATACCACTTAGAAAAGGTATGTGTGACTGTTTTAAAATAGTAGGGTGCTTACTTTCAATGTCTCTAAGAGCTGAGGGCTTGACAATATTAATTTTTGCACCTGAGTCAAGAAAAACTTTTAAAACTCTACCATGTACAATGGCTGATACAAGGGGACCATCACTTGAGACTGGACAAGTTACTATTTTTGACTTATGTTGTCTGGGATATCTGCGTCTTGTTTGTGTCAAATTTACTGTGGATCCGTCAACATCTACAACTGGTCTAGAGTCAGTGTCCTCCTCTGTCAAGTGTCCAAATCTATTTTGGGTAGCTACTGAATACACAGGGAGGGCACTAGGATTGGCTAGCTTGAATTGGTTAGCGGATGGCCTTGGGGGTTTCCCGACGACATGGAGTGAACATTCTGAGCTCCAGCATTCTGTGACTGAGCATTATAATTTGAAATTGCATTATAGCTGGGCTGGGAGTTGTAATTACGAGAGTTCTGATAATGTCTTGGACGCTGTGAGCCTCGCCAAGACTGACCATGGGAGTTACGAGGTGGAGATGTCCTTTGCCTAGCTCTACAATCCGCAGTGTGGTGACCAACTTGTTTATGGTACGTGCAATATGGAAGCCTAGAATGATTAGATTGATGAGGGGGCCGAGAGAATTGTCTAGGAGGTGATGATCTAGGGGCGGACCAACAGTCCCTTGCAAGGTGGTTACTCTTACCACAATGCCAACATGAGGGAGTGGATGGTTGGGGACTATGGCGTTTCGGCATTTTATGAGGCGGCGAATTTGACTGGGGGCTATGAGCATGGGTATGCTTCTGCGACCAAGAGTTTTGAGAATTTGTGGGAGGATGCTGAGAGCTTGTAACTACATTTACAGCATCAGAGGGTGGCAACAGTTGAGCACTTCGGGGAGCTAGTTTATCGGCGGCATTGTTAATAGCCTCAAACACTTCACCAATTTCATGTTTAACACCAAAATTTTGTTGCTCAACGATTGGTTTTGTATGCTCGGGGGCAAAATGCATTAAAGTACCAAATGCTATCATTTTGGCCATAGCCTCAGGGGACAGATTATTGTCTTTATCTAACCAAGTTGAATTATTCATAGCAGAAACTAAGGCATACAGATACTGATCGAGACGGCTAGTAAACGCATTAAACGATTCACCAGGCTGCATGGTGGCATTGGCAATTTTCTTGACTAACCTATATGGGTCAAGGTCTCCTTTATTAACAAAGCGACGGCGAAAGAAATCCTTAAATTCAGGCCAAGACTGAAGGCTAACAATGGCTTTCTCATCAACAACAAAACGTGCATCACCTTTGGTTGTGTCCACGGCTGACCGTGCAATTGCTAAGTATTCGGCATCAGTAGGCTTAGAAAAACGTGCAACTGTTTTCGCTTCAACCTTACTAAACCATGATTCTAATAAACGCGATTCCCCAGCAAAAAGAGGAATAGCCATTTCCTGAGCTGATCTCTGGCCATTGGGACGAGCAACTGTTCCCATTGATTCTGAAGGGGTTTCAACAGTGGTAGGCATTGTCACAGCCGTGGAAGTAATATTTGAACGCAGATTATAATTAAGTGCACCTGGCATCAGAAATAGTATACACAAAAATAAACACAAAAAAATATCAACTTGGCTAAAGTAAAAATGGCAGAAATAAAATTATTAAATTGGGCTAGGCAAGAAAATAATCAAGAACAAGCAATTGTAAACTAAATTTAGCAATCTTTCATTAAAAAAATGACTGGAATTAGATGTATGTAAATTAATTAAACCAGACTAAGCACAGCAATTTAGAATAAAAACTGGGAAATGCAATTGCAAAATTTCATTAAAAAGATTCAACACAACAAGTGGCAATGCAAGAAATATGTATGTAGCACATAAACTGGACACAGGAATGTATATAACTATGGTAAAAAAAAATTATAATATGCAATGTTGAAGGAATAAATTTAAATTTTAGGCCTGGAGGAATTAAAAAAAAATTATATTGCACAAATCCTTAACTGCTACTAAAACAAGGATTTCTTAATTCACTGGAATTTGAATTTACCAATAACACTCTAGGAGAACAATTAAAATTCAATGAAATTACTGTAAGAAGCAGGAATGTTTAAATCACACAGGAAAACTGTGGGGAGTGCAGTACTGAACCAGCTCCAATATTTAACAAGTCACTGAATGGTTAATTCACAGGATATTATGGGAATTATTACATAAGTCACTTTTTAACACTTGGCACGCTGTTCTCAACTAGCAATTACTTATCTCAGGGTTGTAATTTATGAGGATCACCAGTAGCCAAAGTAGGAGAAGCGTCGTGAAGATCGGAAGAGGCCCATGTGAGGCGTGTTTACAAACTGGATGCGACGGCAGCGCTCCTGGCGGCGGTGGCGCGAGACTCAGGGACCCCACACTGTTCACGCTAGAAGCACGAAGATAAATTCTGACGACGACAATATTGCGACGATGGAATAACCAGTTGATACTTGCGACGATGGCTGACGACGATTGCAGTAGCTTGCACCCTCACGAAGCTTGATACTGTTAGCTTGGGTGGCGGTGGTGGTGGTGGTGGGTGTAATAGGTGGTTCCCACGTGGTGGCGCGAGGTTCAAAAATGGCTGGCGCGGGAAGCTTCCTTCCTCCTCACTGATGAGTGAGCGTTCTCACAGGAAAATATTGACCCTTACTTCTAAAACGTTAGCCTGGAGTAGTGGTTGATGGCAGGACCCCGGTCTGGCACAATATTTGATGCGTGGGTGGCAGGATGGCGGCTTATGGCGGTGGCGGTGGCGGCTGGAACACGAGGCGATGCTGGGTACTTGAACTTTTCTTTCCAGAAAAAAATTTCTGGATCCCACTGCTGCTACCAGTATTCGTTTGCCTTGTTCGGGTTGAATGTAGACACAGTAGTCGCTTCTGTATATATTTATTGAGTGAGGCAAACAGGTGTATAACTGGCCAGCCGAGGTCCACCTACTCTGGGTCTGTGAGGATGACTGAGGCTGCTGGGAGCATGCTTGATGCTCCTCTGTCTGGCATGACGTCAGAGGCCTACTTGCCTGTGATTGGTTACATTTCAACTGACAGAATTTGAGTATAACAAATGGTGCCCAACCACTTGTGAACGATCGGGGATTGAACGCCGACCTGCATGAAGCGACGATCTTTTTCTCGCTAGAGAAAAAGAAAGAGAGAGAGGAGACACAAAGAGACATAATAAGTGGGATTTTTTACAGTGGAAAACATGTTCAAAATGAAGACCACTAGAACAAAAGGCTGGCTGGAAGATTGAGACTCAGAAGAGTGATTGGTATGTTAGGAAGTTTTCTTGTAAGAGTAAGAGTAAGAGGGAAATGTAATTAGTTATGAGCAGGATGTTGGAGGAAACACTATTCCTAATTTCAAACGTAGATATGTTAAGATATAGATATAAGGAAACAAGGAAAGATATAAGGAAATAGGTCAGGAGTCACTGCATTAGATAAGCCGAGGTCCAACAGCTAAAGCTCGATCCTGCAGCTGTGAATACAAATAGGCGAGTACACACACACACACACACACTGTTGCTGTACGTAATAACACAAACTAGGGGCCTCGTAGCCTGGTAAGGGGCCTCGTAGCCTGGTGGATAGCGCGCAGGACTCGTAATTCTGTGGCGCGGGTTCGATTCCCGCACGAGGCGGAAACAAATGGGCAAAGTTTCTTTCACCCTGAATGCCCCTGTTACCTAACAGTAAATAGGTACCTGGGAGTTAGTCAGCTGTCCCGGGCTGCTTCCTGGGGGTGGAGGCCTGGTCGAGGACCGGGCCGCGGGGACACTAAAGCCCCGAAATCATCTCAAGATAACCTCAAGATAACTACGCCATTCAGCTAAGACAATGTGGAACAGAATAGTCCGCGCCACGGTCGTTGTGTGCCCATTAGCTTACCTGACATCTGGTGGCCATAAGCGTTACTATTAAAGTGACTGACTTTGCCCATGAAAACGGCTTCCACCGCGTAAGTTCCGCCCGTCGTACGACCGCCAGACGTACCGTGCACGACCCCTCGCTGGCTACTGGTCGTACTACCACACACACGAGAGTCAAACATGATCGTCAGACGGAAACTGGTACAAGCAGACAAGGCCGCACAGGCAATTTCCTGTTGAGGGTGTTACTGTCATTGCCAGCATCTGAATTAGTCTTAGTCCGAGAAATGGCTGTTAGAGCTCAGTACTAGCAAGTGTAAGGTGATGGAAATGGAAACAGGTGCCATAAGGAGTCATTTAGAACGTTGTACACAGCCTTCGCCGACCTCTCGTCTTAAAAAACTTAAAATGGGAAAAAACAGGAAGAGAAGAAAATGAAAGTTAGCAACAGACTTGTTTCAGGATTGAAAGGGATGTTATAAAGAAAGACTGAAAGAAACAGACCTGACATCGCTAGAGGGAGGGAGGGAACTATCAGGAGAAACCTCCAAGCCATTACGACTATAAAGCACTTTGAAGGGGGTCAGGATAAGGATTTGGGATGGGACCGGGGGAAGGAATGGTGCCCAACCACTTGTGAACGATCGGGGATTGAACGCCGACCTGCATGAAGCGACGATCTTTTTCTCGCTAGAGAAAAAGAAAGAGAGAGAGGAGACACAAAGAGACATAATAAGTGGGATTTTTTACAGTGGAAAACATGTTCAAAATGAAGACCACTAGAACAAAAGGCTGGCTGGAAGATTGAGACTCAGAAGAGTGATTGGTATGTTAGGAAGTTTTCTTGTAAGAGTAAGAGTAAGAGGGAAATGTAATTAGTTATGAGCAGGATGTTGGAGGAAACACTATTCCTAATTTCAAACGTAGATATGTTAAGATATAGATATAAGGAAACAAGGAAAGATATAAGGAAATAGGTCAGGAGTCACTGCATTAGATAAGCCGAGGTCCAACAGCTAAAGCTCGATCCTGCAGCTGTGAATACAAATAGGCGAGTACACACACACACACACACACTGTTGCTGTACGTAATAACACAAACTAGGGGCCTCGTAGCCTGGTAAGGGGCCTCGTAGCCTGGTGGATAGCGCGCAGGACTCGTAATTCTGTGGCGCGGGTTCGATTCCCGCACGAGGCGGAAACAAATGGGCAAAGTTTCTTTCACCCTGAATGCCCCTGTTACCTAACAGTAAATAGGTACCTGGGAGTTAGTCAGCTGTCCCGGGCTGCTTCCTGGGGGTGGAGGCCTGGTCGAGGACCGGGCCGCGGGGACACTAAAGCCCCGAAATCATCTCAAGATAACCTCAAGATAACTACGCCATTCAGCTAAGACAATGTGGAACAGAATAGTCCGCGCCACGGTCGTTGTGTGCCCATTAGCTTACCTGACATCTGGTGGCCATAAGCGTTACTATTAAAGTGACTGACTTTGCCCATGAAAACGGCTTCCACCGCGTAAGTTCCGCCCGTCGTACGACCGCCAGACGTACCGTGCACGACCCCTCGCTGGCTACTGGTCGTACTACCACACACACGAGAGTCAAACATGATCGTCAGACGGAAACTGGTACAAGCAGACAAGGCCGCACAGGCAATTTCCTGTTGAGGGTGTTACTGTCATTGCCAGCATCTGAGGCCCCCCCCCCCAGCTAGTCCTGGGTGGTGTACCAGCCCCCCAGGTAGTCCTGGGTGGTGTACCAGCCCCCCAGGTAGTCCTGGGTGGTGTACCAGCCCCCCAGCCAGTCCTGGGTGGTGTACCAGCCCCCCAGCTAGTCCTGGGTGGTGTACTAGCCCCCCCCAGCTAGTCCTGGGTGGTTCACCAGCCCCCCAGCTAGTCCTGGGTGGTGTACCAGCCCCCCAGCTAGTCCTGAGTGGTTCACCAGCCCCCCAGGTAGTCCTGAGTGGTTCACCAGCCCCCCAGGTAGTCCTGGGTGGTTCACCAGCCCCCCAGCTAGTCCTGAGTGGTTCACCAGCCCCCCAGCTAGTCCTGGGTGGTGTACCAGCCCCCCAGGTAGTCCTGAGTGGTTCACCAGCCCCCCAGGTAGTCCTGGGTGGTTCACCAGCCCCCCAGCTAGTCCTGAGTGGTTCACCAGCCCCCCAGCTAGTCCTGGGTGGTGTACCAGTCCCCCCAGCTAGTCCTGAGTGGTTCACCAGCCCCCCCAGCTAGTCCTGAGTGGTTCACCAGCCCCCCAGCTAGTCCTGAGTGGTTCACCAGCCCCCCAGCTAGTCCTGAGTGGTTCACCAGCCCCCCAGCTAGTCCTGGGTGGTTCACCAGCCCCCCAGCTAGCCTGGGTGGTTCACCAGCCCCCCAGCTAGTCCTGGGTGGTTCACCAGCCCCCCAGCTAGTCCTGAGTGGTTCACCAGCCCCCCAGGTAGTCCTGAGTGGTTCTCCAGCCCCCCAGGTAGTCCTGAGTGGTTCACCAGCCCCCCAGCTAGTCCTGGGTGGTTCACCAGCCCCCCAGCTAGTCCTGAGTGGTTCGCCAGCCCCCCAGCTAGTCCTGAGTGGTTCACCAGCCCCCCAGCTAGTCCTGAGTGGTTCACCAGCCCCCCAGCTAGTCCTGGGTGGTTCACCAGCCCCCCCAGCCGGCTAAATACTATACCCAAAGAGACAGGCTACTAATTGACCTCCTGCTAAAGGTCCTGGGGCCTGTTTGTGTGCGTCGCCTTATTGAAACTCCACATTGCTCTTTGCCCCTTGATATTATTGTAATTATTATTATTTTTATTAGTATTATTATTATAATTATCTTTATTATTATTATTATTATTATTATTATTATTATTATTATTATTATTATTATTAACTTCTTGTCCTGGGTTCGAAATTGGTGGTTAAGGTTCACTTTGTTCCATCCTCTTGGGTGTTGTTGTCCAACCCGTTCTCGCAAATTTAATAAGTCAATATTGACTTATTAAATATGTGCATAGGTGACATACTTAACATAATAGATATCCTTAAAAAGATTCATAGAAAACACCGACCTTACCTAACCTACTTAGTATGCTAAGATAAGCATCTTATTGCTTCGTAATTACAATTATTACCTAACCTATAATAGATATAGGTTAAGTAATAATTGTAATTACGAAGCAATAAGATGCTTATCTTAAGATAGTAACAAGGTTAGGTAAGGTCGGTGTTTTCTATGAATCTTTTTAAGGGTATCTATTATGTTTAGTATATCACCTATGCACGTAGTTAATAAGTCAATATTGACTTTACGAATTTGCGAGAACGGGACAGCAGTTCTTCTCTACACTTTGTCCTGGTTTAGTGCTGCTCTCTGTGTCCTTTATTTATTGGTTAGTGCTTTGTTTGTTTAACAGTTGAGCCGAGTGACGTTGGTTGGTGGGTATGGGTGTGTCCTTAAGTGTGTCCTTGTGTGAGTGTGGGGTCCTTAAGTGTGTCCTTGTGTGAGTATGGGGTCCTTAAGTGTGTCCTTGTGTGAGTGTGGGGTCCTTAAGTGTGTCCTTGTGTGAGTGTGGGGTCCTTAAGTGTGTCCTTGTGTGAGTGTGGGGTCCTTAAGTGTGTCCTTGTGTGAGTATGTGTCCTTAAGTGTGTCCTTGTGTGAGTGTGGGGTCCTTAAGTGTGTCCTTGTGTGAGTGTGGGGTCCTTAAGTGTGTCCTTGTGTGAGTATGTGTCCTTAAGTGTGTCCTTGTGTGAGTGTGGGGTCCTTAAGTGTGTCCTTGTGTGAGTGTGGGGTCCTTAAGTGTGTCCTTGTGTGAGTGTGGGGTCCTTAAGTGTGTCCTTGTGTGAGTATGTGTCCTTAAGTGTGTCCTTGTGTGAGTGTGGGGTCCTTAAGTGTGTCCTTGTGTGAGTGTGGGGTCCTTAAGTGTGTCCTTGTGTGAGTATGTGTCCTTAAGTGTGTCCTTGTGTGAGTGTGGGGTCCTTAAGTGTGTCCTTGTGTGAGTGTGGGGTCCTTAAGTGTGTCCTTGTGTGAGTATGTGTCCTTAAGTGTGTCCTTGTGTGAGTGTGGGGTCCTTAAGTGTGTCCTTGTGTGAGTGTGGGGTCCTTAAGTGTGTCCTTGTGTGAGTGTGGGGTCCTTAAGTGTGTCCTTGTGTATGTGTCCTTAAGTGTGTCCTTGTGTGAGTGTGTCCTTAAGTGTGTCCTTGTGTGTGTACTCACCTAATTGTACTTGCGGGGGTTGAGCTCTGGCTCTTTGGTCCCGCCTCTCAACCGTCAATTAACTGGTGTACAGGTTCCTGAGCCTACTGGGCTGTATCATATCTACATTTGAAACTGTGTATGGAGTCAGCCTCCACCACATCACTTCCTAGTGCATTGCATATACTAACTTCTCTGACACTGAAAAATATTCTTTCTAATGTCTCTGTGGCTCATTTGGGTACTCAGTTTCCACCTGTGTCCCCTTGTTCGTGTCCCACCCGTGCTGAAGAGTTTGTCTTTGTCCACCCTGTCAATTCCCCTGAGAATTTTGTAGGTGGTTATCATGTCTCCCCTTACTCTTCTGTTTTCCAGGGATGTGAGGTTCAGCTCCTTCAGCCTTTCCACGTAGCTCATACCTCTCAGTTCCGGGACAAGCCTGGTGGCATACCGCTGAATCTTCTTTTTGTCTTGTGTTTAGCTAGTCTGTGTAAGTCTAGTTTAACTAGTGAGTCTACTTAACTAGTTTAACTAACTGTGAGTGTTCGAGTGTGTGTCCTCCAGTGTGTCCTGGAGTGAGTGTGTCCTGGAATGAGTGTAGCATCCGGTTAAAGCCAAATAGTTTACTCTCAGAAATATTTCCAATAATATATGATTAAACTCTGGTAAAAGTTTGTTTACAAACATGACGGAACGAGTCGAGATATAAATTATTTTGACGTGGTTGAGGAAATAAATCAACTTACTAAAACAGGTCCGGGAATTATTATAATGTGTCAGAGTTGCTGCTCTAATAATATAGGACCATTTTGTCGAGGGCTGTTTGGAAACAGCATACATTAACTTCTGCAAACACGAGAATATTTTAGCCAGCCTAGGCTGGCTGTGGATGAAACAACCGGTTCCTATAGAGCTGTTAGGACAGCGATAATGAGGTTTCAGGGTTGTTAAGCACTTGAATGAATCACCCGACACACGCCCCACGTGAAAAAAACCCTGATATCTGGTACTTGGTACCTGGTACCCTAACCACTAGACCACACGACTGTACAAATATGAGGTGATTCGATAAAATATCTATGATATTTGGATATGATATCATATCTATGATATCTATGATATTTTAATATAAAATATCTATGTCAACCCAAGTTGACCGCCGAGCGCTGTCGGATCTTGGATAAATAGTCTCACGACTACTAAGATTTTCCGTACAGTCAGTGTGGTCTAGTGGTTAAGGTACCAGGTACGCCAAGGTGCATAGTGCTCCTGGCTGTCGGGATTCGAATCCTTCTGAAGGTGTGGAGTTTTCAGTTGCATATTGGCTTAGGGACTTTTTACTGCAACTACCGATAATTGTCCAAGAGAACCATAACAACTAAACTATCCTAGGCCTAACTATCCACAAAAGACACATCGTCAATTTTAAATGTGTTGTGTAACCAATAACAATCATATGAATTTATATTGGCGACAATGTTGTTAATGTTAATTTTATGTATAGTTAGACCGAATAAAGATGGTCTAACTATAGTTAGACCATCTTTAGACCATTTAGATGGTCTAAAGTTAAACCACCAGGTGGTTCAGTTGTTGCTAATTATTGACATTTGCAACCTATTAGAGGCAAAAGAGCGAAGCACCGCCGAAGAAAAGGTACGAGGGGTAATCAATTATGAATCGTGTAAAGCCGCCATTCCCCCATAAACATGGTGGGGGGGAAAGGTAGTTGGCGGGTGGATTAACGAGCACTTGGCTATTGTTGATGAGGACGGGCTGCGCTGAGCGGGTGTGAGTTAGAGCGTGACATAACACATCCAAGGGGCTCGAACCGTGTTGCTGGGGGTCGGATTTGGGGCCATATTTATGCTGGAGCCGCTGGAGCGAGCGCTGGAATACATGCATGTGGGATGACACATGTAAATGTGTGTGTGTCTTGTCGGCCGGCGAGCACGCGAGCTCAGGCTTTATGTACGCTCATATTTATTCGATATTTATTCCCCGCGCAAGATTTTCATTCAATCACGTTTGTATTGATCATAGGTTGTAGCAGTGGTTGTGGTGGTGGCGGTGGTGGTGGTGGTGGTGGTGGTAGGGATAGTGACGACGGGGGCAGTTCTGGTGAGGGTGATGGTGACGACGCAGCACTTTCTCACCACATGACACGCCTCGCGCTTCAACTTCCCTCATCCGGAAGGGTGAGGGAAGAAACACCCGAGACCCGCCTGTCCTGTGTCGTCTGGACCTCAGTAGTCCGGACGAGCGTCAATATTACAGTGCTTTAAATCTCACTAAGCACTGGAATTTTGACGCGCGCGCGCTCGCTTGTGTGTGTGTGTAGGAGTGAGGGTTTGTGTGTGTGTGTGTGTATATATTCACCTAGTTGAGCTCTGCTCTTTGGTTCCGCCTCTCAACTGTCAATCAACTGTTGTACAGGTTCCTGAGCCTACTGGGCTCTATCATATCCACACTTGAAACTATGTGTGTGTGTGTGTGTGTGTGTGTGTGTGTGTGTGTGTGTGTGTGTGTGTGTGTGTGTGTATGTGTGTGTGTATTGACCTAGTTGTGCTTGCGGTGAGTGTGTACTGACCTATTTGTAGTCACCTATTTGGGCCTACAGGATCGAGCATCAACTCTTGGATCCCTCCTTTCCAACTATCGACCGACTCTGGTCCTATTTCCATATTATATCAAGTTTTAAAATTATGAATAGAGTTTGCTTCTACAACCTGCTCCTTAAATGCATTCCATTTCCCCACTACTCTCACGCTAAAAGAAAACTTCCTAACATCTCTGATTCATCTGAGTTTCCAGCTTCCACCCATGTTCCTTCAGGCGCTCTTCAAACCCCATCCCTCGTAACTCTGGGACAAGCCTCATCGCAAACTTCTGAACCTTTTCCAGTTTCCTTATGTGTTTCTTCAGGTGGGGACTCCATGATGGCACGGCATACTCCAAGACAGGTGGAATGTAGGTAGTGTAAAACGCCCTAAAAACCTCCTCACTTAGGTTTCTGAATGATGTTCTCTTCTTCTTCTTGAGAGTAGGTGCAGGTTGCATGAAGGGTTTACCCTCTCGATAACTGCACTAGGACAGATGATGGGACACGTGTTGACGATGAGAAGGATAAGAATGTCAATAGTGCTAGTCACATCATGCCGTAGATAGAGGAGCGGCGACTAAAACAGAGGTGGATGGTAGAGGGAGACATGCTCAACCGTTGGGCGGGATGTCGAGCTCATGGCGTCAACGGATCCATGGCGTAGCGTTGTGCGCATGACGTCTACTAATATTTTTCCGGAAACCTGTATATCGGAAAGCGCAAGCAGTACACTTCCCAAATCATGAACGTGTCAGAGGACACCCGGCCACCAGGCGGCGCCCTTGGCTGAGACATCTTATCTGGCACCCCATAAACAAATTCCTTCACCCGCGACACCCAGATATCTTGAGGTTATCTTGAGATGATTTCGGGGCTTTAGTGTCCCCGCGGCCCGGTCCTCGACCAGGCCTCCACCCCCAGGAAGCAGCCCGTGACAGCTGACTAACACCCAGGTACCTATTTTACTACTAGGTAACAGGGGAATAGGGTGAAAGAAACTCTGCCCATTGTTTCTCGCCGGCGCCCGGGATCGAACCCGGGACCACAGGATCACAAGTCCAGCGTGCTGTTCGCTCGGCCGACCGGCTCAGATAGTGGAAGATCACCACGGGATCGGAAGCACCCTGCCATCCTGATAAGGACCCAACACCTGACCCTCACAGGACACGACCCCGGCAGCCAGGACAAGGCTTGCCCCTGACCACGGCAACGAAGGAGGGCACAGGAGCCGAGGCCTCCCGGCACACATCCTTCCATAACACTAGGACGAGGTCCCGATCATCAGTTGCAACCCCCCACTGCGGTGATCCAACAGCAGAAGGCACAGGGGGGGGGGGGGGGGTAGGAAACAACTAGGAGCTCCTCACAGCCCCGTCATCCTCGGCGGGGGGCGCCAGAGCACTATACTCCCCCACCTCCCAAGGCACACCGTGAAGGGGAGACACACTCCGAGCCCGCCACAAATGCTTCGAGACAGGCCGCACCACACCACCCCCAGCAGGCCCCTCCGCAGGCACGGCCACCGTCTTCACATCCGCATGGGCCACACCCTCACCGTCCAAAATGTCCACAGAGGCCACATCGCCCACACTGTCCACATCATCCAGGGAAACAGCCTCAGAACACCGGCACGCACGCTTCTGCAAAGGGATTAAAGCATCAGAACTACAGTCGCCGACACACACAGGCACGGCAGGCACCTCCCCCTGCCGATGCCCCCCCCCCCCCGCCCCTCCAGAACAGCAGAACCAGTGTCCCCGGTAGCCGGTATCACATTTACAGCCGGGGGCGGGACATGGACCTCCATTGGGATATCCTGCACTACACGCAGTTTGGGCGACGGTCCAACACCCACACACACCAGCTCAACAACACCAGGGGCCACGGCAGTTACCAGACGTGTTGCACAGGTTGTAGAACGCTCCGCAGCAGGCGGAGCAGCAGACAGGCAATCAGGCGCCCCAGGCACAGTACCACAGTACCAGTACTCCATCCTCAGTACCGTCCGAACGCAACAGGCGCGGAAAATCCTCTGCATGAAAGTCATGCACCCGACCAGTTGCTCCCACGTCGCACGCTGCAGCCAGATGACCCTCGTGACCACACCTATAACAGGTGCGCGGTTGACCCCGATACAGGCAGCGGAGCGTGTAACCCAACACGGACATCGACGACGGTACACTACACATCAGCGACATCGTCAGGGTGCGGGAGCCGTCAAGCATACCAACACAGTGCCCGGCAACGACCTTGTTCGAACAAACACTTAACACAGTCCCAAATCGTTCAAAACAGGAGGTTAAAAGTTCGTCCTGAAACTCGAAAGGGGCACATGCACCGCCACATACGTCAAGGCGACACTAAGATTCACCACCTTAATAGAACCAGCGGTATCAGGGAGAGGGTAAACATGCCCCTCACACCGCCAGAGAAACGTCTAAAAGGCAACCTGGTGGCGGAACTTGACCACATTACAGTTGCCCTGAAGCAGCTGGACGCCCACTAAGTCCGACAGCTGCACATGGAGCCCGTCCACCAGGGCGACACCAACCAACGGATAGTCCACCGTCACCGTAAATGCCAGACCAGCTGACAATGTCGTCTTCACCAGAGGGCGAGAAGTCCCCATCGCCAATCCAAACGTCACCCTGTCAGTGGCAATCCACCACCACCAGCAGGGCAAACTAGCAATCGTCCAACGTAAACACTAGCCAGGAGTGGAGAGACCTCAGGAGCGTCCGACCTGGCCGCTGAATAATGTTCTAACTTTAGCCAGTATAGAGTACGCTGCTGTCGATATCCTATTTATATGTGCCTCAGGAGTTAGATTAGGTGTTACGTCCACTCCCAGGTCTCTTTCTAGATTCGTCACAGGTAGGCTGTTTCGCTTTATTGTGTACTGTCCGTTTGGTCTCCTATTACCTGATCCCATTTCCATAACTTTACATTTGCTCATGTTGAATAGTAGTCATTTCTCTGACCATCTTTGCAACCTGTTCAAGTCCCCTTGGGGATCCTACAATCCTCATCTGTCACAACTCTTCTCATCAACTTCGCGTCATCCGCGAACATCGACATGTAGGACTCTACTCCTGTAAACATGTCGTTAACATGTATTAGAAATAGAACTGGTCCCCATCACCGACCCTTGAGGTACTCCACTCGTTACTGTTTGCCAGTCCGATTTTTCGCCCCTCTTACCGTTATTCTCTGGCTCCTTCCTGTTAGGCCACGCAAGGGCCTTGCCGCTTACTCCCACCTGCCTTTCAAGTTTGAATAGCAGTCTCATGTGCGGTACTGTATCAAAGGCTTTTTGGCTGTCCAGAAATATGCAGTCTGCCCATCCTTCTCTGTCCTTCCTTATTCTCGTTATTTTATCATAGAATTCCAAATGGTTTGTTAGGCATGTTTTCCTTTTCCAGAACCCATCTTGATATCTGTTTACAAACCTTATGCTCTCCAGGTGTGCAACAAGTCTTAGCCTAATTATTCTTTGAAGTATTTTGCAGGGGATGCTTGTCAGTTATACAGGTCTGTAATTAAAGTGCCTCCTCCCTATCCCCTTTCTTGAAAATCGGTACGACATTTGCCTTCTTCCAGCAACTGGGCAATTCTCCCGACATAAGTGACTCATTAAAGATCTTTGTCAGAGACACACTGAGAGCCTGCGCTGCCTCTTTTAGTATCCACGGTGATACTTTGTCTGGTTCAACTGCTTTAGTTGCATACAGTGTTATCAACTGTTTCATTACCTCCTCTACTGTCACCTCTATATCTGATAGTCTTTCTTCTAGGGTAATCTCTTCTAACAATGGGAGCTGCTCAGGCTCGGTTGTGAACACTCCATGGAAACTGGCATTCAATGCCTCGCAGATTTCCTTGTCACTTTCCGTATATGCCCCTTCTGTGTTCCTTAGTCTTGTCACTTGGTCGTTCACCGTCATTTTTCGTCTTGTATGGCTATGTAGTAATTCAGGTTGCCTTTTCGCTTTGATTGCAATTTCGTTCTCATATTTTTTTCCGATACTCTTCTTATGTTAATGTAATCGTTCCTAGTTCTGTTGCATCTAATCCTATTGTCCTCTGTCTTTTGTCTTCTGTACTTCCTCCACTCCCTCCTGCCTCTCACTTTTGCTTCCTGGCACTATATATTAAACGATGGGTTATTATAGTCCGTCCTACGTTTTTCTTTTACTGTTGGTGTAAAACTCTCTTCGGCCTCCTGGCATTTCTGTGTGACCAGGTCCATCATATCTTGGACTGTTTTTCCTCTAATTTCTTCCCCCCACTGCACTTCTCCCAGATAGTTCATTATCCTCCTGTAGTCCCCCTTTCCTGTAGTCAACTCTTCTTTCCCAGACCTCTTGTCCCGTGTATCATACCCACATGCTCCACACCATCCTTGGTAATAATAAGGTGGTCAAAAACTATATAAGACCAAAAGACCTTCAAATTACGTCTAGGGGGAAAGGCAAACAAAATCAATACAAACAACCAGTTTACTGGGGCATATAACATAGGGCACCAGAAATAAGCAGAACAAAACTAAGTTCTCTACAACTCATGCTATTTCACCTTAAACAATCTTTACTCTAACTCTTGGGAATCATTATCATCATGCAGTGTACTGCACCCTCTCTCCGAACTTGCTGTCACTAGACTCTATCCTAGTGCAGTGGTAGTACACTATCTCTAGGACTCTATCCTAGTGCAGTGGTACACTAGCTCTAGGACTCTATCCTAGTGCAGTGGTACACTAGCTCTAGGACTATCCTAGTGCAGTGGTACACTAGCTCTAGGACTCTATCCTAGTACAGTGGTACGCTAGCTCTAGGACTCTATCCTAGTGCAGTGGTACACTAGCTCTAGGACTCTATCCTAGTGCAGTGGTACACTAGCTCGAGGACTCTATCCTAGTGCAGTGGTACACTAGCTCTAGGACTCTATCCTAGTGCAGTGGTACACTAGCTCGAGGACTCTATCCTAGTGCAGTGGTACACTAGCTCGAGGACTCTATCCTAGTGCAGTGGTACACTAGCTCTAGGACTCTATCCTAGTGCAGTGGTACACTAGCTCGAGGACTCTATCCTAGTGCAGTGGTACACTAGCTCTAGGACTCTATCCTAGTGCAGTGGTACACTAGCTCTAGGACTCTATCCTAGTACAGTGGTACACTAGCTCTAGGACTCTATCCTAGTGCAGTGGTACACTAGCTCGAGGACTCTATCCTAGTGCAGTGGTACACTAGCTCTAGGACTCTATCCTAGTGCAGTGGTACACTAGCTCTAGGACTCTATCCTAGTGCAGTGGTACGCTAGCTCTAGGACTCTATCCTAGTGCAGTGGTACACTAGCTCTAGGACTCTATCCTAGTGCAGTGGTACGCTAGCTCTAGGACTCTATCCTAGTGCAGTGGTGCACTAGCTCGAGGACTCTATCCTAGTGCAGTGGTACGCTAGCTCTAGGACTCTATCCTAGTGCAGTGGTACACTAGCTCTAGCATGCTTATCAACAAACGTTACAGAATGGTGGTGTCACTAACTATCAGTAGAGGGGTGAGGAAGCCATATCATCCAGTCACTTAATATCCTCAGAGGTCCACCACATACATTATACACAAAAATACCACCTGACAAAAATGGTGCACATCGGTAGAACTGATCCAGTATACATCAATACATGTACATACTAGACCAAAGAGCCAGAGCTCAACCCCCGCAAGCACAACTAGGTGAGTATACTATGTGTTACAAACCATTAAATAAAAAAATAAAAATGCCGCACAAATGAGAGCGGGACGCAGCACGTCCTATCGTTCCGGAAGTCAGCCTAGCAATGACGGGCGGGACAGCCTCACTCTATCCAACACTGCAAAGTACCCGCCACTTCTCTTTCAAAATCTCTCAAACTCACAACGTGACATTTACAAGCTGTATAACTCCTTAACCATGCATGTCAATAATAGAGTATTATACAGTACATTTTCCAAAAAAAGTATTAAAGCATTCTACCATACACAAGAGAATATATATTTGTATAAAAAATATTCAAACAAGGAGTTCATATCTACGAGACTTGGCAACAGTGGCGTGACCGTTACACAAGGGGGAGGGGGTGTTAAGGGAGGATTCTAGAACTTTCTTAGTCAAGTTCTAATACAGCATTATACATTAAGATAAGTATATTATACACAGCCTCAGCAACAATACTCTGCCTAGTACATATTCTCATAATAGAAGTTGATTAAGTACTAGGTACAATCAGTGTGAATTAATATGAGGCTATTCCATTTGATAGCACAGAAATGGATATAGCGTAATAATGCTTACGTATACTGGCATAATTCATCAGGCAAATGAATTTATACATAGTACATGGCAATACATAAAGTATGTTATATACGGTAATGCATAGACTTCAATAATAGATACATATCAATCATATTTCACGAAACATTATATTAGGCTATTCTGCCTTATTTTATACTAGGGTATGATCACATCATACACCAATCATACTTGGGGTCATAACACTACCATGTAGTCAAAGACTGGGACACAAATGGTCATTGGCCCCTATCTTGAGGTTATCTTGAGATGATTTCGGGACTTTTTAGTGTCCCAGCGGCCCGGTCCTCGACCAGGCCTCCACCCCCAGGAAGCAGCCCGTGACAGCTGACTAACACCCAGGTA
>NC_091168.1:29510870-29518370 GCF_040958095.1 Procambarus clarkii | reverse complement strand
GGGTACAGGTGTGTGGTGACTCTTGGGTACAGGTGTGTGGTGACTCTTGGGTACAGGTGTGTTGTAACTCTTGGGTACCGGTGTGTGGTGACTCTTGGGTACAGGTGTGTGGTGACTCTTGGGTACAGGTGTGTGGTGACTCTTGGGTACAGGTGTGTGGTGACTCTTGGGTACAGGTGTGTGGTGACTCTTGGGTACAGGTGTGTGGTGACTCTTGGGTACAGGTGTGTGGTGACTCTTGGATACAGGTGTGTGGTGACTCTTGGGTACAGGTGTGTGGTAACTCTTGGGTTCAGGTGTGGTGACTCTTGGGTACAGGTGTGGTGACTCTTGGGTACAGGTGTGGTGACTCTTGGGTACAGGTGTGTGGTGACTCTTGGGTACAGGTGTGGTGACTCTTGGGTACAGGTGTGTGGTGACTCTTGGGTACAGGTGTGGTGACTCTTGGGTAAAGGTGTGTGGTAACTCTTGGGTACAGGTGTGTGGTGACTCTTGGGTACAGGTGTGTGGTAACTCTTGGGTACAGGTGTGGTGACTCTTGGGTACAGGTGTGTGGTGACTCTTGGGTACAGGTGTGGTGACTCTTGGGTACAGGTGTGTGGTGACTCTTGGGTACAGGTGTGTGGTGACTCTTGGGTACAGGTGTGTGGTGACTCTTGGGTACAGGTGTGTGGTGACTCTTGGGTACAGGTGTGTGGTGACTCTTGGGTACAGGTGTGTGGTGACTCTTGGGTACAGGTGTGTGGTAACTCTTGGGTACAGGTGTGTGGTAACTTCGGTACAGGTGTGTAGTAACTCTTGGGTACACGTGTGTAGTACTTGGGTACACGTGTGTTGTAACTTGGGTACAGGTGTATGGTAACTGTTGGGTACAGGTGTGTGGTTACTCTTGGGTACAGGTGTGTTGTAACTCTTGGGTACAGCTGTGTGGTAACTCTTGGGTACAGGTATGTGGTAACTCTTGGGTACAGGTGTGTGGTAACTCTTGTCTACAGGTGTGTGGTAACTCTTGTCTACAGGTGTGTGGTAACTTGGGTACAGGTGTTTGGTAACTCTTGGGTACAGGTGTATAGTAACTCTTGGGTACAGGTGTGTGGTAACTTGTCAACAGGTGTGTAGTAACTCTTGGGTTCAGGTGTGTGGTAACTTGTCTACAGGTGTGTGGTAACTCTTGTCTACAGGTGTGTGGTAACTCTTGGGTACAGGTGTTTGGTAACTCTTGGGTACAGGTGTATAGTAACTCTTGGGTACAGGTGTGTGGTAACTTGTCAACAGGTGTGTAGTAACTCTTGGGTTCAGGTGTGTGGTAACTTGTCTACAGGTGTGTAGTAATTCTTGTCTACATGTGTGTAGTAACTCTTGGGTACAGGTGTGTGGTAACTCTTGGGTACAGGTGTGTGGGTATATTGAACTTTTAAATAAGTGAAGTTACCTGAAGTTTAGATTTAAGTTACAGTAAGAACGTTACATAATTCCTTTTATGTATCTTAAAGTATTCTTGAAAGTTTATGTAACTCGTTTCATCTGAGAAAGTTATTGAGAATTTTTTTTCTCATATAAACCGGAAGTGAAATACAGCCAAACAATATTATACTGACAGCCGCGTCCAACAGCCTGGTTGATCAGTCCGGCAACCAGGAGGCCTGGTCGACGACCGGGCCGCGGGGACGCTAAGCCCCGGAAGCACCTCAAGGTAACCTCAAGGTAAGGCAACCTATTCGAATTTATATTATGCCTAAAATATATATCTAGGGTAATTCTCGATCACATATTTCGATATTTTCAGAATAATATTGGAAAACCTTTTTCCCCCAAGTATCATATAATTATTTTATATTTATGTTTAGATAAATATGGAATATGTGGATTATGTTCGGTGGAGCCGAGACTCCGGCCGTCTTAATTACAGCATATATTTTAATTAACTCCAATTTACCACAAGTAACGTTAAATGCCTCGTTAGTTTAAAACTACCAGCTCATGACAGGTTGAATATTTATACTCATTGTAAAGTTCAGTACAGGTGTTGAGTGCTTGGTTTGATAAAGCTCAGTACAGGTGTCGAGTGCTTGGTTTGATAAAGCTCAGTACAGGTGTTGAGTGCTTGGTTTGATAAAGTTCAGTACAGGTGTTGAGTGCTTGGTTTGATAAAGCTCAGTACAGGTGTTGAGTGCTTGGTTTGATAAAGCTCAGTACAGGTGTTGAGTGCTTGGTTTGATAAAGTTCAGTACAGGTGTTGAGTGCTTGGTTTGATAAAGTTCAGTACAGGTGTTGAGTGCTTGGTTTGATAAAGT
The DNA here is from genome assembly GCF_040958095.1 of Procambarus clarkii. Lineage (NCBI taxonomy): Eukaryota > Metazoa > Arthropoda > Malacostraca > Decapoda > Cambaridae > Procambarus > Procambarus clarkii. The sequence continues at coordinate 29,516,076 of NC_091168.1, read as the reverse complement.
TCAGTACAGGTGTTGAGTGCTTGGTTTGATAAAGCTCAGTACAGGTGTTGAGTGCTTGGTTTGATAAAGTTCAGTACAGGTGTTGAGTGCTTGGTTTGATAAAGTTCAGTACAGGTGTTGAGTGCTTGGTTTGATAAAGCTCAGTACAGGTGTTGAGTGCTTGGTTTGATAAAGTTCAGTACAGGTGTTGAGTGCTTGGTTTGATAAAGTTCAGTACAGGTGTTGAGTGCTTGGTTTGATAAAGTTCAGTACAGGTGTTGAGTGCTTGGTTTGATAAAGTTCAGTACAGGTGTTGAGTGCTTGGTTTGATAAAGCTCAGTACAGGTGTTGAGTGCTTGGTTTGATAAAGCTCAGTACAGGTGTTGAGTGCTTGGTTTGATAAAGCTCAGTACAGGTGTTGAGTGCTTGGTTTGATAAAGCTCAGTACAGGTGTTGAGTGCTTGTTTGGGTCACGTTTGGATTAATTATATTCTGCATTAATATAAATATATATATATATATATATATATATATATATATATATATATATATATATATATATATATATATATATATATATATATATATATATATAATCCAGAAAAAAGTGGAATATTTCCCACAGGAATCTGCTAGATTATCTTCCTCTATCTCACTACTTTCTGTCCCATTCCGTCCAGTACAATCCCTGGTGCCTCCCCTCCCTTTCCCTCCTACTCCCCCATTTCCCTATTCCCCCTCCCCATACCCCTCCCCCCTCACCCCCTTGCAGGTGGTTTGCATCAAGACGACTTAACATACATTGATATTGCCCCAAAGAGGCGTGTGGGGGTGTTATGATGGTGTCTGTCAATCTGTCAATCTGTCAATCTATATGTCCCTCTTGTCTTCCTGTCTGTCACTGGAGGCTGGAGGGAGCGTCCCCCGTCAACAAGACAGGAACGCGGGTCTGAACTTGTAAATATGATTATCATTGTAAATGTTTTTCATATTCTGTAAATTTACGTGTGTCGACTCCGATTATATATATGTTTTAAATTTGTATACACACAATGATTTTAAATAGTTTGGTGTATATAAGTTTGACTTAGTATAACACTATGGGAGAAATTTGTGTTCGTGGGTAGTAAGTGTTGTCTTGTAATGGCTTATGTCTCTTAAGTGCAAAAAAAATGATTACTATTATCTTTGAACTTTGTTTTGATCTTAGCCACAGCTGAGGGGAAGAGGTTTTGAAGGTTACTGGACGTTTTTGAAGACTTTTGAAGGTTACTTGACGCTTTTGATGTCGTTTTGAAGGTTACTTGACGCTTTTGAAGTAGTTTTGAAGGTTACTGGACGTTTTTGAAGTCGTTTTGAAGGTTACTGGACGTTTTTTTGAAGACGGTTTGAAGGTTGCTTGACGTTTTTGAAGACGGTTTGAAGGTTGCTTGACATTTTTGAAGAGGTTTTGAAGGGTACTTGACGCTTTTGAAAACATTTTGAAGGGTACTTGACGTTTTTTAAGAATTTTGAAGGTTACTTGACGTTTTTGAAGACGTTTTGAAGGGTACTTGACGATTTGAAGACATTTTGAAGGTTGCTTGACGTTTTTGAAGACGTTTTGAAGGGTACTTGACGATTTGAAGACATTTTGAAGGTTACTTGACGTTTTTGAAGACGTTTAGAAGGCTACTTGAAGCCTAACGACTCGTTACCCCGAGATGTGGTAATTGTCGCAGCTCAGGACAAGCAGCTCCTAGTGGTGATAGGCCAATAACAATACTAATACCGATCATAAGAATTACCGTAATAAAGCAGAATAAGAGGCGGGATATTAGGCAGAAATCATACCTGGAATGGTCATTATGATTGGCTGTTACTGTACTATAAAAGTGAGTGGTCATTACAGTGGTCATTACAGTGGTCATTACAGCAACTTAGAGCAGCAGCAGCAGCAGGTACAAGTGAGTGCCAGCCTCGCCAGAATGGCGTGTGTGCCATTAGCCCAACAACAGTATTCACTTTGGCACAAGAAAACAGTTACCCCCATTGACGTCAAACTTCTTAACTGTTATGGTGGGTTGTTACCTAGTTGTGCTTGCACGGGGGGTTGGGTGTTCTCTTTGGTCCCGCCTTTGAACAGTCAGTTGGTATACAAGTTCCTGAAGCTGTTAGGGATTATGATATTTACATTTGAAACTGTGTATGGAGTCTGTTTTATTCCGAGTGCATTAAATTTGTTAACTACTCAGACACTGATTACTTTAAATGATTCTTTGGCTCATTTGCGATACTCAGTTGCGACCTTGTGCGTGTTCCACCCGTGCTAAATAGTCTGGCTTAATCTACCCTATCAATTCTCCAGAGAATTTTGTATGTGGTAATCATGTCTTCCCTCTTATTCTGTCTTCCAGCGACAAGAGGTTTAATTTCTGTAGCCTTTCATTGTCTCCGCATTCCTCACACAGCTCTGGAACGAGTCTGATAGGATACCTCTGAACATTCTCTAACTTCGTCTTGTGCTTGATTAGATATGGATTCCAAGCTTGAGCCGCATATTCCAAGATTGGTCTAACGTATGTGATATGCAAGATTCTGAATGATTTTTTAGTGCAAATTTCTAACAGCAGATCTCGATCTCTTAATCAATTTGAGGAGTGCTACATTGAAACACATCTTTTACGATACACGTTTGGCGTATTTAAACTGTTCAGTGTAAAAAATACAGAGAAGATTCCTTAGTCCCAAAGCTAATAAATTACTAAGAACTCTATAACCCAACCAGGATTCGACTTGTGATACCGGTGTTCACCCCACTGGTATACACAGTACCGACAACTAACACTCTACCAGCGATTATTTCTATACCAAGTAACCTTCTAATATACTATTGTGGTACCAGATCCTGTGGTGGTGGTGGCTATCAGACCCTGTCGTGGTGGTGGCTATCAGACCACTGTGGTGGTGGTGGCTATCAGACCCAGCTACCCTAGACTATATGAAGGGGAGTACAGTGTGTCAAAAAACCTAGCTACGTGGTGCTAAAACTCCCCATCACACACAGGATGGTTAGTCATACAGAGGCATGTGATAAGCGGTCTGCACTGGCAGACTCCGGATGCATTTTGAGGATATCAACAACACAAGATTGAATAAGGTAGCAGTGGTAATACAAGTCCCCATCTCGCAGGATGGTTAGTCATACAGAGCCTTTTTTTTTTTTTTTTATTAAGTTATGAGGTACATCTGCATTAGTGCAGCTACCCTAGACTATATGAAGTGGAGTACAGTGTGTCAAAAAAAAGCTAACTAGGTGATGCTATAAAATCCCCATCACACAGGATGGTTAGTCATACAGAGACATGTGATAGGCGGTCTGCACTGGCAGACTCCGGATGCATTTTGAGGATATCAACAACACAAGATTGAATAAGGCAGCAGTGGTAATACAAGTCCCCATCTCGCAGGATGGTTAGTCATACAGAGCCATGTGTTTAATAGCCTGCACTGGCAAATTTTGGGTATACTGTGAGGATATCTTCAAGAATACGAGAGTGAATAAACAGAGCCAGTCGACGTACTCTAGAGTAAGTCTACGGGTCTACAAACCCATGTTTTATTTACTATTTCATTAAGCTTTATGTTATCTTGACGTTATCTTGAGATGATTTCGGGGCTTTAGTGTCCCCGCGGCCCGGTCCTCGACCAGGCCTCCACCCCCCCAGGAAGCAGCCCGTGACAGCTGACTAACACCCATGTACCTATTTTACTGCTAGGTAACAGGGGCATACGGTGGAAGAAACTCTGCCTATTGTTTCTCGCCGGCGTTCGGGATCGAACCCGGAACCACAGGATCACAAGTCCAGCGTACTGTCCGCTCGGCCGACCGGCTCCCTCATGTCAATAAAACTTAATATTTATACAAAAATGTGTTCTAGTTACAGAATTTTCATCCCATATATTGAAAACACCTTCATGATTTTTACTAACTTTCAATAATATTTATAATAATGACTTTATTATGAATATGAATTTATTAAATATTATATGAATTATGAATAAATGAATTTTATGAATTTATTAAATATTTTTCTTAACGTTAAGAAATAACATTAAGGATTTTAATTTAGTAACCACGAAATGCACTTAAGAATTTCTACCGCGAATTGCACTCAGGAATCTCTTTCTCTAAATGCAAGACGCACTTGACTCTAGATATTAAACACAGTAGCATTCTGAGGGTTTCTCCCCCCCCCCTCACAAGACCCAAGTGGACGTGCTCATGTCCGTCCATTGGGTTGGACGTGCACACATCCGTCCACTTGGGTTGGACGTGTACACATCCGTGCACTCGGGTTGGACGTGCACACATCCGTCCACTCGGGTTGGACGTGCACACATCCGTCCACTTGGGTTGGACGTGCACACGTCCATCCACTCGGGGTCTCCTTCACTTGCTAAAAATACTGAAATAATCTGTGTTTATATATAGCTGTGTGACCGGGGGTGGCGCCCCCCTCTTTACATCACCTCTTTACTTCCTCATTCCCCTTCTTCCTCTTCCCCTTCCCCTTCCTCCTCCTCTTCCTTCCCTCCTCTTCCCCTACCCTCCTCTGCTCCTCCATCCTTTTATCCTGGTCCTTCTCTACTCCTTCTATCCCCCCTTTCTCCTTCAACCATCTTCCTCCTTTCCTTCTTTCTCTTATTTCCCTCCTTCCTCCTCCTGCTCCAGCTCCTGTACGCCCCCCCCCCTCCCCTGCTGCTGCACCCCCCCCCTCCCCTGCTGCTGCACCCCCCCCCCCCGGAGTACGCCACTATACAAGGGGGAGAGGGGGGCTGCGTCCCCCTACCACTGATAACTGAACACTTTGGTGTAGTATATCCTCTTTGCTAGTATTTTTAGTGCTCTTTATTAATATTTTATTATATATATTATTGGACTGTTTTGCATATTACTGTATTATTATAATATTTTTATTGTATTATTATAAATATTGTTATTGTATTAAGCATGTTAATCATTGGATATTATATTTTAAATATACATATATATATATATATATATATATATATATATATATATATATATATATATATATATATATATATAATTTAAATATACATACATACATATATATATATATATATATATATATATATATATATATATATATATATATATATATATATATATATATATATATATATATATATTTATATATATATATATATATAAATTTGGCCC
>NC_091168.1:29480870-29493370 GCF_040958095.1 Procambarus clarkii | reverse complement strand
GCCATAAAGTAGTGAAGAAAAACAGTTTAAATAGCGTAATTCAAAATAGTTGTAGTATTGTGGCAGTGTGTAGTGTGGAGCAGACCTCACCGACCTCTGACCGCGTGACCTCACCCCGGCAGCAACCCTCCTACCACCACGGGGACGACGCTTGGAGATTCACTCACCTATTGTGTTAGCAGGACGGTAAGATACTTGGAACCCCTGTGGGTAAGGTTGCATTATAGCAATGACTAGGTCAGGAAGGGCGTCTAGGTCCAGCAGTATTATGATTGAGGAAGAAGATAGGTTTGTGGAGAAGATGATTGGGAAATTTGTAGAGAAGAGGGATGTTTGGATAGGTGATCTAATCCAGGGGATTAAAAGTGAAGTCTTTAATAAGATACAGGGCGAGGTTCAAAGACTCAAACAAGAGTTTATGGATTATATTCAAGAGGAAATCAGGAAGAGCAGGGTAGAATGGCAAGGAGAAATATCTAGGCTTACTAATGAATTTGGCAGGAATAAGGGAAGCTTGGCAGGGGAAGGGGAAGTAGTAGTAGTAGGTGGAGTAGCGGGTGTAGGAGGGGTGGGGGTCAGCCAGGGAGAGGGCCACCAGCATGACCCTGAACTGAGAAAGAGGACAATCATAATCCATGGATTACTTGAAGCCAGGGCACCATCGAGGCAGGAAAGGATGGAGATTGAGGATTTGGAACTACAGGGGATCTTGAGAGACATGAGAGCCCAGATGGCAGGGAATGAGGTGCAAGTCCACCGACGCATTGGACCATACAACTGTAACAGGAAACGACCTGTCCTGGTACAGTTCACTAACGAAGAGGCAGTGGATTACATACTGCATCACAAACACTTACTCAGAGGTAGCGAAAATTACTACAACGTATTTATTGACAAATTCATGACGAAGGAGGAACAGATTGCCCACAGAGCAAGCAAACAACAATACGACTCTTCCCATTTGAGCGCAGCTACACACCCCAGTGCTAATCCACCCCATGCTAACCAGCTCACACGTGCTTCTCAGGTCGCCCCTTTCCCAAATCAGCCGCCCCTGCTTATCTCCCCAGCACATCCCTTGACCCCTCTGACCCCACTGGAGTCAAATTCATCCCACATTCCAAGGACCCCCTCATCACCTCAACCCCCAAAACCCGTCCAGCCCTCGTCCCCTCAACCCCCAAAACCCACCCAGCTCTCATCTCCTCAACCCCCAAATCCCATCCAGACCTCATCCCCTCAACCCCAAGAACCCACCCAGACCTCATCCCCTCAACACCCAAAGCCTACCCTGCCCTCACCCCTCCTCATCCCCTCTCCTTCCATGTGACCCCCCACCCTTGCGAGGGAGGTGGGAGGTCCCCCCCACCCCCTCTATCCATCCCCCTCCCAACCTCTCAACCTCTATCTGTCTCCCAACCTTACGCCATCTCCCAACCCCTCTATGCCCTCCCTAATCTTCAGACCCAGTATGCCCTTCCTGCTCCAGACCTACCTACCCAGGCCCTACCCCAGACCCTCCTACCTACCTTCCTAGAAGCCCAGCCCCCAGTAGCCCCCCAAGCACCCCTCCTGAACTCTTTCACCCCCCATACACCCCCCGGACCCCCCCAGACACCCCCTGGATCCCCCCGGACATCCCCCGGACCCTCCCCGCCCCCAGTCATCCCCCAGACACCCCCCAGATCCCCCAGATCCCCTCTGCCCCCAGTCACCCCCCAGACATCCCCCAGATCCCCCCAGACCCCCAGAGAAAGGGAGAACTCTGGTACAAGAGTTTCCATGAAGAATCTCAAGGTTTGGTACACCAATGCTGATGGGGTATCTAATAAAGCAGAAGAGATAAAAGAAAGAGTGAGTGAAGCAGATCCTGACATAGTTGCAATTGTGGAAACTAAAATTAATGACATGATCTCAGATGCTATCTTTCCTGAAGGGTACCAGGTGATACGAAAAGAGAGGACACAGAGACAGGGAGGGGGAGTAGCACTCCTAATAAAGCGGAAATGGAAGTTTGAAGACCTGGGAAATCGAGTTACCAATGAGTGCACAAGCTTCATACATGGAACTCTGACAGTAGATGGGAGGAAGATTGTGATCATGGTAATCTACAATCCCCCACCAAACAGTAGAAGACCCAGGCAGGAGTATGATGACAACAACAAAGCATGTATTGATGAACTGCAGAAGGCAGCAACACTAGCCCACAGAATGAGAGCGAAGCTGCTGATCATGGGGGACCTAAATCATGGAGAGATAAATTGGGAATCAAGGAATCCCCATGGAGGGGATGAAACGTGGGGAGCAAAATTAGTAGATGTTATAGACAGGAATTTCCTGACACAACATGTGAAGGAAGACACAAGGGAAAGAGGAGGAGATGCACCGAGCCTATTAGACCTGATTTTCACCCAGAACGTAGAAGATATCGAGAATTTAGAGCATGAAATACCTCTAGGGGCCAGTGACCATTGTGTCCTAGTCTTTGACTACATGATGGAATTCAAAATTATGACCATGGGACAAGAGATCTGGGAAAGGAGAGCTGACTACAGGAAAGGGGACTATATGAGGATAAGGGACTATCTGGGTGAAGTGCAGTGGGAGGAAGAAATTAGAGGAAAAACAGTCCAAGATATGATGGACCTAGTCATACAGAAATGCCAGGAGGCCGAAGAGAGATTTATACCAACGGTAAAGGGAAAAAATAAGAAGGAATATAATAACCCATGGTTTAATAGACAGTGTCAGGAAGCAAAAATGGCCAGCAGGCGGGAGTGGAGGAAGTACAGAAGACAAAGAACAGAGGACAACAGAAGCAGATACAACAGAGCTAGGAACGATTACATTAACATAAGACGAACATCGGAAAGGGACTATGAGAACGATATTGCAATCAAAGCGAAAAAACAACCTAAGTTACTACACAGTCATATAAGAAGAAAAATGTCGGTGAACGACCAAGTGACAAGACTAAGGAAGACAGAGGGGGCATATACTGAAAGTGACAAGGAAATCTGCGAGGCACTGAATGCCAGTTTCCATGGAGTGTTCACTACCGAGCCTGAGCAGCTCCCATTGTTGGAAGGGGTTACCCTAGATGAAAGACTATCAGATATAGAGGTGACAGCAGAGGAGGTAATGAAACAGTTGACAACTCTAGATGCAACTAAAGCAGTTGGACCAGACAAAGTATCACCGTGGATACTAAAAGAAGCAGCACAGGCCCTCAGCGTGCCTCTGGCAATGATCTTTAATGAGTCACTTATGTCAGGAGAATTGCCCAGTTGCTGGAAGAAGGCAAATGTCGTGCCGATCTTCAAGAAAGGAGATAGGGAGGAGGCACTTAACTACAGACCTGTATCACTGACAAGCATCCCCTGTAAAATACTGGAAAGAATAATTAGGCTACGACTGGTTGCACACCTGGAGAACATTAGGTTTGTGAACAAACATCAACATGGGTTCTGGACAGGGAAATCGTGCCTAACAAACCTTCTGGAATTCTATGATAAAATAACGAGGATAAGACAGGACAGAGATGGTTGGGCAGACTGCATATTTCTGGACTGCCAAAAAGCCTTTGATACAGTACCGCACATGAGACTGCTGTTCAAGCTCGAGAGGCAGGCGGGGGTGGGGGGAAAGGTCCTAGAATGGATAAGGAACTACCTAACAGGAAGGAGCCAAAGAGTTACGGTAAGGGGCGAGAAGTCGGACTGGCGAACAGTAACAAGTGGAGTACCACAAGGATCGGTGCTGGGACCAATTCTATTTCTTGTATATGTTAACGACATGTTTACAGGCGTAGAGTCCTACATGTCGATGTTTGCGGATGATGCAAAGTTGATGAGAAGAGTTGTGACAGATGAGGATTGCAGGATCCTCCAAGAGGACCTGAACAGATTGCAGAGATGGTCAGAGAAATGGCTACTAGAATTCAACACGAGCAAATGTAAAGTTATGGAAATGGGACTAGGAGATAGGAGACCAAAGGGACAGTACACAATGAAGGGGAACAGCCTACCTGTAACGACGCGTGAAAGAGACCTGGGGGTGGACGTAACACCTAATCTATCTCCTGAGGCACATATTAATAGGATAACGACAGCAGCGTACTCTACACTGGCAAAAGTTAGAACATCATTCAGAAACCTAAGTAAGGAGGCATTTAGGGCGCTTTACACTGCCTACGTAAGGCCAGTCTTAGAGTATGCCGCCTCATCATGGAGTCCCCATCTGAAGAAGCATATAATGAAACTGGAAAAGGTTCAGAGGTTTGCAACGAGACTCGTCCCAGAGCTACGAGGGATGGGGTATGAAGAGCGCCTGAGGGAACTGTGCCTTACGACACTAGAAAGAAGAAGGGAGAGGGGGGACATGATAGGAACGTATAAGATACTCAGAGGAATTGACAGAGTGGACATAGACGAAATGTTCACACGGAATAGTAACAGAACGAGAGGACATGGATGGAAGCTTGAAACTCAGATGAGTCACAGAGATGTAAGGAAGTTTTCTTTTAGCGTGAGAGTAGTGGGGAAATGGAATGCACTTCAGGAACAGGTTGTGGAAGCAAATACTATTCATAATTTTAAAACCAGGTATGATAGGGAAATGGGACAGGAGTCATTGCTGTAAACAACCGATGCTCGAAAGGCGGGATCCAAGAGTCAATGCTCGATCCTGCAAGCACATATAGGTGAGTACATATAGGTGAGTACACACACACACATACACGCTCACACACACACACACACACACACACACACACACACACACACACACACACACACACACACACACACACACACACACACACACACCACACACACACACACACACACACACACACACACACACACACACACACACACACACACATACACACACACACACACACACACACACACACACACACACACACACACACACTCACACTCACACACACACGCACGCACGCACACACATACAAACACACACACGCACGCACACAAACACACACAAGGTTCAGAGGTTTGCAACGAGACTCGTCCCAGAGCTACGAGGGATGGGGTATGAGGAGCGCCTAAGGGAACTGTGCCTTACGACACTAGAAAGAAGAAGGGAGAGGGGGGGACATGATTGGAACGTATAGAATACTCAGGGAGATTGACAGAGTGGACATAGACGAAATGTTCACACGGAATAGTAACAGAACGAGGGGACATGGGTGGAAGCTGGAAGCTCAGATGAGTCACAGGGATGTTAGGAAGTTTTCTTTTAGCGTGAGAGTAGTGGGAAAATGGAATGCACTTCAGGAACAGGTTGTGGAAGCAAATACTATTCATAATTTTAAAACTAGGTATGATAGGGAAATGGGACAGGAGTCATTGCTGTAAACATCCGATGCTCGAAAGGCGGGATCCAAGAGTCAGTGCTCGATCCTGCAGACACTAATAGGTGAGTACACACACACACACACATACACACACACACACACACACACACACACACACACACACACACACACACACACACACACACACACACACACATACACACACATACACACACATACACACACACACACACACACACACACACACACACACACACACACACACACACACACACAGGCCAGTGTCCTTGACTTGTATACCATGCAGGGTGATGGAGAAGATCGTGAGAAAAAACCTGGTAACACATCTGGAGAGAAGGGACTTCGTGACAAATCGCCAACATGGATTCAGGGAGGGTAAATCTTGCCCCACAGGCTTGATAGAATTCTACGATCAGGTGACAAAGATTAAGCAAGAAAGAGAGGGCTGGGCGGACTGCATTTTCTTGGATTGTCGGAAAGCCTTTGACACAGTACCGCATAAGAGGCTGGTACATAAGCTGGAGAGACAGGCAGGTGTAGCTGGTAAGGTGCTCCAGTGGATAAGGGAGTATCTAAGCAATAGGAAGCAGAGAGTTACGGTGAGGGGTGAGACCTCCGATTGGCGTGAAGTCACCAGTGGAGTCCCACAGGGCTCTGTACTCGGTCCTATCTTGTTTCTGATATATGTAAATGATCTCCCGGAGGGTATCGATTCATTTCTCTCAATGTTTGCGGACGATGCTAAAATTATGAGAAGGATTAAAACAGAAGAGGACTGTTTGAGGCTTCAAGAAGACCTAGACAAGCTGAAGGAATGGTCGAACAAATGGTTGTTAGAGTTTAACCCAACCAAATGTAATGTAATGAAGATAGGTGTAGGGAGCAGGAGGCCAGATACAAGGTATCATCTGGGAGATGAAATACTTCAAGAGTCAGAGAGAGAGAAAGACCTGGGGGTTGATATCACGCCAGACCTGTCTCCTGCAGCACATATCAAGCGGATAACATCAGCGGCATATGCCAGGCTGGCCAACATACGAACGGCATTCAGAAACTTGTGTAAAGAATCATTCAGAACTTTGTATACCACATATGTCAGGCCAATCCTGGAGTATGCAGCCCCAGCATGGAGTCCATATCTAGTCAAGGATAAGACTAAACTGGAAAAGGTTCAAAGGTTTGCCACCAAACTAGTACCCGAGCTGAGAGGTATGAGCTACGAGGAGAGACTACGGGAATTAAACCTCACTTCGCTGGAAGACAGAAGAGTTAGGGGGGACATGATCACCACATTCAAGATTCTGAAGGGAATTGATAGGGTAGATAAAGACAGTCTATTTAACACAAGGGGAACACGCACAAGGGGACACAGGTGGAAACTGAGTGCCCAAATGAGCCACAGAGATATTAGAAAGAACTTTTTTAGTGTCAGAGTGGTTGACAAATGGAATGCATTAGGAAGTGATGTGGTGGAGGCTGACTCCATACACAGTTTTAAGTGTAGATATGATAGAGCCCGATAGGCTCAGGAATCTGTACACCTGTTGATTGACGGTTGAGAGGCGGGACCAAAGAGCCAGAGCTCAACCCCCGCAAACACAACTAGGTGAATACAACTAGGTGAGCACACACACACACACGCACATTAAAAGCATATAAAATGCCTTAGGCAATGATGTGGTGGAGGCTGACTCCATACACAGTTTCAAGTGTAGATATGATAGAGCCCAGTAGGCTCGGGAACCTGTACACCTGTTGATTGAGAGTTGAGAGGCGGGACCAAAGAGCCGAAGCTCAACCCCCGTAAGTACAACTAGGTGAGTACAAACTAGTACACACCCAATTACCGCCGAAGTTAATCAGGAAAATAGTTTATAACCAATTACATTTCCTTGTAGTAAATGTTACTTGAGTCTATTTGGTCAGCCTATTTAAACTTTTTTTATTATTATTATTTTACCGTAGAACTAATTACCTGGGAGATAATTAGTCCGATCAGCAGATTTGTTGCCGAGTTTGACTTCTCGTCAGGTCGTAGTTTATATGGGTCAGGTCGTAGTTTATATGGACCAGGTCGTAGTTTATATGGGCCAGGTCGTAGTTTATATGGGTCAGGTCGTAGTTTATATGGGTCAGGTCGTAGTTTATATGGGCCAGGTCGTAGTTTATATGGGTCAGGTTGTAGTTTATATGGGCCAGGTCGTAGTTTATATGGACCAGGTCGTAGTTTATATGGGCCAGGTCGTAGTTTATATGGGTCAGGTCGTAGTTTATATGGGCCAGGTCGTAGTTTATATGGGTCAGGTCGTAGTTTATATGGGTCAGGTCGTAGTTTATATGGGTCAGGTCGTAGTTTATATGGGTCAGGTCGTAGTTTATATGGGCCAGGTCGTAGTTTATATGGACCAGGTCGTAGTTCATATGGGTCAGGTCGTAGTTTATATGGGCCAGGTCGTAGTTTATATGGGCCAGGTCGTAGTTTATATGGGCCAGGTCGTAGTTTATATGGGCCAGGTCGTAGTTTATATGGGCCAGGTCGTAGTTTATATGGGCCAGGTCGTAGTTTATATGGGCCAGGTCGTAGTTTATATGGGCCAGGTCGTAGTTTATATGGGTCAGGTCGTAGTTTATATGGGCCAGGTCGTAGTTTATATGGGCCAGGTCGTAGTTTATATGGACCAGGTCGTAGTTTATATGGGTCAGGTCGTAGTTTATATGGGTCAGGTCGTAGTTTATATGGGTCAGGTCGTAGTTTATATGGACCAGGTCGTAGTTTATATAGCCCAGGTGTATTTTGTCTGTAACAAACCGATAGTCACCAAGGTGTGAATGTATATCAGTTCTCTCATTGTATTTTTATGTATTTCAGTAAACAGTTTTGTACTCTGCCATTATTATTCTATTCTGTATCTCTTATCTATAAACTGTAAGTGTTATCTTCCCTCCACCAATCACCAACCACGAGTAACCATCACCGGTGCACTCATCGCAAACAACGCACCAGTGCACACAAACAACGCACCAGTGTACACAAACAACGCACCAGTGTACACAACGCACCAGTGTACACAACGCACCAGTGTACACAACGCACCAGTGTACACAACGCACCAGTGTACACAACGCACCAGTGTACACAACGCACCAGTGTACACAACGCACCAGTGTTCACAATGCACCAGTGCACACAACGCACCAGTGTTCACAACGCACCAGTGTACGCCAATAACGAAGCGTTGTCTGTCTTCCGCCAGAGCCGCCCCGCAGTGTACAGATCTTGGACAGGCAAGCCGGCCCGGCCAAGAACGGCGTCCTTGGCCCATACTACATCGGCCAAAATATTCTCCTCACCTGTATCTCACTTGACGGTAGGTGTCTCACCCTCTCTCTCACTTGACGGTAGGTGTCTCACCCTCTCTCTCACTTGACGGTAGGTGTCTCACCCTCTCTCTCACTTGACGGTAGGTGTCTCACCCTCTCTCTCTCTCTCACTTGACGGTAGGTGTCTCACCCTCTCTCTCTCTCACTTGACGGTAGGTGTCTCACCCTCTCTCTCACTTGACGGTAGGTGTCTCACCCCTCTCTCTCACTTGACGGTAGGTGTCTCACCCTCTCTCTCTCACTTGACGGTAGGTGTCTCACCCTCTCTCTCACTTGACGGTAGGTGTCTCACCCTCTCTCTCTCACTTGACGGTAGGTGTCTCACCCTCTCTCTCACTTGACGGTAGGTGTCTCACCCTCTCTCTCTCTCTCACTTGACGGTAGGTGTCTCACCCTCTCTCTCTCTCTCACTTGACGGTAGGTGTCTCACCCTCTCTCTCACTTGACGGTAGGTGTCTCACCCCTCTCTCTCACTTGACGGTAGGTGTCTCACCCTCTCTCTCTCACTTGACGGAAGGTGTCTCACCCTCTCTCTCTCACTTGACGGTAGGTGTCTCACCCTCTCTCTCACTTGACGGTAGGTGTCTCACCCTCTCTCTCACTTGACGGTAGGTGTCTCACCCTCTCTCTCACTTGACGGTAGGTGTCTCACCCTCTCTCTCTCTCTCACTTGACGGTAGGTGTCTCACCCTCTCTCTCACTTGACGGTAGGTGTCTCACCCTCTCTCTCACTTGACGGTAGGTGTCTCACCCTCTCTCTCTCTCACTTGACGGTAGGTGTCTCACCCTCTCTCTCACTTGACGGTAGGTGTCTCACTCTCTCTCTCACTCGTGGACCAGACCATTCTCATCCCCCTAAATTTATTTTTAGAAGATTTAGAAGCTTGTGTATAATCTAGATTTGGAAGCTCGTGTATAATTTAGATTTAGAAACTTGTGTATAATCTAGATTTAGAAGCTCTTCAATGATTCTAAAAAACCATTAAGAGTTCTGGCAACAGACAAGTAATTATAGAGCAATTATATTTATGCAAAATGTATAATTTCAGAGTTCAGGAACATTATTTTCCATATACATCAAGAAGCTAATTAGATTATGCAGTAATTACCCGACAATTGTTGAACACGTGGGTAAAGTTTTCTAGTATGAAGAATTATATAGGCCTATAAGGGAATTACCGGTGAAGATGAACTTAAAATTTTAGGTTTATCAGACTAGTAATGATGACAAGTGACGCAAAGTTCACTCACAAAGTGACGCAAAGTTCACTCACTAAGTGACGCAAAGTTCACTCAGAAAGTGACGCAAAGTTCACTCACTAAGTGACGCAAAGTTCACTCACTAAGTGACGCAAAGTTCACTCACTAAGTGACGCAAAGTTCACTCACTAAGTGACGCAAAGTTCACTCAGAAAGTGACGCAAAGTTCACTCACTAAGTGACGCAAAGTTCACTCACTAAGTGACGCAAAGTTCACTCACTAAGTGACGCAAAGTTCACTCACTAAGTGACGCAAAGTTCATCATTTACTCTCTACCATAACTACACCCTCACTCACCACCATAACTACACCCTCACTCACCACCATAACTACACACCCTCACTCACCACCATAACTACACCTCTCACTCTCCACCATAACTACACACCCTCACTCCACCATAACTACACCCCTCACCACCATAACTACACCCTCACTCACCACCATAACTACACACCCTCACTCACCACCATAACTACACCCTCACTCACCACCATAACTACACCCTCACTCACCACCATAACTACACACCCTCACTCACCACCATAACTACACCCTCACTCACCACCATAACTACACACCCTCACTCACCACCATAACTACACCCTCACTCACCACCATAACTACACCCTCACTCACCACCATAACTACACCCTCACTCACCACCATAACTACACACCCTCACTCACCACCATAACTACACCTCTCACTCTCCACCATAACTACACACCCTCACTCCACCATAACTACACCCCTCACCACCATAACTACACCCTCACTCACCACCATAACTACACACCCTTACTCACCACCATAACTACACCCTCACTCACCACCATAACTACACCCTCACTCACCACCATAACTACACACCCTCACTCACCACCATAACTACACCCTCACTCACCACCATAACTACACACCCTCACTCACCACCATAACTACACCCTCACTCACCACCATAACTACACACCCTCACTCACCACCATAACTACACCTCTCACTCACCACCATAACTACACACCCTCACTCACCACCATAACTACACCCTCACTCACCACCATAACTACACACCCTCACTCACCACCATAACTACACACCCTCACTCCACCATAACTACACACCCTCACTCACCACCATAACTACACCTCTCACTCACCACCATAACTACACACCCTCACTCACCACCATAACTACACACCCTCACTCACCACCATAACTACACACCCTCACTCACCACCATAACTACACACCCTCACTCACCACCATAACTACACACCCTCACTCACCACCATAACTACACCCTCACTCTCCACCATAACTACACCCTCACTCACCACCATAACTACACACCCTCACTCCACCATAACTACACACCCTCACTCCACCATAACTACACCCCTCACCACCATAACTACACCCTCACTCACCACCATAACTACACACCCTCACTCACCACCATAACTACACCCTCACTCACCACCATAACTACACCCTCACTCACCACCATAACTACACACCCTCACTCACCACCATAACTACACCCTCACTCACCACCATAACTACACACCCTCACTCACCACCATAACTACACCTCTCACTCTCCACCATAACTACACACCCTCACTCCACCATAACTACACCCCTCACCACCATAACTACACCCTCACTCAACACCATAACTACACCTCTCACTCACCACCATAACTACACCCTCACTCAACACCATAACTACACCTCTCACTCACCACCATAACTACACACCCTCACTCACCACCATAACTACACCCTCACTCTCCACCATAACTACACCTCTCACTCTCCACCATAACTACACCTCTCACTCACCACCATAACTACACCTCTCACTCACCACCATAACTACACCCTCACTCTCCACCATAACTACACCTCTCACTCTCCACCATAACTACACACCCTCACTCCACCATAACTACACCCCTCACCACCATAACTACACCCTCACTCTCTACCATAACTACACCCCTCACCACCATAACTACACACCCTCACTCCACCATAACTACACCCCTCACCACCATAACTACACACCCTCACTCCACCATAACTACACCCCTCACCACCATAACTACACACCCTCACTCCACCATAACTACACCCCTCACCACCATAACTACACACCCTCACTCCACCATAACTACACCCCTCACCACCATAACTACACCCCTCACCACCATAACTACACCCCTCACCACCATAACTACACCCCTCACCACCATAACTACAATCTCACTCTACACCATAACTACACCCTCACTCTCTACCATAACTACACCCCTCACCACCATAACTACACACCCTCACTCCACCATAACTACACCCTCACTCTCCACCATAACTCGGGTCGACCCAAGTACCGGGCTGCCCTGGATATAGATTGGCAATACAGCTGTATTTGGAAATACAGATACAATCTACATTGCCCAGTCTTGGTGGACGGATCTGAACAAACAC
>NC_091168.1:29445870-29473370 GCF_040958095.1 Procambarus clarkii | reverse complement strand
TGAGAGATGAACACTGTGGGAGCTGAACACTGTGAGAGATGAACACTGTGGGAGCTGAACACTGTGGGAGCTGAACACTGTGAGAGATGAACACTGTGAGAGATGATCCCACATGTGTACAGTGAGACTGTTCAACAATGACGGTGTACACAGTTCACAGTAACGACGTTGTTCATCGTTATGGAGACAATGGACCAGTAACAAAGTAGACTTTTGTGTATTATTAAATTTAGACAAACTGCAAAAGTTTTATATATATATATATATATATATATATATATATATATATATATATATATATATATATATATATATATATATATATATATATATATATTAGACATACCTGAGCCACACTTGAAAAGTCTTCTCGAAGCATGTACAAAGGAAGCCCCTTTCATCAGTCCACAAGGAGACATGTATTTACAAATAGACGGAGTAGCAATGGGCTCCCCCTTAGGAGTTTTATTTGCTAATTTTTATATGGGAACCATCGAAGATAGGGTCTTCAGTAGCAGACAAAAACCAACTGTATACTGCCGTTATGTAGATGACATATTCGTAATAGTAAAAGACTCAGATGAACTAATTGACCTAAAAAGACACCTAGAGAGAGAGTCAGTACTCCGATTTACACATGAAAATAGTGAAAATAACAGTCTGCCATTCTTGGATGTACTAATAACAAAAACAGGAACCTCTTTAAGCACCAACGTATATACCAAGCCCACCAACATAGGATTATGCCTGAACGGTAGAAGTGAGTGCCCCCAAAGATACAAAGCCAGTGTTCTCAATGCTTATATTCGTCGAGCGCTTACCCACTGCTCTGAATGGAGCAACGTGAGTAGAGAGTTTGAAAGAGTAACTCAGGTATTGGTGAACAACGGATATAGCAACGCGGAAATAAACGCTGCTATAAGAAGACACTTGGACCGTTGGTATAATTCAGAACCTAGAACAGAAACCACAACACCCCCAATAAAATTATATTACAAATCAACCATGCACAGTGAACATATAAAAGAGGAAAGAATAATGAAAGAAATAATCCGTAAAGGAGTAAAAAGCACTACTCCTAACCAAAACATAAACCTGATAATATTCTACAAAACCAAGAAGACTTCCGAACTCCTTATCAAAAACAGCCCGAAGCCGACGGAGAACCCTCTACAGCAGTCAAGCGTTGTATACATGTACACTTGCCCCCACGAAGGATGTAACCTTCAATGTAAGTACATAGGTAAGTAAGTACATGACGTCGACCAAGCTGACGAGGCGTTTGACATGCCATCTTCAATCTGGTGCCCCTAGGAATCACATGAGACAAGCCCATGACATTACTCTAACCAGAGAAATGTTGAACAAGAATACCTGCATAATAGACAAAACCCAAGATGCAAGAAGATTACAAATTCTTGAGGCAATTCACATAAGAATAGAGCGACCTACCATGAACACCCAAATCACGGAACTATTTACTCTACCCACCATGAGAGTAAGGACAAGACAAGAACATATCGATGCCAACACAGAAGACAATGTCCAACATAACAGGCCAATTACACTGGATTAATCTTTGTGTTTAGATAGGAGCTGCCTCGTATGGGCCAATAAGCCTTCTGCAGCCTCTATGTTTCACCTCACATTTATCCCTTATGTATCCCCCATGTTTTCACCTTTATTGTATTATCACCTGACCCAGTGCGGGTATAAAATCAACTAGTATTGTAAGATCTGTTCACTTGAGAATGAACCATGGAGGTTCGAAACGTTGTGCAAATTATATAAATAAGTGTAATACACTCTATAGTAAATCACTTCTTTTCTTCACCTCAAAAGTACGAAAATGAGTTTTGGAGAACTCCTATTTCAATTAAGCCCTGATGCTAAGAAAATAGTTAGAGGGATAGAAGCCCTAAACCAGAAAATAATAAACACAGAATATGCGGTCATATTCAATGAAATATATATATATATATATATATGATGTTGCTTATGCAACCTAATGCATCTTAGGCCTTATACACGGTGAGGCTTAGTATAGTACATATATGTTCTATAATAGTCCTAGGAATATTTAAGCTTGGTTTTTAGCTTTATTTTTTCCGTTTTTAGCTTTTTGTCCGTTTTTAGCTTTATTTTGTCAGTTTTTAGCTTTATTTTGTCCGTTTTTAGCTTTATTTTGTCCGTTTTTCGCTTTATTTTGTCCGTTTTTAGCTTTATTTTGTCCGTTTTTAGCTTTATTTTGTCCGTTTTTAGCTTTATTTGCCCGTTTTAGATTTATTTTGTCAGTTTTTTGCTTTATTTTGTCTGTTTTTAGCTTTATTTTGACCGATTTAGCTTTATTTTGTCAGTTTTTAGCTTTGTTTTGTCCGTTTTAGCTTTGTTTTGGCTTTACTTTGTCCGTTTTTAGCTTTATTTTGTCCGAACAATATGAGCCAATAACACGGGGAAGCTTCCTCACTATAGGGTGCTAGAGGGTACGAGTGTTCGATCCCAACACATAGCCACACAGCTCACTGGGGGGAGTGAGGGCCCAGCTATATGAGAGAGGCCTTATCTAAACTATTTACGCATGTGCGGTTACATTGCGATGATTTCGGGGCTTAGCGTCCCCACGGCCCGGTCCTCGATCAGGCCTCCTCGTTGCTGGACTGGTCAACCAGGCTGTTGGACGCGGCGTGTACTTGTAAGTGAATATCCAAGACAATAACAATGTGTTATCTATCACTTCTTGCCTGTCTTCCCTCCTTGGTAACAAGGTTATATCATGTAACACTGATGTTATGTCATGTCGTCTCGTCTGCCCACTTGGGGTTCCCATTGTGTACGACAAGGTGTTGACTTCATGCAGGACTTTTTGTCAACATCACTTTTTGATGATGTTGACTTCAACCTTATACCTCCTCTCCATCCCTGTAGCCGTAATAACTGTTGCGGTTACACGGGCCTCAGGCTGGAATTCAAGGCTGCCAATTACAAATCCCCAGCATGAGGGGCTCAATATTTTTTTTTGGTGAGTGTGTGTTTGGAAATGGTCTCAAGCACTGTTGAAGTGAGGTTCTCACGCTAGTAAATGTATAGAAAACTCAAGAATGGGAATCAAATATCGCCCCCTGCCATGGAATAAGAAAGAACTCACTTGCTTTAATTCTGGCTTCCTGTACTCTTGTATAAGCAATCACTCTGGCTTCCTGTACTCTTGTATAAGTAATCACTCTGGCTTCCTGTACTCTTGTATAAGCAATCACTCTGGCTTCCTGTACTCTTGTATAAGCAATCACTCTGGCTTCCTGTACTCTTGTATAAGCAATCACTCTGGCTTCCTGTACTCTTGTATAAACAATCACTCTGGCTTCCTGTACTCTTGTATAAGCAATCACTCTGGCTTCCTGTACTCTTGTATAAACAATCACTCTGGCTTCCTGTACTCTTGTATAAGCAATCACTCTGGCTTCCTGTACTCTTGTATAAGCAATCACTCTGGCTTCCTGTACTCTTGTATAAGCAATCACTCTGGCTTCCTGTACTCTTGTATAAGCAATCACTCTGGCTTCCTGTACTCTTGTATAAGCAATCACTCTGGCTTCCTGTACTCTTGTATAAACAATCACTCTGGCTTCCTGTACTCTTGTATAAGCAATCACTCTGGCTTCCTGTACTCTTGTATAAACAATCACTCTGGCTTCCTGTACTCTTGTATAAACAATCACTGGCTTCCTGTACTCTTGTATAAGCAATCACTCTGGCTTCCTGTACTCTTGTATAAGCAATCACTCTGGCTTCAAGTCAATTTTTTTATGAGGTTTAAAATTTTAAATTGGCATATGAAGCAATACAGAAACAAAAATGGGATATTCTATGTGTTTGCTGTGTATTTCAAAGGTGTTTGCTCGCCCAGTGTTTCTGTGATTGAGGGTGGAAGAGTGGAAATGGCAAAGTGTCACGTTGCACGAAAATGCACTTTGTGCTCTGTTCACACCTTTGTGTTCAAACCTAGCGGTGCTTGCTGGGATTGATAGCAGTGCACTCCATCAATTCACTTTAACAGGGTCTCTCTGAGTGTCTCTCTCTCTCTCTCTCTCTCTCTCTCTCTCTCTCTCTCTCTCTCTCTCTCTCTCTCTCTCTCTCTCTCTCTCTCTCTCTCTCTCTCTCTCTCTCTCTCTCTCTCTCTCATGTTACAAGCACATATAGGATGCCACAGGATTATGGATGCGGCTCCTGTATGCATTTTACGAGATAAGTTTCCGTGCCTCATTTTCAAGCATATCCCCCATTATTTTGTTTATTATAAGCTGGCCCTTATATGTGTTTACTTAATATTAAGGTATTTGTCCAGCAGGTAGGACGGTGATGCTGGAGCCCCAGAGCTACAGTCCTCTCTCTCTCTCTCTCACATCCCTCCTTTTAGGCAATAACATTTTGCTGTAAAAAAAAATCTTTGAGGATGGAGTCTCTTTGGTTGACTTAAAATGGTCTCGCATTGAAGAAGCATATTGGTTCCTTTTATTTTATTTTTTTAATAGAATGATCTCAAAATGAAATCGCATGAGTTATGGCCTATAAAACCTGACCTCTGACCACCCTCCCCTTCCCTACTCCCTCCCCCTTCCCTTCCCTTCTCTTTCCTGCTCCTTCTCGATACCCATCCCAGCCTTTCCTATCCCATCAAGACTCGACCCTCCTCTCCATCCCACTTAAACTGTCCCTCCCACACTCCCTCCCGCTCAAATTCCAATAAGGTAAAATGAATCATATTCCTCCCTCCTTCCTCTCCCTCTCTCTTCCCCACCTCCTTTTCCACTTTCTTCTTTTCCCTTACCTTTTCCCCGATACAAAATTTCGCCAATCGGAGTACGTTAGAGAACATTTTTTGAGAGTCTCTCCGGGTCAGCGGGAGTGTGGGTAAGGAGACTGCTGCTCCTGAGAACGGGATGGCTAAATGAACCTTCTTATCGCTTTCTGCTGCCTTTGTGTTGAGTTTCTCTTGTCCCGCCAAAGTTGCCAACTTTCTTATCGCTTTCTTTTGACTTCTGGTTCACTTTCTCTTGATCCAAAGGTGCCGTGCGGAGCTTCCTACAACTTCCTTCCAAAGGGGGAAGAATACGCAAGAAATTATTTTTTTATGAATTTTTTTAGTAACTAGCAGACATTGTTTATTGAATGACCTTTTGAGAGATTAATCCAAGAATGATGACTATTGAACACACACAGAGATCACACTAACGTGATGCATCAAATGAACAAATCCACAAGGGCCGTGACGAGGATTTCAACCCTTTTAGAACTTCGGTTTCAACCCTTTTAACCCTGTCGTAGCTCAGTCGATTAAGTCTGGGATGCTCCCGGACGCAGGTTCGTATCCTCGTCACGGCCCTTGTGGATTTGTTCATGACTATTGAACTTCTCTTGCCTTTTTATTTGTTTAATGACAAAATACGATAGCACAAGTTCACTACGGGCTCACCATAGCCCGTGCTACTTGAAACTTTATGTTCCAGGTAGCGAATCTTAAACAACATACGGTAGCGCAGCGGTCTACGTTCTCTGTTCACAACTGATATGGACCCGGGTTCAATTCCCCCCCCCCCCCTGGTTAGGGCAGAAACAGTTGATGTACGTTTCCTTTCCACCTGATGCCTCTGTTGGTCTAGCAGTGAAATAAATACCCGGGAGTTAGGGAGCTGTTGTGGCATGCATCCCAGTACTCGAGAAGCCTCTCCAGGTCCCATAAATTTCAGGGATTTCCGTCCCCGACAACGTGAATTAATTAAAGTTGGGATTTATAGATTTTTCTCTAAAACTTTCACTTGACTTTCTATTTAGTTTTGTTCACCTCCTATTTATTTTTCATTGCCTTTCTATCAACATTTTCTTAACTTTCAACCTGTTTTTTTTTTTGTATTCTGTATTTTCTAAACTTGCATTAATTTTGTATGTTATATCTACTCAGCTTTCATTATCTTTCTATTCTGTAATTATTATATTTTCACTAACCTTATATCTTGTATATTTAAATTTCATTAACATTAACTAAATATACTAAATACGCTATATATATATATATTAAATAAATGTTTCTTTTTACTGTCGATGGTAGTTGAAAAATCAATTCTAAAAATTCTAAATAAAAATCAGAACAGGTTTTTCAATTACCATCGACAGTAAAAAGAAATATAAGAAATATTGAGAAAATTCGTGTTAGAATTATTTATCTTACTTTTTCGGTCATATTTAACATATATATATATATATATATATATATATATATATATATATATATATATATATATATATATATATATATATATATATATATATATATATATATACATATGTCGTACCTAGTAGCCAGAACTCACTTCTCAGCCTACTATGCAAGGCCCGATTTGCCTAATAAGCCTAGTTTTCATGAATTAATGTTTTTTCGACTACCTAACCTACCTAACCTAACCTAACCTAACGTTTTCGGCTACCTAACCTAACCTAACCTATAAAGATAGGTTAGGTTAGGTTAGGTAGGGTTGGTTAGGTTCGGTCATATATCTACGTTAATTTTAACTCCAATAAAAAAAATTTACCTCATACATAATGAAATGGGTAGCTTTATCATTTCATAAGAAAAAAATTAGAGAAAACATATTAATTCAGGAAAACTTGGCTTATTAGGCAAATCGGGCCTTGCATAGTAGTCCAAAAAGTGCGTTCTGGCTACTAGGTACGACATATATATATATATATATATATATATATATATATATATATATATATATATATATATATATATATATATATATATATATATATGTCGTACCTAGTAGCCAGAACGCACTTCTCAGCATACTATGCAAGGCCCGATTTGCCTAATAAGCCAAGTTTTCATGAATTAATTGTTTTTCGACTACCTAACCTACCTAACCTAACCTAACCTAACTTTTTCGGCTACCTAACCAAACCTAACCTATAAAGATAGGTTAGGTTAGGTTAGGTAGGGTTGGTTAGGTTTGGTCATATATCTACGTTAATTTTAACTTCAATAAAAAAAAATTGACCTCATACATAATGAAATGGGTAGCTTTATCATTTCATAAGAAAAAAATTAGAAAATATATATTAATTCAGGAAAACTTGGCTTATTAGGCAAATCGGGCCTTGAATAGTAGGCCAAAAAGTGAGTTCTGGCTACTAGGTACGACATATATATATATATATATATATATATATATATATATATATATATATATATATATATATATATATATATATATATAATACTAATAATCTTTTTCTTGTATACATAAAATTTAATTAGCAT
Organism: Procambarus clarkii; assembly: GCF_040958095.1. NCBI lineage: Eukaryota > Metazoa > Arthropoda > Malacostraca > Decapoda > Cambaridae > Procambarus > Procambarus clarkii. The sequence continues at coordinate 29,466,052 of NC_091168.1, read as the reverse complement.
TTTATAGATCTAGAATATATTCACCTAGAGGTGTACCCTGTTTGCTTGTGTACACAAGGAGTGCTTGTCTCGGTCCTTATAGTGTGGTCGAGCTAATCTTCCCGGGTGCCGTGCCATACCCTGCCAGACTGCACCGTGCCCAGCCACCACACCCTACCCAGCCCCCTATACCACACCCTACCTGGTCACACAACCAAGGGTGTGGCAGTACAGTGTGACCCCCGGAGCTAAACCTCGTCCATTGACCCCTCAACCACAACATTTCAGTCCACGCCAGAATGTTGTCCTGTAATTAAATTTTAAGTTGGGAGGGTTAAGATGGGGAGGGTCGTAGAGAGGGGTGGGGGAGAAGGGAAGGGGACGTTGGGGGAAAGAAAAGGGTCTTGAAGGAGCAGGAAAGGGCGGGGGTTGATAACCATTTTAAGAGTTGGCTGTCGTTAATTAAACGGTCGTTTGTGAGGTGAGGAGGAGGTGGTCAAGGGGGAAGATTAGCGGGTCACTGGTGGACTGGATGGGGTCAATTATGGAGAGGAGGGGAGGGGGGGGGAGAGAATGGTCAAAGGTCCAAACGAAACTTTTTGTGTTTGTTCCTCTGACTGCACTTGCTTAGTTTCTTGAGTGTTTGTGTGTGTTTCACATAGTTGTATTCACCTAGTTGTGTTTGCGGGGGTTGAGCTCTGGCTCTTTGGTCCCGCCTCTCAACCGTCAATCAACAGGTGTACAGGTTCCTGAGCCTACTGGGCTCTATCATATCTACACTTGAAGTTGCGTATGGAGTCAGCCTCCACCACATCACTTCCTAATGCATTCCATTTGTCTACTACTCTGACACTGAAAAAATTATTTCTAATGTCTCTGTGGCTCATTTGGGCACTCAGTTTCCACCTGGTCCCCTAGTGCGTGTTCCCCTTGTGTTAAATAGTCTGTCTTTATTTACCCTATCAATTCCTCTTAGAATCTTGTATGTGGTGATCATGTCCCCTCTAACTCTTCTGTTTCCCAGTGATGTGAGGTTTAATTCCCGTAGTCTCTCCTCGTAGTTCATACCTCTCAGCTCGGGTAATAGTCTGGTGGCAAACCTTTGAACCTTTTCCAGTTTAGTCTTATGCTTGACTAGATATGGACTCCATGCTGGGAATGCATACTCCAGGATTGGTCTGACATATGTGGTATACAGAGTTCTGAAAGATTCCTAACACAAGTTTCTAAAGGCCGTTCTTATGTTAGCCAACCTGGCATATGCCGCTGATGTTATCCTCTTGATATGAGCTTCAGGGGACAGGTCTGGCGTGATATCAACCCCCAAGTCTTTCTCTCTCTCAGACTCTTGAAGGCTTTCATCTCCCAAATGATACCTTGTATCTGGTCTCTTGCTCCCTACACCTATCGTCATTACATTGCATTTGCTTGGGTTAAACTTTAACAACCCTTTGTTCGACCATTCCTGCAGCTGTAGGAGGTGAGGCTACCTCCCTCACTGTGGCCATTGCTTCTGAGCTCTTAGTATTTCCACAAATGTTTCAAGTATAGAGGCATTTCCTTCCAATGCACCATGTCCATCTTCCCTTTGCATGATTATCTGATGCTCAGTCTCATTATTTTTCTCTGTGAGGGATTTGATCTACTCCTTTGCTGCTGTCAGCTCACTTTGCAGGTTGTCAATTAAAATCTTCATTTCATGCATCTCCTTCCTGAATTCCTCCCAAACTTGGGCCAACATTTCCTTCATTTGGTCACTTCAACTTTTCCCTGTGTCCCTGTTGCGTCCTCCTGCCATATTTGACCCTTGCCCTGATATGTTTTGATAGGGTTAGCCAAGGTGGGGGGGGGGACAGAGAGAGAGAGAGAGAGAGAGAGAGTGAGTGAGTGAGTGAGTGAGTGAGTGTGTGTTTAACAGCTCCCAGAACTGTTGGGCAGGAGGCTCTCCATCACCGCCAGCACGACAAACAAATAATGTACCAATTCACAAAGTTTTGCTCAGAGAATATCCTAATGATTTTCACCCGCATGTGTGCTATCCGCTAATGTTAATATCATCAATCATCCGTACACTCAGCCACCTGCCCACTCCACCTCCCTCTCAACCCTCGCCATCTATATAACATTTTAGATGTATTATTGTGAATAATTCAGGATATTCCCTGTCTGTGTGTCTGTCTGTCTGCCACATCTCCAAGATATCCCTTGATCTCATCTGTCACTCCCGGGCCCCTCCTGTTCACGTCAGGCAGATCATTCATGATTTACGATTAGCTTTTGAAAATGGAAATAGAATAAATCATTCTGAGATATCTAGCGGTGCAGCGACACCCCCCCCCCCCCACGTGCGCACGCGCGCGCGCGCGGGCTTGACTAGTGAGCTTGATATCTGATGAACGATCGTCCCCCTCGACCAGCAACTTGGAGTTCTGACCAGCGACCTTGACCATCGGCACTCCGTGATGTTGTTTAATCGCTGGCATTAACCAGCAGCCTTTAACCTTTGAAATTATAATTTAAACATAACTTTAACCCTTTACCGTTACCTCTTAATTCGTCTCTAAATCTTGGATTGCGTTTACCGTTGTGTGGCGAGGTCACAGTCGATTGGTCCCGGATTTGATTCCCGGGCAGGGTGAGGCGTTTGGGCAAGTTTCCTTTCACCTGATGCCTCTATTTACCTAGCTATATATAGATACCCAGGAGACAGAAATCACCCTCACTAAGCAACCCCTTCTTCTTGATGGTGCGTGCAGTTTGCATGAAGCGTTTAACCTGCCTATGACTGCACTCAGAAAGCATGAACTGTAGTCTGAAGCAGCAACTATAGGCCTGAGTATCCTAAGCCCCCGTCAACATGAACAGCTGTTCATGCAGCCCCCATTCTCTTAATCTGCCACAACCTGCAAAATCCAACGCCCTAACCTAACCTAACCTAACCTAACCTAAACTAACCTAACCTAACCTAACCTAACCTAAACTAACCTAACCTAACCTAACCTAACCTAACCTAAACTAACCTAACCTAACCTAACCTAACCTAACCTAACCGGAAACGCACCAACCCAAGCAACCCACCTCACCTAAGCGGTGTACGGAAAATGTGGATTTTTGTGAGCCGCTGCCTTTAATAGCACGCTGGTTTTGGTACGTTGGTTACCATAGCGTACCGTAAGGTGGCATTAGTTGAGAGGACGCGGTGGTTGATGACCCGAGGTAATGGTCGTTAATGGCCAACACAAGTGGCTGAGAGTAAAGAGGACAGATTCACGAAGCAGTTACGCAAGCACTTACGAACCTGTACATAGTTTCTCAATCTTTGGCGGCTTTGTTTATAATTATTAAACAGTTAATGAGCTCCGAAGCACCAGGAGGCTGTTTATAACAATAACAACAGTTGGATGGCAAGTTTTCATGCTTGTAAACTGTTTAATAAATGTAACCAAAGCCGTCAAAGATTGAGGAAAGATGTACACGTTCGTAAGTGCCTGCGTAACTGCTTCGTGAATCTGGCCCCCCAAGGACTGGGAGGAGTGTAAACTACACCACGTTCGTAGCAGCACCACCATCCCAAACAAGCTACAACAGTTACCAAGATACAACACGACCTAAAACAAACTACAGCACGACCTCAACAAGCGCCACCAGTATGACGACACAAGCGGATAAAGTCGAACCCCCCCGCCGGCGTCCACAACTGTAGCGAGGCTCTGGAGCCAGCCAGCCACGAGACCTGAGCTGCGCAGCACCAGGGGAGATGAACACACACACACACACACACACACACACACACACACACACACACACACACACACACACACACACACACACACACACACACACACACACACACACGTACACACGCACACACACACACACAGTGTGACACAGTACCGCATAAGAGGCTGGTACATAAGCTGGAGAGACAGGCAGGTGTAGCTGGTAAGGTGCTCCAGTGGATAAGGGAGTATCTAAGCAATAGGAAGCAGAGAGTTACGGTGAGGGGTGAGACCTCCGATTGGCGTGAAGTCACCAGTGGAGTCCCACAGGGCTCTGTACTCGGTCCTATCTTGTTTCTGATATATGTAAATGATCTCCCGGAGGGTATCGATTCATTTCTCTCAATGTTTGCGGACGATGCTAAAATTATGAGAAGGATTAAAACAGAAGAGGACTGTTTGAGGCTTCAAGAAGACCTAGACAAGCTGAAGGAATGGTCGAACAAATGGTTGTTAGAGTTTAACCCAACCAAATGTAATGTAATGAAGATAGGTGTAGGGAGCAGGAGGCCAGATACAAGGTATCATTTGGGAGAGGAAATTCTTCAGGAGTCAGAGAAGGAAAAAGACTTGGGGGTTGATATCACGCCAGACCTGTCTCCTGCAGCACATATCAAGCGGATAACATCAGCGGCATATGCCAGGCTGGCCAACATACGAACGGCATTCAGAAATTTGTGTATAGAATCATTCAGAACTTTGTATACCACATATGTCAGGCCAATCCTGGAGTATGCAGCCCCAGCATGGAGTCCATATCTAGTCAAGGATAAGACTAAACTGGAAAAGGTTCAAAGGTTTGCCACCAGACTAGTACCCGAGCTGAGAGGTATGAGCTACGAGGAGAGACTACGGGAATTAAACCTCACTTCGCTGGAAGACAGAAGAGTTAGGGGGGACATGATCACCACATTCAAGATTCTGAAGGGAATTGATAGGGTAGATAAAGACAGTCTATTTAACACAAGGGGAACACGCACAAGGGGACACAGGTGGAAACTGAGTGCCCAAATGAGCCACAGAGATATTAGAAAGAACTTTTTTAGTGTCAGAGTGGTTGACAAATGGAATGCATTAGGGGGTGATGTGGTGGAGGCTGACTCCATACACAGTTTCAAGTGTAGATATGACAGAGCCCGATAGGCTCAGGAATCTGTACACCTGTTGATTGACGGTTGAGAGGCGGGACCAAAGAGCCAGAGCTCAACCCCCGCAAACACAACTAGGTGAGTACAACTAGGTGAGTACACACACACACACACACACACACACACACACACACACACACACACACACACACACACACACACACACACACACACACACACACACACACAAAAGCAGGTCGGTGCAGAAGCAACTTGCCTAACTTGCCACTTAAGCAGCTCACTTCACACGCCACAAAAGCTCTCCGAGTAAAAATAGTATTAAACATTCGGAGCGGTAATTATTGCACTATTTTTAGCCTCAGAACTTCCACGAGGCCACAGTAAGACGCCCCCATTACACACACACACACACACACACACACACACACACACACACACACACACACACACACACACACACACACACACACACATCGAGGCTGGCTAACATCAGAACTGCCTTCAGAAACTTGTGTAAGGAATCTTACAGAACCTTGTATACCACGTATGTAAGAGCAATCCTGGAGTATGCGGCCCCAGCATACTTTCCTGTGGTAGATTTCCTCCATGCTCCAGTTCAGAGGTATGCCACTAGGCTAGTCCCAGAACTAAGAGGCATGACTTATGAGGAAAGACTGCGTGAATTGCACCTAACGTTGCTGGAAGACAGAAGAGCTCGGGGAGACATGATCACCACATACAAAATTCTCAAGGGAACTGACAAGGGTAGACAAGGATGGATTATTTAACACGGGTGGTACACGCACAAGAGGACACAGGTGAAAGCTGAGTACCCAAATAAGCCACAAAGACATTAGAAAGATCTTTTTCAAAGTAGTCAGTAAATGGAATGCACTAGGAAGTAATGTGGTGGAGGCTGACTCCGTACAATTTCAAATGTAGATATGAGAGAGCTCGAGGAGCTCAGGTATCTGTATAACACTCCAGTAGATTGACCGTTGAGAGGCGGGACCAAAGAGCCAAAGCTCAACCTCTGCAAGCACAACTTGAGTACACATACACACTATACGGCTTAAGTCACCTACGTTCTCTATTACTGCACTTCCTCCCCCATTATTTCTTTGTCAAAAGTCGCAACCAATTTGTTTTGCATCACTTTCAGAAGTCACTTTCCCTTCATTACTTTCTCTTTCAGATGTCACTTCCTCTTCATTACTTTCACTTTCATTTTCGTCTCCTCACGAAGTTGCTTGCATTCATCCATGGTTAGTTAGCTTACACTTTGTTGGGTCAGTGGTCGCGTTGTTACATTTCCCAAGCCAGGTCTCGTTCCTTAACTACCCCGAGCCAGTTTCCTTAATTGCCCCTCGACCCCTTCGAAGACGTTTTCCTCTCAGTTTACTGGCCCACCGAAGACAGTTTTCCCTCAGCGCTACCAACTCCACGAGTGGCGTGGGGCGGACGGACCTCTCGTATACGAAGGGTCGCCCCCAACACCCGAGGGACAGAGCCATACCTTGAGGTTACCTTGAGGTGCTTCCGGGGCTTAGCGTCCCCGCGGCCCGGTCGTCGACCAGGCCTCCTGGTTGCCGGAACAGGTGGTGAGGCCCACCACCTGTTGCTGTGGCTGACGCAGGAGGAAGGGGCAGAGGGGAGATGCAGGAGGAACGGGTACGAGAGGCGCAGTTCGAAGCACAGTAATAAGGGACAGAAGAAGAAGAAGAAGCAAGAGGAAAGGGAAATTGGATGGTAATTGTAGAAGGAGGCATAGAAGGATGAGTAATAGGAAGAAGAAGAGATAAAGACGAGACAGAATGAGGAGGAGAAAGACACAAGAAAGGGGTGGTGGTCGTCGAGAGTCTACAGGAAAGGGGTTCACATGGGGTGAGAACGTGTGGCGGCCGTCGAGGAGCGTCGCAAACTTTAAGCCCCAGAGAACTTTTGTTGTTGTTTGAGAGGAACTGAGCGGGGGGGAGTTTGCTCTTGTTGTACAAGTTTTTCCTCAGCGAGAGACGGAGATGGGGTTGATGTTGGTCAGTACAAGGAGATGAGGCTGATATATAAGGAGATAGGACTGATATCGGTCGATACTGGCAGTTGATGTCGGTCGATAAAAAGGGATGGGTCAGATTAATTTCGCCCGATACAAGGAGGACCAGGAGCTGACGTCACCCGCTACTCTGATCGCATCTTGGGGGCGATCCTTACGGTTAAAACACATGTCTAATCACCAATGGAAGTAATAAAGGGCCCCTAGGACACCCCCCTTTCGTTATGAAAGGCAAACTGAAGTAGACGCTTTCGTCAGGCGAACGTTCGTCCGACTCGTAAACAAAGCAATGATGGTGTTCCTGAGAGGAGGAGGAGGAGGCATCAGGGTGCTGTGTAAGGGAGAAGTACAGAGAAGTCCCCTTAAGTTGCACACATTTCACACTTTTACTCCAAAATGCAACTTGACGTCCTTGAATTTTTGCCGGCGAATGTTGCACCATCCTGAGCCCCCCGTCAACTTTCTAAAGTTGAGGGGGAAGGTGGGGGGGGGGAGGGGTTTAAGATGGTATAATGACCACAACTCAGGACGTAACATATGCTGTGTTCTTCAAGAGTTGGGAAGGCGATACAATACTTTGGCGCTCTACTCCAGCTCGGTGGTCGGGGAAGGTAACAATGCTATTGACTTCAACATTCAGACAGACCGTCAGCTTTCCTCTGAACTTCCTTATCCCTTTGTGGGTGTATTTATACCTCAATAAACTTATTTGAATTCAGCTTTAATTTGAGGATACATATCGGATGATCCGTGTACGAATTACAGGTCTCTTTATACACAGTCGCCCCATTTTAGGGAGGGAAGGGAACTGTCAGGAGACAGCGCCAAGCCATTACGACTATATGGAACTTGGAAGGAGTTAGGATAAGGATTTGGGATGGGGGAAGGAATGGTGCCCAACCACTTGGACGGTCGGGGATTGAACGCCGACCTGCATGAAGCGAGACCGTCGCTCTACCGTTCAGCCCAAGTGGTTCAACCCCATTTTAGGGGACCAATAATTATTGGCACATTAACATAGTACTGGGATGCAAATCGTTTGCAACAATGACTGCCCGGAGTCTGCAACTTATGACCATCACTGACACAGGTCTGTTTTTCCCTCTCATCTTTCTTAAGACTTTGTTCCAAAGCTCAACTGATTTTTTATGTCCTTTGAAGCAAACTGTAAAGTGGCTCATGCTGGTGTTGACCTCTCCTTGTGGTGACCTCTGAGGTCATGCTGGTGTTGACCTCTCCTTGTGGTGACCTCTGAGGTCATGCTGGTGTTGACCTCTCCTTGTGGTGACCTCTGAGGTCATGCTGGTGTTGACCTCTCCTTGTGGTGACCTCTGAGGTCATGCTGGTGTTGACCTCTCCTTGTGGTGACCTCTGAGGTCATGCTGGTGTTGACCTCTCCTTGTGGTGACCTCTGAGGTCATGCTGGTGTTGACCTCTCCTTGTGGTGACCTCTGAGGTCATGCTGGTGTTGACCTCTCCTTGTGGTGACCTCTGAGGTCATGCTGGTGTTGACCTCTCCTTGTGGTGACCTCTGAGGTCATGCTGGTGTCCATGTGGTGGAGGAACACATGGGACACACCCGAAACCATTACCTCTTTCATCATGGCTACATATAGAGCCCCACAACCACTCATACAGAACCCCTCATAGAACTAGTAACTAGAACTAGTACATAGAACTAGAACTAGTACAACTGCCACACAAACCATCCCTTTGAGATCACAATTCCTCTCTGCCATCTTCTTCACCCGGCTCCACCCCCCACCCCCCCGCCACCCCCTGCCACCCACCCCTATCCAATCCACCCCCCCCCCTGCCCCCATCCCTGCCCCCCACCACCCCCCGCCCCCTCCCCACCACCCGTGGGCGGGATTTCTCACACCACTTCAGCTCCTGTTTTTCCCAGGCGTGAATATCTGCCTGTTCGATCCTGCCGTGTTGTGCTGGCTGAGGTTATTGCTTATCCCAGTGTCAGCGAGTGTGTGTGTGTGTGTGTGTGTGTGTGTGTGTGTGTGTGTGTGTGTGTGTGTGTGTGTGTGTGTGTGTGTGTGTGTGTGTTTGTCTTGGGGTGAGGGGGGGGGAAGGTGGGGGAGGGGAGGACCTCACACCTCACAGCAGGAGGTGTGGGTAGTGGGCGTGTGGGTGGTGGGCGTGTGGGTGGTGGGCGTGTGGGTGGTGGGCGTGTGGGTGGTGGACGTGTGGGTGGTGGGCGTGTGGGTGGTGGGCGTGTGGGTGGTGGGCGTGTGGGTGGTGGACGTGAAGGTGGTGGGCGTGTGGGTGGTGGGCGTGTGGGTGGTGGGCGTGTGGGTGGTGGACGTGTGGGTGGTAAACGTGTAGGTGGTGGGCGTGTGGGTGGTGGGCGTGTGGGTGGTGGGCGTGTGGGTGGTGGGCGTGTGGGTGGTGGGCGTGTGGGTGGTGGACGTGTGGGTGGTGGACGTGTAGGTGGTGGGCGTGTGGGTGGTGGGCGTGTGGGCGGTGGGATGGACAAGAGGACGTGTGGGCGTGTGGGTGGTGGGCGTGTGGGTGGTGGGCGTGTGGGTGGTGGGCGTGTGGGTGGTGGACGTGTGGGTGGTGGACGTGTAGGTGGTGGGCGTGTGGGTGGTGGGCGTGTGGGTGGTGGGCGTGTGGGCGGTGGGATGGACAAGAGGACGTGTGGGCGGTTCAGGTCACTGAGGATAAATGTGAACATTTACTTCTGTTTCATTTACAGTAAGTCAGCGTCGAGAGCCAGTACGGCCAGCAACACTACGGTGTTGTCACTACGGTGTTGTCACTACAGTGTTGTCACTACAGTGTTGTCACTACGGTGTTGTCACTATGGTGTCAACACTACGGTGTTGTCACTATGGTGTCAACACTACGGTGTTGTCACTACGGTGTCAACACTACGGTGTTGTCACTACGGTGTTGTCACTACGGTGTCAACACTACGGTTTTGTCACTACGGTGTTGTCTCTACGGTGTTGTCTCTACAGTGTTGTCACAATGGTGTTGTCACTACGGTGTCAACACTACGGTGTTGTCACTACGGTGTTGTCACTACGGTGTTGTCTCTACGGTGTTGTCTCTACAGTGTTGTCACAATGGTGTTGTCACTACGGTGTCAACACTACGGTGTTGTCACTACGGTGTTGTCACTACGGTGTTGTCACTACGGTGTTGTCACTACGGTGTTGTCACTACGGTGTCAACACTACGGTGTTGTCACTACGGTGTTGTCTCTACGGTGTTGTCTCTACAGTGTTGTCACAATGGTGTTGTCACTACGGTGTCAACACTACGGTGTTGTCACTACAGTGTTGTCACTACGGTGTTGTCACTACGGTGTTGTCACTATGGTGTCAACACTACGGTGTTGTCACTATGGTGTCAACACTACGGTGTTGTCACTACAGTGTTGTCACTACGGTGTTGTCACTTACGGTGTCAACACTACAGTGTTGTCACTACGGTGTCAACACTACGGTGTTGTCACTACGGTGTTGTCACTATGGTGTCAACACTACGGTGTCAACACTACGGTGTTGTCACTACGGTGTTGTCACTACGGTGTCAACAATACGGTGTTGTCACTACGGTGTTGTCTCTACGGTGTTGTCTCTACAGTGTTGTCACTACAGTGTTGTCACTACAGTGTTGTCACTACGGTGTTGTCACTACGGTGTTGTCACTACGGTGTTGTCACTATGGTGTTGTCACTACGGTGTCAACACTACAGTGTTGTCACTACGGTGTCAACACTACGGTGTTGTCACTACAGTGTTGTCACTATGGTGTCAACACTACGGTGTCAACACTACGGTGTTGTCACTACGGTGTCAACACTATGGTGTTGTCACTACGGTGTTGTCACTATGGTGTCAACACTACGGTGTCATCACTACGGTGTCAACACTACGGTGTCAACACTACGGTGTCAACACTACGGTGTCAACACTACGGTGTTGTCACTACGGTGTTGTCACTACGGTGTTAACACTACGGTGTCAACACTACGGTGTTGTCACTACGGTGTTAACACTACGGTGTCAACACTACGGTGTTGTCACTACGGTGTTGTCACTACGGTGTTGTCACTATGGTGTCAACACTACGGTGTTGTCACTACGGTGTTAACACTATGGTGTCATCACTACGGTGTATCAGGGGTTGGGGGGTTTGTATAAACCGGATACCGAACTTAACTGATACTTTACTTACTGGCAAACAGATACCCCCAACCACTCCCTGATAAAACAAAACCGACCACGGCAGCCACACTGCTGCTCTCGCCAGACGGTCAACAACGGACACTGGAGTGCATATAACAAGTTGGTAGATCACCCTGTAAGCGCCGTACACTCGGAGACGGGTTCAACGTCACATTTATTTGATGTGCGGCTCCAAACTGGCCTTTTTGGTCATGAGTACGCACCCTCTCGAGCCGCTGTGACTCCCCCCCCCACACTCTCCTTATTATGGGATGATCTCCTAATACCTCTTTATGATGTTACTGATCTTTGTCAACCAATTGGCAACCGTTTCTCTCTCTCTCTCTCTCTCTCTCTCTCTCTCTCTCTCTCTCTCTCTCTCTCTCTCTCTCTCTCTCTCTCTCTCTCTCTCTCTCTCTCTCTCGCTCTTTCTCTGACGCCTCACCAGGACAAGTGAAAAAATCAGCTAACAACAGACAAAGATTTATTACATGAAAACCACATACAAAGAAATATATATAATATTAGGGTGCAGCATCCCTAGGCTGCTGCCAGCCTGTAACATTCCTATATCTGCTCAATTCTCGGCACACAGCCTGCTGCCTCCTCACTGCTTGGGGCTGAATACCTGGCACATCAACATATCTCCAACAAGAAAGGAAATCAATTTCTCTCCTTACACTGCGTCTATCATGCCAATGTGCATTCAAGCACTCCCTCATACATTATCAAGGTGTCCGTATGAGTCTCTGTTCTACATCCACCACTAAGTGGATGTAGAACAGATGTTCTTAGTGGTGAGGTCCACCACTAAGAACATCTGTCTGGGTCCTCAAAATCAGGAGGGTACTCCTGCAGTCTTTCCAATATCTGCTGCACCTGAAGTCCCACTCAAATGCCTGTAGAGTTCCTCTATTCGGCCTCACAAAAGAAACGTGTAGCTCCTCTACACTCGAAGTTCCACTCTACCAATGGAGTTCTACTCCACACTTGGAGTTCAGCTCTACACTTGGAGTTCACCATACAATCATCCTCAGACCGAATCTCCTCCACTAACTTCTTCCACACAAACCTGTAATTCCATTACCAATCCATAATAACATGTTTTCCTAATAAAATATCAATAAATATATTTACACTAAATATATTCCTCCTTCCGATACTCCTGTCTGCACACTGGCCCTGCTGAGGTGGGTACTCCCCTATTTCGGACGAGTCCGCACCGAAATTAACACCAGATGGCTCCGCCCCCCAGTCGCTCACTGACCTCAGGCGAGTGAGGATGTATAGCTCTCACTCGCACAGTGTCCACTCATCTCTAACTCCTTACTAGGACATGACGACGCTTGCCCTCTGATGCTCCAACATGGCATTACTCTTGGTCGTTCAACAAAATCCTTTAGGACTGTCTCCCAAAGCTACTTTCAGTCCTGACTTGAGCACACGAAGTCGCCTGGCAGGCTTCACACAGAAACATCTGCTTACTTTCCTCCACTCGAAGGAATATCTCACATTAGGGTCCACAAAGGAACAATCACCCCTCTAGGCTTCAGGTCGCCTGTAATATCTTCACGATCACCGAGAAATGACGTACGACGTCTCTGCAGCTTCCTCACACTTGATAACAAGTAGTCTTCACTCAATTACTAAACAGGAAAACTATATTCTTCCTTCTTCCCAGGAGGTCAACGACGTACGTCCATTCCTGACGACTGTGATAACCAAAGTGATCCATTATCACCTCTGTTTGCGTCACATCATGTCACAAAATGTCGACATCTCATTCCATCTTACTTTTATAAGATGCTCATCCTCTGTTTATCACTAATCACTCATTGATGTTTAGTTAGTAAACTGCCTTCCCTGACATCCTAATCTCTGGTCAGGTGAGCAGAATAACTCACCTGGTAGACTCCCTTCATCAGGTCACCTGGGGTTCATAGCAGGTGTCAACACTACAGTGTCAACACTACGGTGTCAACACTACAGTGTCAACTCTACAGTGTCAACGCTATGGTATCAACACTACAGTATCAACACTACAGTGTCAACACTACAGTGTCAACACTACGGTGTGTTATGACCCCAGGTAGCCTGGGTGGAACGAGTCTACCCCAGTGAGAGTTATTTGGCCTGCTGGACTTGATTGAGAGGTCGGAGGAATGATGCATATATTAAATATGTAATAAATGTCAGTGAATAATTTAAAAATATGAGCTGAGGATGAGCATGTAAATGAGTGACATGAAATGAGATGTCGATACTTTGATGACATGACATGGGGCTAGCAGGGCTTCATGACCTTACTTGAGTCACAGGAAGTCGTGACAGAGGGTTGTGCTTTGTTGAGCTCCTGGCAGTAGGAGGAACCCTAACTGTGTGCTCCTTCAAGAGGAGGGAATCAAGCAGGTGTTTATGTGTGAAGCCTGTTGGACGACTTAATGTACTCAAGTCAGGAGCAGAGGAGCTGTGAGGCCGTCATAAAGAAGCTTTGTTGGGTGTCTTAGAGGACGATATTCTGGGAGTGCTGCAGCTGAGTGCCTTCGAGATACAAAATCTGCGGTTTGTGTGGGAGAACTGCAACGGTTTGTGTGGGAGAAGTTAGTGAGAGAACTTCATACCAGAGGAGGAGTGTACGCTGAACTCCAAGTGTGAACTGAAACTCACAGTAGGAGCCTGAACTGCAAGATGGTGCAGGACTTCCAGTTGTGGAGTGGAACTCCAGAAACACAAGTGAACCTTCGAGTAGTGTAGAGAGCTACACGTCGTTTGTGTGAAGCGTTTGAAGACAGCTTCACTGACATTTAAGGAGGACTTCATTGCAGTTGATTGGAGGAACGACTGGAGTACCTTACAGAATATTTTGTAGACCCAGAAGTCCACAAAATAGTAAGGGGACCTCGAGTAATGGAACAGAGGATCATAATGGACCTTAGTGTTTAAGGGAGTGCTTGATTGCGTTTTGGCATGAAAGGCACAGTGCAAGGTGAGAAATTGATGCTTCTTGTAGAGTAGGAACTATGTGAATTTTTTGTTATTGTGTCATGTATTACAGCCTAAAGCAGTGAAGGGAGCAGAAGATTGTAAGTCGAAGTTTAAGTAGCAGCCTGACACAATTATAGTTTGGAGACATACGGCGATATCAGTGTGTTATCAGTTGATAGCAGCCTAAGAGGTTGTAATTTTTGTATAACTTTTCCTATATGTATATTGTGTATGTGACTATTGTATTATATGTTGTGTTTTTGTTAGCTGGCTTTTGCTCTTGTCCTAGTGAGGCTTCCTGGCTAGAGAGAAAGAGAGAGAGAGAGAGAGAGAGAGAGAGAGAGAGAGAGAGAGAGAGAGAGAGAGAGAGAGAGAGAGAGGTTATCTTGAGATGATTTCGGGGCTTTTAGTGTCCCCGCGGCCCGGTCCTCGACCAGGCCTCCACCCCTAGGAAGCAGCCCGTGACAGCTGACTAACACCCAGGTACCTATTTTACTGCTAGGTAACAGGGCCATAGGGTGAAAGAAACTTCGCCCAATGTTTCTCGCCGGCGCCTGGGATCGAACCCAGGACCACAGGATCACAAGTCCAGCATGCTGTCCGCTCGGCCGACCGGCTCCCTTAGACCGGAGTCGGTCTAAGGAGTCGACCGGAATCGACCGGAGAGACAGACAGAGACAGAGACAGAGATATTCCTTAATGATAACATCTGCTTTAATGTAAAGTATTGTAACTATCAGAGGCTTGTCCTGTTATGGTGAGTAAATATTGCTCCCCTCCTGTCCCTCCCCCTCCCCCCCCCCCTCTCCCGTCCCATTTGCCCTCTTCCTTCTCCTCTCCCCCTCTCTCTTATCTCTTCGCCTCTCCCCTTCCATTCCTTTTTCGTCCTCCTCTCCCTTCATTTCGCCCGGGTAAACGGCGGGAGTAAGGTTTAAAATTTTATTTACTTCTTTATGAAAATGGGAAATGGGGCGGGAGGGGGGGGGGTTACCTTGCGGTTACCTTGTGATGATTTCGGGGCTCAATGTCCCCGCGGTCCGGTCAGGCCTCCTGGTTGCTATACTAGTCAATTAGGCTGTTGTACGCGGCTGCTCGCAGGCTGACGTATGAGTGTCTCTCTCTCTCTCTGTCTCTCTCTGTCTTTCTCTGTCTCTCTGTCTCTCTGTCTCTCTCTCTCTCTCTCTCTCTCTCTCTCTCTCTCTCTCTCTCTCTCTCTCTCTCTCTCTCTCTCTCTCTCTCTCTCTCTGTCTCTCTCTGTCTCTCTCTGTCTCTCTCTGTCTCTCTCTCTCTCTCTCTCTCTCTCTCTCTCTCTCTCTCTCTCTCTCTCTCTCTCTCTCTCTCTCTCTCTCTCTCTGTCTCTCTGGCTCTCTCTCTCTCTCTCTCTCTCTCTCTCTCTCTCTCTCTCTCTCTCTCTCTCTCTCTCTCTCTCTCTCTCTCTCTCTCTCTCTCTCTCTCTCATTCTCTCATTCTCTCATTCTCTCATTCTCTCATTCTCTCTCTCTCTCTCTCTCTCTCTCTCTCTCTCTCTCTCTCTCTCTCTCTCTCTCTCTCTCTCTCTCTCTCTCTCTCTCTCTCTCTCTCTCTCTCTCTCTCGTTCTTCTCCCTCCAAATAAAAACTTAAAATGGATTGACTTGTGGGATTCCATTGTGTATAAGTATTGTGGCAGTAACTGTATGGAGTGAGAGTTTGGAGAGGTTATATTAGTTGTGTCACAACCCTTCACGACCTCCCATGTGTTGCCATGGCAACTCATCTCTGAGATGAGCAGAGGCTCATGTCTTCCTGTATTAATTATCTCCTGTTGTCTCTTTGTGTTGTTATTCTCCTCCTCTTCTTCCTCTCTTCTTGTGACAGCTCTTCCGCCTCCAATCACGTCTTACTGTTCCATTATCTTCATAATCAATTTCATCTCAGGTTAAATGTAATGAGGGAGGGGGAGGGGAGGGGGGGTAAAGGCAGGTGTGTTCGGGTCAGGTGTGGTGAAGGGAGGGGGGAGATGTTGGGTAGTCCGAAATTTCGTGAAATTTCCCGTTACTTAAGGCCGTACAAGGGTTCTCAAACTGGTATATGGCGCTCTCTCTAGTGTGTATATGTTCCAGGGTTGCTCTAATGTGCATAGGTAACCAAACTCTCGGTTATCTAGTAACTCCTGACTGAAGAGGATTATCAGGTGAAAAGGAAAGTTGCCCAAACGTCTTCGTACTGCCTCGGGCCAATGAACCCCGGGACACTCTTGCTCCTCTGTGAATTGATGAATGCCAGTACACATGTATAAGTCCCCCTCCCCCCCCCTTAATGGGGTGTGGAGGTGGGGGGACGGGGGTTAAGGGGATAGATATTTTCCTTCCAATCACCACCCACACAACCATACAATCATACAATCATACAACCACATCACCATTACCATCACTATCACCACCCGGACCACAATCACCCATTCCACCAGCAATAAGAACAAAAATCACCGCCAATAACCACAATCACTTCAAAACCATTACCGTGGGGGGGGGGGTGAAGATAGTGGTAGCGGTGATTGACAATCCCCCACCAAGCAATAATAGGCCAAGGGAAGATGTGATGAATGCAACGAAGCTTTGCCTAAATGTAATGGAAAAAGTAGGCCTATTGTGGCGACGGAAGCCACAGCTGGGATTCTGGCTTCTGTTGTATCTATAATTCAAATTCAAAGTTTTTTTTCATAAATGTTAGTACATTTATAGTTGGGTTTAGTTTACACAAATTTATTGTCAATTATTTATTTGCCTCAAGAGAGTCATAATGCTAATATGACATGTAATATACAGGCGAGGAGTCACAATAACGGGGCTGAAGTATGTTGACCAGACCACACACTAGAAGGTGAAGGGACGACGACGTTTCGGTCCGTCCTGGACCATTCTCAAATTGATGAGACGTCATCGACTTGAGAAAGGTCCAGGACGGACCGAAACGTCGTCGTCCCTTCACTCTCTAGTGTGTGTTCTGGTCAACACATGAATTCATTCCTCGGAAATATGAAGATGTAACTAAGCAGTTCAACCCACTCAAGAATGAGGTGGACGAGAAAAGTAAAGGAAACCCTTGATTTATTAGGCAAGAAAAGCAAAAAAATAGCGAGGAAAAATTCCCGAGAAGCATAAACAGAAGACATAAGAGAGAGAGACGCTAAACAGAGTCAAATACGGGAAGGGAATCAGAAAGGGAATTTTAAGACATAGCAAAAGTTAAATCCCGCCTAAAGTCGCCCTTTAGCCATATAAGGATAACAATAACATTGAGACCTTCAGGACAGGTTAAGGAGACAGAGACTCACAGACAACGAGCACATATGTAAGGCTCTTGACAAAATATTTCAGGAGGTCTTCAGAAAGCACTAACGTTGAGACCAAGGTTACTAGAAGAAAGTAAAGTACTGGAGGACACAGTGGTCACTATTGAAGAGGTAGAAGAAGCTGGAGTATCAAGCTGCATCCCTGGAAACACAAACCGAAACTGTCTCTATTTTCCGCTTGTAACAACTTGTAATAAAGTTGTTACATCTTGGCTTAACGTGTTTATGACGTATTGGAACGTTGTTACAACTTGATATATTGGTTGTTATAACTGGTCAGGTGGTGTTAAAACTTGTTCGAACGTTGTACCAACGTCGTAGTTTCGGTGTGTGTTTGGAGGCATGTCACTCTGCCTCGTAGAGAAAGCTCCAAACACACTTTGTCACCCGCCAACAAAAACTTACAATAAAACACTAGAGATAGAAATTCTCCCAAAATTCTGGAAAAAGCGATCGTTGTCCCAGTATTAAAAATGGGACAGACAGAAGCCATAACATTACAGACCAGTGACAGTGTAAAGTGTCCAGCTGGAGGACTAATAAAAAGGGGGGTCCCACAAGGCTCAGTCCTGGGATCAACGCTGTTCCTAATTAAAGTTAATGATCTAACCGAGGAAATGAGCTCGTGCATGTGAATGTTTGCAATTAATGCAAAGCTAATGAGGAATGTAAAAACAGAAGAGAATTCCAGTATGTTATAGGAAGACCTTGACAAACTCCAGGAGTGGGCACACAAATGGTTGCTGGAATTCAGTTCCAATAAGTGTAAGGTTATGAAGATGGGAAAGGGAGAAAGAAGACCAGAAGGTGCCTCCACCTTAATTGGAAGGCAACTAAAGAAATCACAGAGAGAAAGAGATTTGGGAGTGGATATAATTCCAACGCTAACACCGGTGGAACACACAGTCAGGATGCCATCAGCAACATGTGAGATGCTGGCCAGCCTTAGAACATCATTTAGAAATCTAAAACAGGACTATTTCAAGAGAATCTACCCAGCTTTTATTAGAGCAACACTGGAATATACAGCACCGACCTGGAATCCATAAAACTAAAATTGAACAAGTGCAGAAGTTTGCAAGTAGATTAGTGCCCGAGCTGAGAGGATTAGACCATAAGGATAAGTTAAAGGAACTGGACCTCACATCCCTGAACGATACAAGGAACAGAGGAGATATGATTGCAATATACAAGATTCTGAGGGAAATAAACAACGTAGATAAAGACAGTCTCTTTAAATTGAGACGAAGAATGACAAGAGGACACAAGTAGAAGCTGACAAAAAAAAAACGAATCGAGGAGAGGTGAGGAAATACTCTTTCCCCGTATGAGTAATCAACAAATTAAATGCTTCGAGAAAAAGAAGAAGCTGCAGAAGCCACCTCCATTCACAAATTAAGGACAGATTCGACAAAGAATTTGAACGTCAGAATAGTTAAGCTTTAACACAAGAGGTACAACATATGGCTAGTAGGCCGGGTCGTCAACCACTCAGCCTTACTGTTCCTCTTGTCAGGGGTAGGTAAGACCCCCTCCCCCCCCTAACCATCACTGTCTCAACCCCAGTCACCCCACCCCACTACCCCCCATCACCAACCCCTATCCCCCGCCCCAACCACTCCCCCCTGCCACCCCCCCCCATCACCCCATCACGCTCCCCCAGGGATCAGTAGAGCCACTACTCCTGAGTGGTGGCACTCATAACACTACTGCATAGAGTGTCTTGCCTGAGGGGCCTCCTGTAGCAGCGGCCCGTCTCTCTCTCTTGCTTCCCTTCACTCTCCCCCTTCACTCTCCCCCTTCACTCTACCCCTTCACTCTCCCCCTTCACCGTCTCCTTCACTGCCTTCCCTTCTCTGTCTCAGTCACCTCTTCCTTCACTACTTTTCTTTACTATCTCTGTCACCGACTATGGCTCGGCCTAGTTCACCGCTCCTTTACCCTCCCTCAGCGCCCCCCCCCCTTCCCCCATTACCACCGCCCCCCTTCTTCCATTACCACCGCCCCCTTCCCCCATCACCACCGCCCCCCTTCCCCCATTACCACCGCCCCCCTTCCCCCATCACCACCGCCCCCCTTCCCCCATTACCACCGCCCCCCTTCCCCCATCACCACCGCCCCCCTTCCCCCATTACCACCGCCCCCCTTCCCCCATTACCACCGCCCCCCTTCCCCCATCGCCACCGCCCCCCTTCCCCCATTACCACCGCCCCCCTTCCCCCATCACCACCGCCCCCCTTCCCCCATTACCACCGCCCCCCTTCCCCCATTACCACCGCCCCCCTTCCCCCATCACCACCGCCCCCCTTCCCCCATTACCACCGCCCCCCTTCCCCCATCACCACCGCCCCCCTTCCCCCATCACCACCGCCCCCCTTCCCCCATCACCACCGCCCCCCTTCCCCCATCACCACCGCCCCCCTTCCCCCATTACCACCGCCCCCCCTTCCCCCATTACCACCGCCCCCCTTCCCCCATCACCACCGCCCCCCCCCCCATCATCACCGCCGGCCCCCATCACAGCTTCCTGGTGCAGGTGCTGCACATTATGCAGCACCTACTGCATAATGCAGCTGCTGCATCGCAGCTAGCCGCAGGAGTGCTGCTTCTGCTGCATCTCTCAGTATAAGAAGTTGTGCTGCCCCTGACGCAGCAGCAGCGCCAGCTGCCGTCCGTCCGTCCCTTCTGCTGCTGCTGCTGCTGCTCTTCCCGTTGCTGCTGCTTCGGTTGACGCCGCTGCTACTGCTGTAGGTCCCGC
>NC_091168.1:29428370-29440870 GCF_040958095.1 Procambarus clarkii | reverse complement strand
CTGTCCTCCTCTGTCTTAATCCTCATAATTTTGGCGTCGTCACCAAACATTGAGAGAAATGAGTCTATACGCTCCGGGAGATCATTTACGTATATCAGAAACAGGATAGGACCGAGTACAGAGCCCTGTGGGACTCCACTGGTGACTTCACGCCAACCTGAGGTCTCACCCCTCACATTAACTCTCTGCTTCCTATTGCTTAGGTACTCCCTTATCCACTGAAGCACCTTACCAGTTACTCCTGCCTGTCTCTCCAGCTTATGTACCAGCCGTGTGTGTGGGGGGTGGGAGGGATCTGACTTGTGAGATTTATATATTTAATAATTGATATTAATGTATATAGTAATTTATCTAATGATTTATTTTACATGAATTTATGTTCGATGGTGGACTGTACATTATTAAATTCCCACAAATCGCTTCTCACACATTCTGGGGCGTTTATGGTTTATATATATAGTCTATAAATCAAAATTATTGATTAGTAGACATTCATTACAGTATTAGACTGCATATATTAGTAACTAAAATTAAATACAGCTTATCTGTATAGTAGATTATGACCTAGATAACCAGGTATGAACTCGTATGAAACACGTCAGTCAGTACTCCTCTTGTGGGCGAGGCTCACGTAGGAGCCGGTCGGCCGAGCGGACAGCACACTGGACTTGTGATACTGTGGTCCCGGGTTCGATCCCGGGCGCCGGCGAGAAACAATGGGCAAAATTTCTTTCACCCTATGCCCCTGTTATCTAGCAGTAAAATAGGTACCTGGGTGTTAGTCAGCTGTCACGGGCTGCTTCCTGAGGGTGGAGGCCTGGTCGAGGACCGGGCCGCGGGGACACTAAAAAGCCCCGAAATCATCTCAAGATAACCTCGAGATAACCACCACATGTTGCTAGTTGCTAGGTAAGTCTCCTCCTACTTTAATTTCACCTGTCAGAGGCCACACACAATAATAGTAGGAACCTAATATGACCGATGAACACATCCACAAGGGCCGTGACGAGGATTCGAACTTACGTCCGAGAGCATCCCAGACGCTGTCTTAATCGACTGAGCTACGACATGGTATAAGGCAGCGTCTGGGATGCTCTCGGACGTAGGTTCGAATCCTCGTCACGGCCCGTGTGGATTTGTTCATTTGATGCATCACGCAATTGTGATTTCTGTGGCTAATATGACAGCTATATCAGAGGGGAAATTTATAGTATGTTAATTAAATAAGAATCAAATACTATTTAACCTTTTGGGTGGCTCGTTACATATTCTAACCTAACCTAACCTAACCTAACCTAACCTTCCTAACATTTCTGGCCAGGAATGAATAGACAATGGGGTTGGTGTAGAACACTTTGTAGACGAAGATAATGTTGATGATGAGAGCTCTTTGATCCCACAATAACATTACGTTCAAGGACACTGTTGTTTGGAGCTTGATGTGAGCTCCATGCGAGACTTGTTAGGTTAAAATTTAATGGCGACAACTGGCTGGCTGGCTTCCTTCCCACTGTCACATCAAACGTCTTGTCCACATGGCAAGAAGTGGAAAGAGGAAACATTTAACTTATTTTAGTACTGATAATTAAGTTGGTTCGAATGTTTTTTATGATGTTTACAGTTCTGAGACTGATGTATTAAGAGTGATTTCATATATTAGCTGGTGAATTTAATGGCGACATATGGCAATGATGTCCCCCGATTTCTTTCGAGAAAATTTCCACTGTGTCTCATTTCCTTTGAGTTAATTTGTTATTACAAAATAGCAGGAATATTTTCTGCCTGTTGTATTAAAATGTTAGTAAATGGTGTTGATTTTTTGACAGTGTGTGTCTGTGTCTGAGTGTGTGTGTCTGTGTCTGTGTCTGTGTGTCTGTTTGAGTGTATATTCTTTCCTGAATTTCTCTGACTATAATAAGGGCCCCTACTACCAAACTCTGGGAGAGTTGGGTTACTTGCCAGCACTTGTTACCTTATATGAGCCCAACTTCTCGCTGTGTTAACCCAACTTCTCGCTGTGTCAACCCAACTTCTCGCTGTGTCAACCCAACTTCTCGCTGTGTCAACCCAACTTCTCGCTGTGTCAACCCAACTTCTCGCTATTACTGGCTCCTGCTTTTTAGCTGCACTCTCACTCATTTCAGTCATTCTACGGATAATCCTGGCTGTTTCTTTTGTTCTGTAGTAGTCCTTTGTGCTGAACTGGGCCAGACGTCATTTTACAGTCTGTTGCCTTGTGTCATTGTTAGTTTTTGGGCTTGCGAAAATGAGTGTGTGCATCTTAGGAAATGGATAATCCTGGGCAGTTCTAGGCACCTTGTGAGTGGGTACAAAGCATTGGGTCCATTCAAAACGTAGTCTTTCTACTATCCTCCTCAGGTCATTCAATTTTTCTTCAAGGATTACAACAATGGCATTTGAGCCCAAAGGTGTCCCTAAGCAGCAGTGTCGGTGAGGGGGATTACTGAGGCCTTTGGTAAGATAGATCTTATTGCATCGATGATTGGCTGGCTAGATGAGCTGATTTTGCACTTTGAAGGATTTAGGGTGAGTCCTAACCCTTGTCCAGATTTCACCAACTGTAATTCGACAAGAAGGGACTTCCGTGTCCCTGCCAGAGTGCCATCATCCAGGAACAAGATGCTGAGCTCGCTGGTCAACCTGCTTGTGACCTCCTTAGCTGCCATAAGGAAACGGAAAGGAGCCAATGGATCCCCCTGCTGGACACCAACAGAAACTAATTCATGCTCCCCAAACAACAGTGTCGGTTCCTTAAAGAATCATGCTGAAACAAAGGAAATGAGACAAGGAAAGCGGAAAGGATAGACAAGGTTCAGCTTTTAATACCACACCTCTCCTCTACCTGGCTGAAAGGATTTTTAAAATCTCGTTTAATTACTGCTTTATTTTTGGGGGAGGTAAGTATAAGATAGTGGTGCATGAGCAGCAACTTCACTGCCATGGGTTATCTTCTTGAGGTTATCTTGAGATGATTTCGGGGCTTTAGTGTCCCCGCGGCCCGGTCCTCGACCAGGCCTCCACCCCCAGGAAGCAGCCCGTGACAGCTGACTAACACCCAGGTACCTATTTTACTGCTAGGTAACAGGGGCATAGGGTGAAAGAAACTCTGCCCATTGTTTCTCGCCGGCGCCTGGGATCGAACCCAGGACCACAGGATCACAAGTCCAGTGTGCTGTCCGCTCGGCCGACCGGCTCCCTGACATCATCGACCGGCTCCCTGATGGGTGACATCAGAACCTAGACGATATGATGAGTGGTCGTAGCAGCTTCTCTGAGGATGTTCCTGACAGCTGCTCTGGCAAAGAGGCGGCGAAGAGCGTTACACACGGCAAAAGGTTTGACTCTGCCATCCTTCTTTAAGACACAAAGGGATGCTCCGAAGAAGAAGAAGGGGAGGGGAAATTATGTCTGGAATTTGTCTAGAGAGGCAGATGTTGACAATCTTTGTGATCACTGACAGTAGTGTGGAGCCAACTTGGCCGAGAACTGGGGTTTGCCATGTTCTTGAGGTGCTGAGGTGGTTCAGCTCCTCAATATTAATTACTCCTCCTGTGTTGCCCTCCACTTTCTTTGCTCACTTTGGCTCCTATTTTCAAGCTGTTATTGGAACTGTCATACTCCTCCTGTGTTGCCCTCCACTGTCTTTGCTCACTTTGGCTCCTATTTTCAAGCTGTTATTGGAACTGTCATACTCCTCCTGTGTTGCCCTCCACTTTCTTTGCTCACTTTGGCTCCTATTTTCAAGCTGTTATTGGAACTGTCATCAGCTCTATCATGACGGGTTTTGAGTTGATGAGGGATGGGGAACAAGTTATAAATTCTTGGGAAATTTTGTATTAATCTCGTGACTACTGAAGCAAGTGACTTGCCTCCTCCTGCAGGCACGGCTAAGAAAAGGTTGCCAACAGGAGCCAATTATGCTATGCATTGAGGGTGGCCGGAGCATCAAGGTTTGCAGACTCTACATTCACTTTCTCGAGGTCTCTATATTTCCCTGATGCAAATGGGCGTTCTGGTGGTGGATGCTGTGATCGCCCCCAGGAGGTCATCTGATGCCGGGTAGTTTGTGGGGATGTGGGGATGGGAGCCGGTCGGCCGAGCGGACAGCACGCTGGACTTGTGATCCTGTGGTCCTGGGTTCGATCCCAGGCGCCGGCGAGAAACAATGGGCAGAGTTTCTTTCACCCTATGCCCTGTTACCTAGCAGTAAAATAGGTACCTGGGTGTTAGTCAGCTGTCACGGGCAGCTTCCTGGGGGTGGAGGCCTGGTCGAGGACCGGGCCGCGGGAACATTAAGCCCTGAAGTTATCTCAAGATAACTCAAGATACTATCAGGTTGTGCCTGGGTCTCTCTACCTCTTCCCCCCTTCCCCTCTCTCCCAGTCTTCCCTCCCCCTCTCATCTCTCTTTCCCTATCTCCCCTCTCTTCCCATCTTTCTCCCCATCAACCACTTGGGCTGGACGGTAGAGCGACAGTCTGACTTCATGCAGGTCGGCGTTCAATCCCCGACCGTCCACAAGTAGTTGGGCACCATTCCTCCCCCCCCCCCTCTCTCGTCCCATCTCAAATCCGTATCCAGGAGGATTTATCCTTATCCTGACCCCTTCCAAGTGCTATTTAGACCTAATCGCTTGGTGCTTTCTCTTCATAATTCCCTTCCTTACATTTCTACCCCCGTCCCCCCCTCTAACCTTATCTCACCTCTCCTCTCCTTTCTCCCTGTCTCCACTTCTCTCCCCCATTTGTTCCACTTGTTTTGTGTTCCAATTTGTCCAGCCCACCATGACAGTGTCTCATTGTTGTAGTCTATTTCTCACATGATTTATGTTCCCCATAATCAAGACTTTTACTCCTGTGTGCTGCTGCTGCTCTCTAGTGCACCGATACAACCCTTGCTGGGGGCCTTGTGGTGTCTGCTGGGTGTCTTGTGTTGGCTGTTGGGTCTTTGTGTTGTCTGCTGGAGCTTTGTCTTGTCTGCTGTAGCTTTGTGTTGTCTGCTGGGGCCTTGTGTTGTCTGCTGGCCCCTTGTGTTGTCTGCTGTACCTTTGTGTTGTCTGCTGGGGCCTTGTGTTGTCTGCTGGGGCCTAGTGTTGTCTGTTGGGGGCCTTGTGTTGTCTGCTGGGGGTCTAGTGTTGTCTGCTGGGGGCTTGTGTTGTCTGCTGGGGGCCTTGTGTTGTCTGCTGGGGGCTTGTGTTGTCTGTTGGGGGCCTTGTGTTGTCTGCTGTAGCTTTGTGTTGTCTGCTGGGCCTTGTGTTGTCTGCTGGGGCCTAGTGTTGTCTGTTGGGGGCCTTGTGTTGTCTGCTGGGGCCTTGTGTTGTCTGCTGGGGGTCTAGTGTTGTCTGCTGGGGTCTTGTGTTGTCTGCTGGGGGTCTAGTGTTGTCTGTTGGGGGCCTTGTGTTGTCTGCTGGGGGTCTAATGTTGTCTGTTGGGGGCCTTGTGTTGTCTGCTGGGGCCTTGTGTTGTCTGCTGGGGCCTTGTGTTGTCTGCTGTACCTTTGTGTTGTCTGCTGGGGCCTTGTGTTGTCTGCTGGGGCCTAGTGTTGTCTGTTGGGGGCCTTGTGTTGTCTGCTGGGGGTCTAGTGTTGTCTGCTGGGGGCTTGTGTTGTCTGTTGGGGGCCTTGTGTTGTCTGCTGGGGGCTTGTGTTGTCTGTTGGGGGCCTTGTGTTGTCTGCTGTAGCTTTGTGTTGTCTGCTGGGGCCTTGTGTTGTCTGCTGGGGCCTAGTGTTGTCTGCTGGGGCCTTGTGTTGTCTGCTGGGAAAAGGGGGTGGGGGGGAGGGATGTACGTTATCACAACTAATAACTTCTTTCCAATAACAGTTAAGAGTCCTAATGATCTAATTCATAAATTCATTAATATTACTTTTTTTAAAGTCATGGAAAATAAATTCACCTTTGTTACGTTAATTAAGGTACTGCGGTTATACCCAGCTGATCCACTCTAAACACAACATCAAAAACAAAAACAAAAAAGTTGCATTTACGTTACCAAATAAAACGTTACTTTAATAAATAAAACTGAAGACTTAACACCTGTAATTCATCTGTCTTGAGCACGTAAAATAAAATGACACCAAAAAAGGAACACATATATATATATATATATATATATATATATATATATATATATATATATATATATATATATATATATATATATATATATATATATATATATATATACATACTTTGCTGGAGGCAGCAACAACCCCCAGTGATCGTGCACGCCTCACAGCTGTGCAGGCTCCCCATGCAGGGGACTTCCTTTTGGCAGTCCCCATGTCTGCGACAGGCACACGTCTTGATCCGCAGGAGCTCCTTATTGCAGTCGCTCTCCGTCTTGCTGCCACTATCCACACTGTTCACAGGTGTATTTGCGGCGAGGCAGATGCTGACGAATATGGATTGCATGGCCTGCACTGTGGAAAATCTGGTGGTTGGCACACTAGACACGACGAAGTCAACGACATCATTAAAAGAAGCCTTGCCTCTGCTCAGTGTCCAGCGGAGAGAGAGCCCCGCAACCTACTGAACCGTGACTCTGTTAGCTTTGCCGGCCGACCAGACGGAATCACACTGCGTCGGAAGGGTGGCAGGCAGTTAGCATGGGACTATACTTGTGTATCCACCCTGGCAACGACATACATCAACCTCTCTGCCGGCACAGCAGGAGCCGCGGCGACACACAGAGAAAAACAAAAGTCAGTCAAGTACAGGCAATTAGATCAACGGTACAACTTCGTTCCAATAGGGTCTGAGACCCTAGGCCCATGGGGTGAGAGTGCAAGAAGGTTTCTTAAGGATCTTGGTTCCAAGCTCATTGACACCACAAGAGACCCTAGAGCAGCAAGTTTTCTCTTTCAGCGCCTCAGTGTCACGATCCAGAGGGGGAATGCTCGCTGCATCCTCGGTTCCTGCCCGGCGTCGGAGGAGTTCGAGGAAATCTACAGCCTCTTGGAAGCGAACTTTTTCTTGTGTCCTCTTAATGTTCATTTTTTGTATAAAATCAGATATGTAACTGTATAACCTTGTATAATGAAGTGTACACCATAATAAAAAAAAGGGGAGGGGGTAGTAGGAGAAGCGAACACTCTTTCGTATTCAGAGTTAAATGGCAAGTTTTTCCCTGAATGCTCTGTGTTCCCTTCTCTGAGGCTGTGGGTCCCTATAATTGCACCAGTGGTGGTACCCCCCTATATATATATATATATATATATATATATATATATATATATATATATATATATATATATATATATATATATATATATATGCATACAGATAAAACACAAAATATAACTCATTGTCTCGAACAAATAGAACAGGAACAAAAAAAGTTATATTACGAAACCCACGAATCTTAACAAAATGCCACGGGGGCAGCTTCTTAAGACCAGTGGATCTTTTACCTGCACCAGACGAATGTCCAAAGACGATGGCTCTTTGGTGGTTACACTACCCCCCCCCCCCCCGACTGGGGGTGGTGGGTGGCGTGATTCAAAACTACTTGGTCCCCGCAGTTACACATTGAACCCTGCTTAAGGCAGGGGAATGAAAAATCACACAACAATGAACATTTAATAACATAGTGTATCATTCAGAATATGTACATAGTAAGGGTATGTGAACCGTAGAGTTGATATAGAATTGACGATGGATAGACTTCTTGTGGGGGATGGAAGGGGACTCCCATACACAGAAAGGGGTGTTGATGTCACGCCTTAAACTGGATTGCCACTACACCCTTCCCCCTTGACCTTGTTTTCTTTATTTCCTAATTATCTGGCCATCTCCCTGGGTGATCAGTGATTTTTGTTTCCATGATTGCAATTACATCAGGATCTTTCACTGATCCTCCATATTTTAGATTGTAATCATCGTATCTAAGGCTATAATCTTAGCCTCTAAAGCTATAATCTTAGCATCTAAGCCTGCAACACTAACATGTAATACCGTATTCATATCATCTAATTCTATTTTCTTAGCACCAAAGACAATAATCTCCGCATCTTAGCAGGTAAATCTATAATCTTACCTCCAAGCTTGGCCCCCGACATCCTTGGGGTGGGGCCGTCAGCAAGATGCTGGAGCAAGTGTGACTGCAATATTGATCAGGAGACTTAAGGTGGTCATTAGAGCAGGAGAAACGAGGCAGCTCCGGGTAGCGCCAGCCTCAAGTACCATCCAGATTGTGAAATATTTTGATAATACCTTCTGTCGCTTATTTAGCTGTCGCTGTCAAGAAGGTGTTTAATAATTCTGTCTCTCTGTCTCTCTCTCTGAGCCTGAACCAGGGCTGGTGGTGTCCCCTGGGAGCCTGAACCAGGGCTGGTGGTGTCCCCCTAAGAGCCTGAATCAGGGCTGGTGGTGTCCCCCTGGGAGCCTGAACCAGGGCTGGTGGTGTCCCCCTGGGAGCCTGAACCAGGGCTGGTGGTGTCCCCCTGGGAGCCTGAACCAGGGCTGGTGGTGTCCCCCTAAGAGCCTGAACCAGGGCTGGTGGTGTCCCCCTGGGAGCCTGAACCAGGGCTGGTGGTGTCCCCCTGGGAGCCTGAACCAGGGCTGGTGGTGTCCCCCCTAAGAGCCTGAATCAGGGCTGGTGGTGTCCCCCTGGGAGCCTGAACCAGGGCTGGTGGTGTCCCCCTGGGAGCCTGAACCAGGGCTGGTGGTGTCCCCTGGGAGCCTGAACCAGGGCTGGTGGTGTCCCCCTAAGAGCCTGAATCAGGGCTGGTGGTGTCCCCCTGGGAGCCTGAACCAGGGCTGGTGGTGTCCCCCCTGGGAGCCTGTACCAGGGCTGGTGGTGTCCCCCTGGGAGCCTGAACCAGGGCTGGTGGTGTCCCCCTGGGAGCCTGAACCAGGGTTAAAGGTGTCCCCCCTCGGAGCCTGAACCAGGGCTGGTGGTGCCCCCCCTGGGAGCCTGAACCAGGGCTGGTGGTGTCCCCCTGGGAGCCTGTACCAGGGCTGGTGGTGTCCCCCTGGGAGCCTGAACCAGGGCTGGTGGTGTCCCCCTGGGAGCCTGTACCAGGGCTGGTGGTGTGCCCCTGGGAGCCTGAACCAGGGCTGGTGGTGTCCCCCTGGGAGCCTGAACCAGGGTTAAAGGTGTCCCCCCTCGGAGCCTGAACCAGGGCTGGTGGTGCCCCCCCTGGGAGCCTGAATCAGGGCTGGTGGTGTCCCCCTGGGAGCCTGTACCAGGGCTGGTGGTGTCCCCCTGGGAGCCTGAACCAGGGCTGGTGGTGTCCCCCTGGGAGCCTGAACCAGGGCTGGTGGTGTCCCCCTGGGAGCCTGAACCAGGGTTAAAGGTGTACCCCCTGGGAGCCTGTACCAGGGCTGGTGGTGCCCCCCCTGGGAGCCTGAACCAGGGCTGGTGGTGTCCCCCTGGGAGCCTGTACCAGGGCTGGTGGTGTCCCCTGGGAGCCTGAACCAGGGCTGGTGGTGTCCCCTGGGAGCCTGAACCAGGGCTGGTGGTGTCCCCCTGGGAGCCTGAACCAGGGCTGGTGGTGTCCCCCTGGGAGCCTGAACCAGGGCTGGTGGTGTCCCCCTGGGAGCCTGAACCAGGGCTGGTGGTGTCCCCCTGGGAGCCTGAACCAGGGCTGGTGGTGTCCCCCTGGGAGCCTGAACCAGGGCTGGTGGTGTCCCCCCTGGGAGCCTGTACCAGGGCTGGTGGTGTCCCCCTGGGAGCCTGAAGCAAAATTCGAGTCAGAAACGTGTGACGTCTTCCCAAATGGCCGACGGCTTGTGGAAAATGGATGAGCCTCCGGAGTCATCCATCTCTCTCCTTGCTGGCGGAGTGTCTTGTCCTCGCCCCCCCCCCTCTCTCCCTCTCTCTCCCTCCCTCCCTCTCCCTCCCTCTCCCATCTTCCTACACCCTCTTCCTTCCCCTGGGCTGCCTTGTCCTTGTGTATATCTCTCTCTGCGCTCTTCCAGATCCCTGTTCTTGTCCTTCCTGCTCTTCCAGATCTTTGTTTCCTTCTCTTCCCGTTTTCCCAGTCTTCTGTTCTTTCCCTTATAGCCTTCCCGGGTATTTTTTTTTTTCATTTCAGTCCTATCAGGCCTCTGTTCCTTCCCTTCCACACCTCTTAGGCTCATTTTCCCTTTCCTTTCGGCGATCACAGACCTCTTCAATTTTCTTCTCTCTTTCTCTCTCTCTCTCTCTCTCTCTCTCTCTCTCTCTCTCTCTCTCTCTCTCTCTCTCTCTCTCTCTCTCTCTCTCTCTCTCTCTCTCTCTCTCTTTTTCCTTCCAAGAAGTAATTTTCCTTACAGTTTTCCTCTTCCCCCCCCCTCCCTCAGTTCTATTTTTCCTACCCTTGAAGATCTCTCTTCCATCCTTTCCGTCCCTCACCGTCAAGGAAGGGGAGAGTGGGAGGGGAACACACATCAGGACCCCGACGGAGGCTTGTGTGCGACTCAAGACTCCCAGAGACACACTTCCTTTTCCTTACACTGGTACCCCTACTAACAAGGAGAGAACCCCCCACCCCTTCTGACCTCGTGTGGGCAAGACGTGCCCAAGAATCCACACCTTATACTTGACCCCAGAGTGGTCAAACTCCCTTCACAATATCCTTCACAAGACGGTTTAACGAAGCTCGTTTTTTGAATTTCAAAATCAGCAAAACCGTTAGTCAACGTTGTTAGGTTACGTTACGTTACGTTAAGTTAGGTTAGGTTAAGTTAGGTTAATAATCTGTGCTGGGTAAGGTGTACTGTGTAGCTGGGTGAACCCAGCAGCTCTGCTTTAACACTGAACAGAAATAACTGAATTAAATGCGAAAATTGCTAGACTCTTGGGAATATTATTTGTGTGATACTCTCGATGTATCTGAAGCTGGAAGTCCGTAGGGTTGATGCATTACTTTACCTTATTCCACGGGGCTTCAGGGGGGTCTTTAGTGTAAAATTTGGACTGGGTCTTCCACTTGGAAGCCTCCACACTAACTGTGGATTCAGAGAGCAACCCAGGTTGTGGACCCTAATGTGCTCCAATGGATTTCACCCTTTATTATTGTTGTTGTTGTTAAGGTAATCTGCGCTAGGCTTGCTTGTTCGCTATCAGGGCACTCACCTAGTTGTGATTGCGGGGGTTGAGCTTTGACTCTTTGGTCCCGCCTCTCGACTGTCAGTCAGCTGGTACTCACCTATTTGTGCTTGCGGGGGGTTGAGATCTGGCTCTTTGGTCCTGCCTCTCGACTGTCAGTCAACTGGTGTACAGGTTCCTGAGCCTACTGGGCTCTATCATATCTACATTTGAAACTGTGTATGGAGTCAGCCTCCACCACATCACTGCCTAATGCATTCCATCTGTTAACTACTCTGACACTGAAAAAGTTCTTTCTAACGTCCCTGTGGCTCATGTGGGTACTCAGTCTCCACCTGTGTCCCCTTGTTCGCGTCCCACCCGTGGTAAGGGGTTTGTCTTTGTCCACCCTGTCAGTTCCCCGGAGAATTTTGTAGGTGGTGATCATTTTTGTAAGTGCCGCTGTGTTGAGCACCAGCGGCGGCAGACACCGTGGACCGCCCCCCCCCACTGTCGGCGGCAGACACCGTGGACCGCCCCCCCCCCCCCCCCACTGTCGGCGGCAGACACCGTGGGCCGCCGCCCCCCTCCCCCCCCCCACTCTCGGCGGCAGACACCGTGGACCGCCCCCCCCCACTGTCGGCGGCAGACACCGTGGACCGCCCCCCCCACTGTCGGCGGCAGACACCGTGGGCCGCCGCCCCCCTCCCCCCCCACTGTCGGCGGCAGACACCGTGGGCCGCCGCCCCCCTCCCCCCCCACTGTCGGCGGCAGACACCGTGGACCGCCCCCCCCCACTGTCGGCGGCAGACACCGTGGGCCGCCGCCCCCCCCCCCCCACTGTCGGCGGCAGACACCGTGGACCGCCCCCCCCCCACTGTCGGCGGCAGACACAGTGGGCCGCCGCCCCCCTCCCCCCCCCCCACTGTCGGCGGCAGACACAGTGGGCCGCCGCCCCCTCCCCCCCCACTGTCGGCGGCAGACACAGTGGGCCGCCGCCCCCCTCCCCCCCCCACTGTCGGCGGCAGACACAGTGGGCCGCCGCCCCCTCCCCCCCCCCCACTGTCGGCGGCAGACACAGTGGGCCGCCGCCCCCCTCCCCCCCCCACTGTCGGCGGCAGACACAGTGGGCCGCCGCTCCCCTCCCCCCCCACTGTCGGCGGCAGACACACTGGGCCGCCGCCCCCTCCCCCCCCCCACTGTCGGCGGCAGACACCGTGGGGCGCCGCCCCCCTCCCCCCCCCCCCCCCCACTGTCGGCGGCAGACACAGTGGGCCGCCGCCCCCCTTCCCCCCCACTGTCGGCGGCAGACACAGTGGGCCGCCGCCCCCCTCCCCCCCCCCCTTACTGTCGGCGGCAGACACTGTGGGGCGTCTGCAAAGGACATCTTATCTGGATGTCTTCTTTCAACATATTATCACCGGTGTTTTCTTTCTCGTGTTTCTCCGTGTGTCTCCCCTCTCCCTCTCCC
>NC_091168.1:29403370-29423370 GCF_040958095.1 Procambarus clarkii | reverse complement strand
GAGTGTTTCATTAATGTTGATGCGTTGTGACTTTGTTCATTGGTCGCTGCCGGTGCCAGCCAGCTGGTCTGGCACTCGCGGCGTTACCTATTCTGGCGTGAGTATGGGAACCAGCTGGGGGAGCTAGAGGGGTGGAGGGGT
This sequence comes from Procambarus clarkii, assembly GCF_040958095.1. Lineage (NCBI taxonomy): Eukaryota > Metazoa > Arthropoda > Malacostraca > Decapoda > Cambaridae > Procambarus > Procambarus clarkii. The sequence goes on along the minus strand of NC_091168.1, from coordinate 29,423,229 downwards.
GGGGGGCGACAGCTGGGGGTGCTGTGAGCGGGGGGAGGGAGGGGGCGACAGCTGGGGGTGCTGTGAGGGGGAGGGTGGGGGGCGACAGCTGGGGGTGCTGTGAGCGGGGGGAGGGAGGGGGGCGACAGCTGGGGGTGCTGTGAGGGGGGAGGGAGGGGGGCGACAGCTGGGGGTGCTGTGAGGGGGGAGGGAGGGGGGCGACAGTTGGGGGTGCTGTGAGGGGGGAGGGTGGGGGGCGACAGCTGGGGGTGCTGTGAGGGGGGAGGGAGGTGGGCGACAGCTGGGGGTGCTGTGAGGGGGGAGGGAGGGGGGCGACAGCTGGGGGTGCTGTGAGCGGGGGGGAGGGAGGGGGGCGACAGCTGGGGGTGCTGTGAGCGGGGGGGAGGGAGGGGGGCGACAGCTGGGGGTGCTGTGAGGGGGGAGGGAGGGGGGCGACAGCTGGGGGTGCTGTGAGCGGGGGGGAGGGAGGGGGGCGACAGCTGGGGGTGCTGTGAGGGGGGAGGGAGGGGGGGGGGTAGCATAGATGGTCGCTATAGCTTGGTGGGGTGAGAGGGTGACTGGCCCAGATGGGTGGAGGTAATGGTGTTTTCTGTACTTCACGAATAGAGTAAGAGGGTTTATGTGCTCATCTAGTTGTGCTCACCTGTGTTGTGCTCACCTGTGTTGTATTCACCTGTGTTGTATTCACCTGTGTTGTATTCACCTGTGTTGTATTCACCTGTGTTGTATTCAACTGTGTTGTATTCACCTGTGTTGTATTCAACTGTGTTGTATTCACCTGTGTTGTATTCACCTGTGTTGTATTCACCTGTGTTGTATTCACCTGTGTTGTATTCAACTGTGTTGTATTCACCTGTGTTGTATTCAACTATGTTGTATTCACCTGTGTTGTATTCAACTGTGTTGTATTCACCTGTGTTGTATTCACCTGTGTTGTATTCACCTGTGTTGTGCTCAACTGTGTTGTATTGACCTGTGTTGTATTCAACTGTGTTGTATTCACCTGTGTTGTATTCAACTGTGTTGTATTCACCTGTGTTGTATTCAACTGTGTTGTATTCACCTGTGTTGTATTCACCTGTGTTGTATTCACCTGTGTTGTATTCACCTGTGTTGTATTCACCTGTGTTGTATTCACCTGTGTTGTATTCAACTGTGTTGTATTCACCTGTGTTGTGCTCACCTGTGTTGTATTCACCTGTGTTGTATTCACCTGTGTTGTGCTCACCTGTGTTGTATTCACCTGTGTTGTATTCACCTGTGTTGTGCTCACCTGTGTTGTATTCACCTGTGTTGTATTCACCTGTGTTGTGCTCACCTGTGTTGTATTCACCTGTGTTGTATTCAACTGTGTTGTGCTCACCTGTGTTGTATTCACCTGTGTTGTATTCAACTGTGTTGTGCTCACCTGTGTTGTATTCAACTGTGTTGTATTCACCTGTGTTGTGCTCACCTGTGTTGTATTCACCTGTGTTGTATTCACCTGTGTTGTGCTCACCTGTGTTGTATTCACCTGTGTTGTATTCACCTAGTTGTGCTTGCGGGGGTTGAGCTCTGGCTCTTTGGTCCCGCCTCTCAACTGTCAATCAACTGGTGTACAGGTTCCTGAGCCTACTGGGCTCTATCATATCTACAATTGAAACTGTGTATGGAGTCAGCCTCCGCCACATCACTGCCTAGTGTATTCCATCTGTTAACTACTCTGACACTGAAAACGTTCCTTCTAACGTACTAACGGGAAGGTGGGGGAGGGGGGACTGTCCTCGGGGGAGGGGGAGGTGTAGACACAGGTGGGTGCTTGTGCAGGGGGGGGGAAGGTTATCTTGAGATGATTTCGGGGCTTTGGTGTCCCCGCGGCCCGGTCCTCGACCAGGCCTCCACCCCCAGGAAGCAACCCGTGACAGCTGACTAACTCTTAGGTACGTATTTACTGCTAGGTGACAGGGGTATCAGGGTGAAAGAAACTCTGCCCACTGTTTCTCGCTGGCGCCCGAGATCGAACCCGGGACTACAGGATCACGCGTACAGTGTTCTGTCCGCTCAGCCACCGGCTCCCGGAGGCGTGGGTAAGTGAAGCTTACTGATGTTGGTGGCTTCTGGCACGCTGTGGGAGATGAGTTCAAGTGGCGACTGAGCTTCTAACTAACGATTTCGTCGAATTTGGTATATCTGTAATCGTTATTAACAATAATGTGGCTGTTGCGTCCGTGTTGACGGTGCAAGAGCGGGCTAGAAGAGCGTGCACACATTGCATAACCAACATATCCACTCATGACACTCCTCTTATATCTGTCAGTACATTCACTCTTACCATTAGTGTCATACATTGATCTGCCTCAGTTGGTTTACGACACACATGTCTGATGAACCTACTGTAGTTGCCATCCACATCGAGGACTTGGATGTTCTGCCTCCCACATGCTTCTCCATATTGAGCCTCAAACCTCAGATTCCCTGAAGCTTGCCACGAAGCCTCTCCAATGTGGTATCGTTGTCAACACACACGAGTATGTCGTCGACATATCGGCAGCATACACTTGGACACAGGCCATCCCTCTGAAGGTTGGTGGACCTCTGAAGGGTGGTGGACTGTGCCCTATCATGTGCCATAAATTGCTGAGCGAACAGGGGCCCACACTGGGGACCCCATCGCCACCCCATCAACCTGTAAATAGAGCCCACCCTCTAAGGCGGTGCAGGCCTTCAGTATATCCCGCAAGATTACTCCTGGATCCTTGAGTGGATGAAGGTGAATGTATATATATATATATATATATATATATATATATATATATATATATATATAATATATATATATATATATATATATATATATATATATATATATATATATATATATATATATATATATATATATATACATTCACTATCACTGTCAGTTTCACTTTCCTTTTCTCTCCGCCTCTCATCCTCTCACCCAGTACTTCTGTCATCTCTCTCCAGTTTTCTCTCTGCTTCATCAGTTCACCGGTCTGACCAGCCTTATGGTCTTGGAATAGATTGGCGCGTCCACGGACCCCATCCCCAGATCTCCGGTATCAGCTATTGATACAGGTAATGGCTCCAAAGAGCCACCACTTACGGGCTCACCATAGTCCGTGCTACTTGGAACTTTTTGTTGCGAGTAGCTGAATCTAAAATTCTTTGCTTTCTTTCGTCTGTAGACAAACTGTTTCTTAGATGGAATTCCCAGCAAGAGTTTATCAGTCAGTTGAAGGTACCGGGCATCATATCTGAGCACAAGCTGTGTTTGTTGACACTTGGTCTTTACACAGACATCCTCTCGTGCCTATGGCTACTGACACTGCTCATATACACAGACACCTCTCATGGCTATGGCTACTGACGCTGCTCATATACACTGACACCTCTCATGGCTATGACTACTCCTTCTTATGTTTCCAAACACTGGGTTTGGAATGATACAACTTTCCTCCTACTTAACGTTTCTTGGCATTTACTTTGAAATCCTGTAGCGGCTTTCTGCCTTTTCCTTTAAGTGTTAGACTTTTCAAATGTAATAATCTATCATTCCAGTCATCCTCAGTTAATATATTTTTAAAATAATTAAAATTTTTTTGTCAATTCCCTGTTTTTCACGAAGGCAAACAGACAAATCATATCTCTCTCTCGTTTCCCCCCAACATGTAACGACGCAAACCAAGATCTCAAACAAAGCCGCAGTGGAGGATGCCACACTTGCTTCCACTAGCGCCTTTCAGCGAGATCCTCTTATGATACCTGGCTCAGACGTAAATGTTATGAAACGATTGAATGCAACATCACCAAAGCCTTCCGAGACTCTAAAGACTGGGGGGTGTGAGTCTGTGGCGGTGAAAACATTGGTGGCAGCTGATGGGATTGGTGGTGGGATTGGTGGCAGGTGGTGGGATTGGTGGCAGCTGGTGTGATTGGTGGCAGGTGGTAGGATTGGTGGCAGGTGGTGAGATTGGTGGCAGCTGGTGGGATTGGTGGCAGCTGGTGGGATTGGTGGCAGCTGGTGGGATTGGTGGCAGGTGGTAGGATTGGTGGCAGCTGGTGGGATTGGTGGCAGCTGATGGGATTGACGAACTCTACCACCACCTTTGTTATTATTTTCCTGATTTTTTTCACTTGCAAACTTATTGATGCCCTTCAAGTGTAAACATAATTGTTTCAAAAATAGTAAAAGTATTATTCTAAATGGCATGAATTACTGAACAATTAACAAAGCAATTATAGCATTTCTTGTAACTTGTCAAACACAATTTCCTACTTTGAATATTATATACGTGTTCATGAACGGGTAAATAAATCTTCAATATTAGCCTAATTATATAACTCTATATATTATACTCTGAGACAAAGAAGAGAATAGGCTCTAAAGACAATAACTTACGAGGTCTATCCCTACCACTCGGCGCTACTTAACGAGAGAACATATCTTGTCACTGTTGTTAACGAGCGGGTGGGCCCCAGGGTGTTCTAATAACCCCCAGTTCTTGTATTCTTGGGCCCCCAGTTCTAATGACTTGGGGCCTAGAACCCCTCGGTCATTACAATCTATTTCCTATGATGAAAGAATATGGTGACCGAGTCATAGAGGAGACTTTCAAAATACTCGAACGTAGTTAATGTTATAAACAAATAACCAATCATCACTGAAGGTAAGGGGCTCAAGAGCTGGAGTGCTACACAATCTATGACTTCACTAGGTTCAAACGATGAAGTCATTCATATTTTGGTTAAATTTCGGTGATGAAGCATTTTAGCCAGACTCAGATATATGTATAAGTACATTAATAATTCCTCACACATGAATTAAAATGTGTCCCAGAGTTATGTGATATTTACACGCAAGTAGAGAGAGAGAAAAGGTACTAACTTTACCTTCCTCAGACCTGCAGTGAAGGAGTATTGAGCAGCAAGCTGAGAGGGCCACTGTGGCACTGCAGCAATGTTGAAACGTAATGTCACTGTGGCACTGGCCAAGCCAGTTGCAAACTGAATATCTTGGCCAACTTAAAAATTGGTTAAGAAGTTTGACTTGGTTTCAGATCTCCGCTTATATCTTAGAGAAAGTTGTTTTCTGGAGCCATGCATGTGTAAGTTACCGTGAAGACTCGGGTCTTAACTTGGTGGTGGCTTTATAAAGTTACCGTGAAGACTCGGGTCTTAACTTAGTGGCAACTTTGTAAAGTTACCGTGAAGACTCGGGTCTTAACTTGGTGGTGGCTTTATAAAGTTATCGTGAAGACTCGGGTCTTAACTTAGTGGCAACTTTATAAAGTTACCGTGAAGACTCGGGTCTTAACTTAGTGGTAACAGAGAATATAACCGCAAATCAAGACACAGTAATGACAATACTCTCCCAGCTTAGAAATGTAAGGGGAATTTACTCGTGACTGTAAGACCTGTATTAGAACGCCATTATACAGCTTGTTATAGCGAGGCAAACCCACAGCTGCGATGTCTTGAAGAACGTGGAATTTAAACCTACCTGTGATGTCCCAAAAGACGTAGAAGGTTAACCCACTTGCGACATCTTAGGAACGTAAACTCATCTGCTTAGCTGCGACTTATTGAAGAACGTGCTAGATAAATCCACCTGCGTCGTTTTGAAGGGCATGAGTCCAAGACATATATACTCTCCTTGAGAACATGTGGGTTTTAAAGTACTCCTTCGGGTATTTTAAAAACGAAGGTATACCCCAAAAAATGCCCAAGACATACCCGGCCCTTTAACAGCGTAAACAATATATGTTAACACGATATAACCCCTCACTTTCCACAGCTTAATTCCCGCCAAACACACACCGAAACTCCGACGTTGGTACAACGTTCGAACAAGTTTTAACACCTCCTAACCAGTTATAACAACCAATATAGCAAGTTGTAACATACGTCATAAACACGTTAAGCCAAGATGTAACAACTTTATTACAAGTTGTAACAAGCGGAAAATAGAGACAGTTTCGGTTTGTGTTTCCAGGATAACATTCTCCAAAAACATCTCTTTGGGACATCTCCCACAAACCTCCCCCACAACGGGTCTAAACAGAGATGCTATGAAATCAGTCCTGTAGAAACTGTTTAAGAGTAGGATAGCGGGATGAAGCTAGCATCCTTGGGTGCCCCAGATGCAGCATCCGGGGTCGTTCTTCAGTCATCTAAGTATTTTCTCGTAGAAAAATAATTACGTTTCTGTGATTTCACATCGTCCTGTAGACGTGACCATAAGGAAGCTTGACATAACATCCTCTTAGTTTTGACACAGTGGTGAATGTGTCTCAAATAAATGCCATTAGATGTACATTGGAGATAGAGGAGGACCACGACGTTTCGGTCCGTCCTGGACCATTCTCATCGACTTGAGAATGGTCCAGGACGGACCGAAACGTCGTCGTCCCTTCAATTTCTAGTGTGTGGTCTGGTCAACATACTTCAGCCACGTTATTGTGACTCATCGCCTGCACAGAGGAGGAATTAATATAACAAAAAACTGCCACAAGTCTTAGATAACCAGACACAGTTACCCAGCAAGATAGACATCACAGGGATTTGGCGTGTACATGTTTCCCACTGAAACACACACACACACACACACCGTGGCTCTCCTGTGAGTCAAACATTGACACCATCATGTATTTTCTCAGCCATGGGACATCAACAAGACGACATATGGCATGGGTATTTTACAGGCGCCCCCATGGACAGGTTGGTGACGCTTTCTTAAAGGTGGACTGACCAAGTCTCTTTAGCAGAGCTGGAACCGTGTTTTGTCTTGCTTTCGGGAAAGGGCCGGGAAGGTAGTTAGCGAGTGAGCGCAAGGACCGGGAAGGTAGTTAGCGAGTGAGCGCCGGTAAGGGACCGGGAAGATAGTTAGCGAGTGAGCGCAAGTAAAGGACCGGGAAGGTAGTTAGCGAGTGAGCGGTGCCGAAGTTGCCGGGAAGGAAGTGAGTGAGGGAGGGCGAGAGGGGCCGCGGGGAGAGTGTAGGGAGGCTCAAGATGGCGACACCGTCCCGGGCTAATTCATCAGCGCCCGCCAGGCTCCTCTCTCTCTTCCTTGTTTTATAGCTAAACTCTCTGGAAGTTCTGATGATGTGTTTTTTTTTTATTTTGGCTGTGTACTCACCTATTGATGCTGAACTATTTGTGCCTGTAGGGTCGAGCATTTGCTCCTGGATCCCGCCTTTCAAGCCGCTGGTTGTTTAAAGCAATGACTCCTGTCCGATTCCCCAATCATATCTGGTTTTGAAAATATAAATTGAGCCCCAGCACCAAACGCTAGCTTAATATATAGTATATCACGGTATACCTTTATCGTATATATATAGTACATCATGGTATACCTTTATCGGGGAGAGAAAGCCTGTTAAACATATCCAACCCCCCCCCCCTCCTCCTTCTCTTCATCCTCCCTACTCTAGTGTGAGCCGTCTGCACGGTCACCCATCCAGTGCCGACCTTAACCTAAAGGATTGAGTTAACGCGTGCGAATTATCCAGTGTCTTGGGACATTCGTGTTCCAGCTGGGACATGTTGTAATGTCTTGGGACACAAAGGGTACACCTGGAGTATCCCCCCCCCCACACTCTACAATACATTGTGGCAGATGCAACACGCAACACTTGCATTGAAAAACGGAAATTGAGCAGGAACAAATCTCATTCATCTTGGAACCCATTTATGGCCACTGAAACCAACCACGTTCGTTCAGAACCGGTTTTAGGACAAACGACGAGGCGTCTACATCTTGGGCCTGAAATATCCTCAACAGTTTTTCTTTTAAAACTCATGAATACTCTTATCGGGTTTCCGTCGGAGTTTCCAAATTTGGCAGCCCCCGTCTCTTCCTGTCAGACGGTGTGTAGAGGGGAAGGGGGGAAGCCTGCTGGTCCATCTACACCCGTCTTGTGATAATGTTGATTGGAGTGGTCTTGGGATTATGGATTGTTGACTGGGGTCGACAACCATGGAGGCTCACAGATCACAAGAGATTCTTAAAACTACTCAACTGCCCACTCCTCCAACATTCCCCATCCCTTTACCCTCCACTCCTACCTTCCATCCCATACGGACTCCCTCCCAGTACCCAGCACTTGCATACTAACCTTACACGCTAAACGTCCCGTGCAAGTTTAACCCATCCACTCCCCATCCCTACAAATTTTAACCTACCCCCCAACTCATCATGATAGTTCTTATGCACCCGATGCAACGTTCACCCTCCCCCCATCCCCCATGCCTATCCAACCCGTCCTCTTAATAGCACACCGAATTTTGACGTATATAAGGCCATGAAACTGTCGTACAAGAAAGTGGCTCGCAAAATTGACATAATGTCTTGTTTTCTGTTGATGGGTCCTCTGGTAGGTTAGGTTCAGACACGTTAGTACGACAGTTTCTTGACGTTGGAAACTTTTGCGAGAACGGGCTGACTTGTCAGTCCCCTCCTCTTCGCCTAGTTCCCCGACAGACTTCATTGACTAGTGACTACCGCCCCATACATTAACCCTCATCCTAAGATCCTCCAAACAGATCAACTTCCCACACAAGAGAGTCAGAGGTCAAGGGAGAGTGTAAGAATTCACAAAAGAATGTGAGCTTTAACTCGCACAAACATGGATGATATTACTAACAAAGCTAGGGAATTTAGGGAAAGTCCACAGGAAGAAAACCAACATGAAATTGTGCTCTCAGACACGAAATGACTGGGAGTTGGTCTTGTAATCTGAAAGTTGACTTGATATTCAGAAATACAATAATTAATGAATGTATCAAATAAATTTACTTTTTAATACTTTAATAACAATAATAATAATCATAATTGATAAATAATAATAATCATAATTGATAAATAATAATAATAATCATAATTGATATTATTATGTCTGTGAGAAGACATTTCCATTACTACTACTACTAATAATAATAATAAAATGAGGAAATCCATTAGGGCTATGAGGTGGAGATATCACATACTGACCTGACCACTGATAACAAGAAACAAAGAGGAGACGAGAGGGGGAATAGAGAAAGAGAGATGAGAGAGGGAAAATACTTGGAGAGAGAAGAGAAGGGGAGAGAGAGACCCGGGGGCAGCCGGGTATCCCTAGTAAGAAATATAATAATAGTAATTAAAATAACAATAATAATGATAACAGTGCGCACAGAAATCCCATTAACGGGATGAATGTCAATGAGAACATCAGTAGGAGTTATGAAGAGGATTCGACCTGGTGCTGTGGATGCCCCCCAGGCGTGTGTTTGGGAGCACCCCGAGCACAAGTTCGAATCCTCCTCACGGCTCCTATTGATTGCCTCAGTGATAACAATTACAGTTATTAATAAAATTATGATAGTAATAATGATAATAAATCCTAAAAATACAACACAGAACAACAATAATAACAAGTAAAATATTTGAAATTATTGGCAGTCATTTACCGATACAATGATGATACTTGTGTGGTTGTGGGTTATAATGATACTTGTGTGGTTGTGGGTTATAATATGTGTGGTTGTGGGTTATAATGATACTTGTGTGGTTGTGGGTTATAATATGTGTGGTTGTGGGTTATAATGATACTTGTGTGGTTGTGGGTTATAATATGTGTGGTTGTGGGTTATAATGATACTTGTGTGGTTGTGGGTTATAATGATACTTGTGTGGTTGTGGGTTATAATGATACTTGTGTGGTTGTGGGTTATAATGATACTTGTGTGGTTGTGGGTTATAATGATACTTGTGTGGTTGTGGGTTATAATATGTGTGGTTGTGGGTTATAATGATACTTGTGTTGTTGTGGGTTATAATGATACTTGTGTGGTTGTGGGTTATAATGATACTTGTGTGGTTGTGGGTTATAATATGTGTGGTTGTGGGTTATAATGATACTTGTGTGGTTGTGGGTTATAATGATACTTGTGTGGTTGTGGGTTATAATGATACTTGTGTGGTTGTGGGTTATAATGATACTTGTGTGGTTGTGGGTTATAATGATACTTGTGTGGTTGTGGGTTATAATGATACTTGTGTGGTTGTGGGTTATAATATGTGTGGTTGTGGGTTATAATGATACTTGTGTGGTTGTGGGTTATAATGATACTTGTGTGGTTGTGGGGGGCATAATGAACGGTCATTTTCCTAAGTGTTTACTTGCCCTTAGTGAGTTGATAATAAAACAACCAATAGCCTCGTTTCAACCATCACTCTCAACCACCCAGTCGTTAATGAAGGTGTAGTGCCTACTTGGGGGCTCCTTAATGACGTCTTCCGGTCCGTATATCGCTGTTCTTGAGGGATGCAAATGGTTTTTATTTATTTTTTTTTAGATGGAAATAAAATTATTTATAAGACGTTATTTCCACTTGTTGATTTTTTGCTTCAGTTGGTCTGGGTAATTTGTTAGAATTTGCTTCAGTAGATTGTCAGCTACTGGAGAGGACAGGAAGGCTGGTAGAGTGAGCTACGGGCTCACCATAGCCCGTGCTACTTGGAACTTTTTGTTCCAGGTGGCGAATCTTAAACAACAACAACATGGTAGAGTTAGTTGTGTCGAATATGGAATATTTAATATGATACAAAAGGTTAGATCAATGATTCTAGCACGAATCTTCCCTATATTTCATATGTTCTTCACTTGAGAATGAAGATGAACAATATTAACTCTACAATGTTCATTTTACAGTTGTAGTGTGGCTTGCCGTTAAGAAACTTGTTTCCCTGACCCCTGTCTACATTTTCAGAGGCAGATTAGAATTTGGATTGATTGATTGATTAAGATTAAGCCACCCAAGAGGTGGCACGGGCATGAATAACCCGTAAAATAGAATTTGGGTAAAGCAGCGGAGTGTATAACTGAGAGTGAGGTGGTCACGTGGCCCAATTGGTCCACTGCAGTTACCTCTCGTATGTTTTAGTGATGATTGGGACGGTGTGATGGATGCTCCATCATGGTCTCAAAGATGACAGAGTATAACTTGGTGATAATTGACTCAATTTGCTTGACGTGTAAGTGCCTCGCTGAGGTCCAGTCATCTGTTGTTGTATCTGTCGAGTATTTTTGTGTTGTCTCTGGTGGTAATCTGGTTATGTGTTGAGACCATATGCTCCTAGATGGGGGCCTTGCTGTTTGTGCATTGTTAGCGCCTTGAAAGAGATGATGTTGTCTTGACTATATATTGAGATCGTTGTAGCTGAACAGTCTCCAAGTAGACATGTGAAGGTATAAAAGACATTTGATTTGCGTTTCGTTTGGTATCAGAAGAGTTCTCCATGAGCAAGTTGGCAGTTTTCTTGCTATTATGTTATATTATTAAATCAAACTGCTGGTTGGTGTGGGTAAAGCTCCCACTTCTATCAATAATGTCTTTCAGGACTCCTTACTCCAGTTTTGGGCCGTGGAAAAGAAATTCCTGTAGAATATTCTCATTTGTGGGACCGATTGGCTGTTTCATCAGAGATAAAATTCATATTGGGTTATTTGAATTAATGTTATTATATTATATTGGGAACATGAGCTACTGACTTAGTTATGTTAGTTCAGTTTAGGTTAAGAGAGGTTAGGTTAGATTAGGTTAGGTTACGTAGGTAGGTTAGGTTAGGTTAGGTAGGTAGGTTAGGTTAGGTTAGGTTAGGTAGGTTAGGTTAGGTAGGTAGGTAGGTTAGGTTAGGTAGGTTAGGTTAGGTTAGGTTAGGTTAGGTTTTGTTAGGTTAGGTTAGGTTTGGTCATATTTCTACGTTAGTTTGAACTCAAATTAAAAAAAAAAGAAATCATATATAATATTATGGAAAGCTTTATCATTTCCTAAGAAAATGTTTAGAAAAAATATATAACCAGGAAAACTCTCCTTATTAGGCAAATCGGGCCAAGTAGTACAATCTGGCTATTAGGTACAACATATATATATATATATATATATATATATATATATATATATAATCACTTGGTCATATATTGTTAAATACAGAGATGTTGGCCGGCCTGAATTGCTTAATTGGGCAGCGAGAATATAGTTAGTTTAGTTAATTAGTTTACTATGGATCCTGTACTGATGGTGCGGGTGAGTGGCAGAAAGGCTCCAGTATCACACAGTGAGCTCAGGAACCCCTTGATCTGTACGCTCAACAATTTACATGTGTTTTGAGCAAGATTCGTGTCATTTTAATTTGCCAATAACGTAGCTGCTCTTCCATCCAGTGGGCAGCGGTGGAAAGTTTACAACCACCTGCATACACTACCTTCAGGCGGCAAACTTGGGTTACTTAGCTAAGATTCCTGGTAATTATACGTTTGGGTGAAATACTTTCTCGTGTACTGAACATTTGTGACAGGAGTCATCTATAATTTATTGTGGTCTCACTTGGTCTTAGATAGTCTGAGATCTTCAAGGCTTTGTATGAGTTCTTGGTGTAATTGTATTCTCTGGCTGCTTACTGCCAATCCAAGATTTTAGTCAAATTTTTATTTGAAGGCATATTCTTCTGTTAGTCCATCAGTTTTGTCATGAGTTTAGGGGCCAAGACGAGATGGAAACCATGTGAATTGGATTCTGTTTACATCATTAATAATCTTGTTATATTTGTGTCGGGCTTCAGCCACGAGCACGTTACAGTTGTGCCTTAACGAGACCAGCGTTACACTTACACAACGTAAGTGGTAAGAACCACTTACAAATACTGTGTCAGCTTCGGAGACATGTACACGTTTGAGTGCAAGAAGTAAGGCAAGTGGAGAAGGGTAGTGAGGCTCGCTACCCTTCAGTGTGAAGGGTAGCGAGCCAGATGTTCAGTCGGATTCCCCACTCAAAATATGAGCCATTGTTAGGACAACTGCGCCTCCAACAGCACCAGAGGGAAGCGTAGGGAACCACCAGTGTACATGGAGAGGGAGACGTGAGTACTTTGTGAGTGTCAGTTCGGTTTTTAGACCATGAGGTTTATCTCAAGGCGAAGTTTAGGTTGATCTTTCAATTTGCATCTTGTGTGGGGGAAAGTAATATAATAAATTTTTTAAGGTCCTGTAACAGCGATAGCGAAGTGTGGGTGTACCTCAGCAGTGTACACCTCTTTATAGCTACAATACTTTGGAGATATTGTACTAGATTACACCCCTTTACACACTACAACACGCCAACACTACAAGCTGCCTTCTACACCTTGTAGTGCTACAGAGCATCTCTAGAGGCTGTTCTCACAGACCCGACCTGACCACACTGTAGAAGCCTTCGCTACTATGGGTGACCACAAGTGATATAATGTAGGTGTGTGGGCCCACAGACGGAGGAGGAAGGCCTGGTGACGGTGTCCACACTACTGGTGAACGTCAGCCGGGGGGACGACGGCGCCCTCGTCACCTGCTCCGCTCAGAACCCGTCCGTGCCGGGCTCAGTCATCTCCAACACTACTCTCCTCAACGTCCACTGTACGTACACCCTTCTTTCCACCTGTTTCTTGTGTGTTTACTAATGCAGGAAGCTGTCACTCCTTTCTGTACCGTTTTTGTGGTTTTTCTTAAGTTACTAATGAACAAATCCACAATGGCCGTGATGAGGATTCGAACCTTCGTCCGAGAGGATTCCAGACACGCCTTAATCCCAGATGCGATCACACTATTGTGATTTGTGTGTGTGTCTTAAGTTACTATATTCATAATATTTTAGTTATTGGAGTGAAAGGTCAGTAGCCATTTTCAGACCACCTCTAAAGTATGTATTGTTCATTTTGCAATGTATCAGCGACCTTCTCTCTTTTGATTCATCTTATTACTCATAAGCAAACATTGATACGAAAGTACCTATTTCCTCAGCTGGGTCGTTAACGCCTCTAGGGAGCAGGAGGGGTACTGACAATGACCACTGTTGAACTACACTTTTTCTCTCTCTCTCCACTGCGATGTCTCCTCACTCACTGTGGTCCTTTACCGTCCTTCTGAAAGGTACTCCCATACTCGGTTCTCTTCCCGATAAACAAGCCTATTATACTAGCGTGAGTAGACATATATTGTAAGGGGATCATATCAATGTCTCTCTGACATTCATAGAAGTTCCAGTCTATCCACCCTTCTCTGTTTTGTAAAATTGTTGTCATCGTCATGCAATAATATTTTGTGTCCTTATTAGAGAAGGATTTACATCCACTGAATCAATATGGATGCGATGGATGCAAAATTCAATTGTTCTTGGCGATTGGCGAGGCTGGTGCGGGTGGGTGTCTGTGATGCCTCTGTGGGGTGTCATGGGGCTACATAGTCTCCCCGGTTTGGTGCCTTCCTTTACATAATTACGTCTTCTTTTCTTGTACATCTCTCCTTTCTTCAAGTGTGGTAAGGTCCAATTCTCCGAGTCTTTCCTTATAGCTTAATTCCCTCAGTTCTAGAGTCGTTGTGTATCTTTGGACCTTCTCTAGTTTCTCCATGTCCTTTTACAGGTAAGGGTTTCATGCTGGGGACGCATATTCAAGTAAGTAAGTAAGTAATTATCAAAAGAAGGCACCAAACCGGGAAGGCTATGTAGCACTATCAAATACGCAAAATAATCAGAGGGCGCTAAATATCACCAAGGATGCCAATACGAGAACAAAAACGCATAAGGCGAACGATATCAAAAGTATCCGAGTCACCAAGAATTCTACCGAGGGACAGGCGACCGCGAGGGGCGGCCGGAAAGCAAGACACACGCTCGTCCTGGAAGTCAGGACGCATATTCAAGAGTGGGCCTCACTTTCACTGTATATAGGACCCAGAAAGCTCCTTCGTCCAAGTTTCCGAAGGATACACGGATGTTGGCCAGTGTGCCATATGCAGCTGTTATTTTCTCATGTGGCCTTCTGGCATCAGATTTGGGGTTATGTCCGATCCCAGGTGTTTCTACTGTTCTCATTAATAATCTGTCTTCCTTTCATCCTATACTGCTGTGCTGGTCTTCGCACTTTTGTTCCATTCCTCATAACTTTGCATTTGGCTGAGTTAAATTCTACCAGCCATTTTTCAGACCACTTCTGGAGTGTGTCAAAATCCGTTTGCAATGCATCACACTCTATTGTCCTGACTCTCCTCATTAGCGTTTCATCATCTGCAAACATTGATATGAAGGAGTCAATTTCCTCTGTTAGATCGGTGATATATATTAGAAAGAGGATGGGCCCTAAAACCGACCCCTGTGGTACTACACCAGCTTGAATCTCTAGTTTGAGCAGGCATCTTTCGTGTAGGACCGTATTAAATGCTTTCTGACAGTCTAGGAATATGCAGTATGTCCATCCCTCTCTCTCTCTCGTTTGATTTCTATCATCTTGTAGATCTCCAGCTATATTAGAAAGAGGATGGGCCCTAAAACCGACCCCTGTGGTACTACACCAGCTTGAATCTCTAGTTTGAGCAGGCATCTTTCGTGTAGGACCGTATTAAATGCTTTCTGACAGTCTAGGAATATGCAGTATGTCCATCCCTCTCTCTCTCTCGTTTGATTTCTATCATCTTGTAGATCTCCAGCAAGTTCGTGAAGCAGGATTTTCCTTTACTACAACCGTGCTGGTGCCTTGAGACAAAATTGATTCGTTCTAAATGTTCTAGTAGCCTGCTTCGTATCAGTGTCCCCAGTAGCTTGCAGGGAATACTTGTTAGTGATATGGGTCTTTACTTGAACTATTTCTGTGTTCCACCCTTTCTTGTCGATTGGCACCAAGTTAGCCATTTTCCAGCAGTCAAGAAGTTCTCCCATTTATAGAGAAGAATTCATTATTATGTCAAGTGGGCTGCATAATGCTTCAGCTGCTTCGTTTAGTATCCATGGCGATATTTTGTCTGGTCCGACGGCTATTGTCACATCCAATGTGTGCGTGTGTGTTCATGTGTATGAATATTTACTCACCTATTTGTGGCTGCAGGATCGAGCTCTAACTCTTGGACCCCGCTTTCCTAACCGCCGGTTGTTAAATGTAATAACTATTGACCTATTTCCCTATCATACCTACTTTTTAAGTTATGAATGGAGTTTACTTCTGCAACCTGTTCCTTTAGTTCATTTCATTTTCCCACTACTCCTACGCTGAAAGAAAAGATTTCTAACATCTTTGACTCGTCAGAGCCTTAAATATATATATATATATATATATATATATATATATATATATATATATATATATATATATATATATAAAGCTTCCATCCATGCCCCCAAGTTCAATTGGTATTCACTGTCAACACCTCTTTTTCCATTCTGTCAATTCCATTAAGTATTTTATACATCTATATCATGTTTCCCCCTCTTTCTCCTCCATACTAGTGTCTCCAGGTTGAGCTCATTGTCTCTCTTTGAGATAAACAACTCATCCTGACCTCATCCCTCGCAATTCTTTGACGAGTCTCATTACAAATTTGTTTACTCTTTCGTGCTTCCTTATGTGTTTGTTTTAGATGGGGCTCTACGATGGGGCGGCATACTCTAAGACTGGCCTCACATGGGCGGCATACTCTAAGACTGGCCTAACATGGGCGGCATACTCTAAGACTGGCCTCACATGGGCGGCATACAGTGATCTAAAAGCCTCCTTGTTTAAGTTCCTGAGGAATATTCTGAGTTATTCTAGCGTAGAGAATGTTCCCTTACCCGGATCGTAGATTCCGGAATGACGATCCGGATCGTAGATTCTTCCTCATCTTCAGGCATGAGTTTCTTCCTCATCTTCAGGCATGAGTTTCTTCCTCATCTTCAGGCATGAGTTTCCTTCCCTAAAGCCATGTTGATGTTCGCTTACATACCTAATTCTAAGTGTGTAACTAGTCTTAACATTATTATTCTTTCGACTACTATGCAAGGGATGCGCGTGAGTGACGCTGATCTGTAGTTAGTGCCTCTCTTCTCTTCTCCTACTGCGGTGGTGTCCTTGTCTTCACACTGTGGTGGCGTCCTTGTCTTCACACTATGGTGGCGTCCTTGTCTTCACACTGCGGTGGTGTCCTTGTCTTCACACTGTGGTGGCGTCCTTGTCTTCACACTGTGGTGGCGTCCTTGTCTTCACATTGTGGTGGCGTCCTTGTCTTCACACTGTGGTGGCGTCCTTGTCTTCACACTGTGGTGGTGTCCTTGTCTTCACACTGCGGTGGTGTCCTTGTCTTCACACTATGGTGGCGTCCTTGTCTTCACACTGTGGTGGCGTCCTTGTCTTCACACTGTGGTGGCGTCCTTGTCTTCACACTGTGGTGGCGTCCTTGTCTTCACACTGTGGTGGCGTCCTTGTCTTCACACTGTGGTGGCGTCCTTGTCTTCACACTGTGGTGGCGTCCAAAGCTTATTCTTCATATTCATTCCATTTGTCCACCAGCTTACCTTGCTGGTGGACACATCTTGGCCACAAGCGTAAATAACTTCTGTCATAGCGTCCTATTTTTCCTCATTTGTTAACAGCTCATTCTGTCATCCTTGTATATTCCCCTCATTAATTTTGTACGTTGTGATCATATCTCTCATCCATTTCTCTACCAGGGCTGTGTGGTTGTGTTCATAAAAATTGTATTCATAGCTAATGTGTTATTTTCATGTAAGTCTTGTTGCATTTCTTTAGACTTCTTATGTTGTCTTTTGCTCCAGAAGGTGACGGTTCTGTAGCGTTGCTGCATATTCTAAAATTGTTCTGGCGTACGTTGCATATATTTTTCTGAAGAAGTCCCTTTTTAAGATATAAATCAGTCCATACATGTGCCAATTTCACGTGAAGGAAATATTGCAATATTAGCATTATTGCCTTCTGGCTTGTGTTGCTACTTTCCTCATATACTGAGGTGTCCATGGTGTCTCTTTTTCCCGTCTCCATTTTACTTGCTCTACACTTTCTATGTGTGAACTCTAGCAGCCATTTGTTTGTTCAGCCTTATGGCCACCCGTAGTTGTCTACAGCGCTCTTGAGTCCTAGCTCACGGTATTAGCTTTGCATCGTCTGAGAGCTTTGAGAAGTGTGATAAAATCCTTTGGGCGTGTCTGGTATTTGATCAGGAACCGCGGAAATCCGACAGTCTCCATTCTTGCAATTCCTTTTAGACTATGACCGTCTGTTTTCTAAGAGATACTTGCTTATCCACTTTAGTACCTAACTAGTCTTTTGTGAGATAGAGTATCAAAGGCTGTTATGGCGGTGAGATAGAGTATCAAAGACTGAGAAAAAGCAGTCCACTCTGCCATCTGTCTCATCTTGGTGACAGCATTATGGATCTTTATCAGATCTCTCAGGCACGACTTCCTCTAAATCCATATTGGCTCCCCGACACAAAATGTATTGGATCCACATGGTTCATTGTACCCTTGTTGATTGCCGTCTCTCTCTCTCTCTCTCTCTCTCTCTCTCTCTCTCTCTCTCTCTCTCTCTCTCTCTCTCTCTCTCTCACGCTTCCCTCCTCCCGCCGACAGACCCGCCGTCGGTGTCGGTGTCGCTGGGTCGGTCACTCAACGCCCACCTCCTGAAGGAAGGTGACGATGTTTACTTCACCTGCAGCGTCGACGCCAACCCCCCGGCCTCCGCCATCACCTGGTACCACGAGGTAGGTGCTTTCTCCCTCTCTCCCTCTCCCTCACTTCCCCCCTCACTTGCTGAGCTTCTTGTGCTTCCTAACCCCTCACTCACTCACCGACACCACCTTAGTCCTTTAGGCACCTGTGTTGCCCATTTAAGTCACCTGGCTAGCACTCTGTCTGGTCCCATTCAGTCACCTAGCCAGCACCATCACCTAGCCCCTTCACTCACCTAGACAAGATAATGTTGAAGGTGAGTTTAGTCACCCTATCTGTAGTGATAACACCGGGAGGCCTACACTGACAGGATATTCTTGAACAAATAAGATAACAACATATCAATCAAGATTTTATTACTAACGTTTATTGATATCTTTTCTTGGCCCTTTATTAGGCTGACTTGGAGTATTTATGAATAGTTTTGTTGGTGTTAAATCCGTGTCCATCAGGGCTCCTGGATCCTTCACACAATCATATTAACAATTACCGTATTGTTTATCTGGTGCCGTTGACTGAGTCTCAGATAACGTTGGCTGGCCTAGAAGATACCTGTCAGAGTGTCTCACTGTCGATAGGGAGACTCACTTGTCTGGATACGGACCAGTGACGTCCGGATACGGACCAGTGACGTCCGGGTACGGACCAGTGACGTCCGGATCCGGACTAGTGACGTCCGGATCCGGACCAGTGACGTCCGGATCCGGACCAGTGACGTCCGGATGTGGATCAGTGACGCCCGGATACGGACCAATGACGTCCGGATACGGGTTAGATGACCTGTGGTACTCCACTTGTGGGTGTCAGCCCTACCGAGACGTCATATGTACTGACTCTGTTACCTGGATTATACCTGTGTCTTGATGAACTTTGCGAGGGGCCCAGTTAATACCGTGCACCTCTATTCTTCCTTATTTCCACCACAGTCATCGCCCTCTATGTAACCTCCATCATTACCATCACCACAACAACCACCACCTCCACCACCACTACCACATCCACCACCACCACATCCACCACCACCACTGTTGTAGCTCCTGCCACAATTCTTGCTACCACTATACTATTTTCCCTGCAGGATCTCCAAGAGTTGAGCAGTACGACCCTATAATGACCTTTAAGAGTGACCTTGACCCCCCCCCTTCTCCTGGTCCCCCCTCCAGGACACGGTGCAGGTGCAGAACATGACCTCCGGGGTCATCCTCTCCGGGGACTCCCTGGTGCTCCAGAGAGTACGGCGCCGGAGGGCAGGAGAGTACAAGTGTTCAGCTTCCAACCCCCTGGCTACTGTTCTCAGCGCTCCAGTACACCTCAGGATCAGATGTAAGTCCTCTCTCTCTCTCTCATTCTCT
>NC_091168.1:29392373-29402870 GCF_040958095.1 Procambarus clarkii | reverse complement strand
TATGAATGAGTTTGGGTGGGTATACATGAGAGCTGCCTCGCATGGGCCAGAAGGTATTCTTACGCTATAATGGTCTGTGGATGTATACATATGTATGCGTTTATTGTTGGTATGTATTCCTCGACTTTAGTCTGTTAAGTCTTTGTTCTTTTATATATATATATATATATATATATATATATATATATATATATATATATATATATATATATATATCCTGTGAGGCTTGACGCAATCATGAACAAATATACGTAGATGATCTCCTGGCCTCAGCAGCAGGAGGAGGAGCCTGACGCTCAGGAAAACTACACAATTCTCCCGGTGAGGTCCAGGATCGCCAACCAACCTCTATTTTTGTGAGCGTGTTAAATACGGCTAAATACGCCTAAATAACGCTAAATACGCCCAAATACGGCTAAATACTTTTCCTGACGTCGTGGGCTCATCTACACAAAGTCTGTTTTGTAGACAAGCAGCTACGCGGCTTTAAGGGAGGGAGGTCGCGCCTAACAAACATACTAGAGTTCTAAGATGAAATAACTACACTAAGACAAGATACAGACATAGTTGACCAGACCACACACTAGAAGGTGAAGGGACGACGACGTTTCGGTCCGTCCTGGACCATTCTCAAGTCATTCACAATCGACTTGAGAATGGTTCAGGACGGACAGAAACGTCGTCGTCCCTTCACCTTCTAGTGTGTGTGGTCTGGTCAACATACTTTAGCCACGTTATTGTGACTCATCGCCTGCATACAGACATATATGGGCCAAATGACTTTATTTATAGACTATTATAAAACCCTCGACATAGCTCCTCCTAAATGACCACTTGTCCAGAGCTAAACACAACAGGTGGAATAAACTGAGGAAGAGAGTACCAAACAGATGGGCGCCAGAGAGTCATAGTGAGAGAAAATAATCTAAGTTTTCCCTAAGAAGGCAAAAGGAGGAATCACCCAAGGAACGGTCATATGGCCCAAACAATTCCCCATCTGAGTTAGTGACCTATCCACGTAAAGTACTAAATGTTATTGTTTGCGGATGGTTACTGGAATTCAATATCAGTAAGTGCAAGGTGAGGAAAACTGACACTGAATGAACTATACCGCGCCACAATCCAGAAGAAATAAAGAGGATGGACAGAGAATTATTTTATTTTTCAATATATGAATAACAAATGATCGAGAGGCCGAGCTTAGGAGCTGACACTCAACACTGGGAGTACCTCCAGGAAAGTACCTCCAGGAAAGTACCTCCAGGAAAGTACCTCCAGGAAAGTACCTCTAGGTATGTTCAAAACACTGACAGAAAATAAAATTGACTAATGTTTATAAAAATCAACTTTTCAAAGCATTTCATCTCAAATTCTCTCTAAATGATTTTCGAAAAAGCTTTAGAAAGAGAAGCTTGACGTCAGAGAATGTGGAAAGACATACTGAAATATTCACACATGTTGATCACCTGTGATTACAGCTGCCAGGTACAGTGTGGTACTGGGTACACTGTGGTACTGGGTACACTGTGGTACTGGGTACACTGTGGGACTGGGTACACTGTGGGACTGGGTACACTGTGGTACTGGGAACACTGTGGTACTAGGTACACTGTGGTACTGGAAACACTGTGATACTGGGTACATTATGGGACTAAGTACATTATGGTATTACATACATTATGGTACTGGGAACATTACCAGTACCTACTATTAATATACTCTACAGGACCTTCTCTGCGGCCCACAAACCGGAGAGTGGATCCTGAATGACATTATTGACAGAAATGTCACCCCCCACTGACACCAACCATAATGTTGTTCAAGATTCGCTACTTGGAACAAAGAGTTCCAAGCAGCACGGGCTATGGTGAGCCCGCAGTGGACTTGCAAGACTGAACTAGTAACATACTATAAGAGCAAGAAGACTACCAACTTGCTCACGACAAACTCTCAAGACACCTAGCAACACCCCTTGGCAGAGACCAGTGTCGTGTATGCCTTCACATACCCACTTGGGGAATATCAGGCCCGACGAACTCAATATATAGGCAAGACAAACATATTTCTTTCAAGTCTATAGTTCAAGTTTTTTCAAGCCTATAACAATTCACCAAAAGCAAGGCCCCTATCAAGAAACACATCTTGAGGTTATCTTGAGATGATTTCAAGGCTTTTTAGTGTCCCCGCGGCCCGGTCCTCGACCAGGCCTCCACCCCCAGGAAGCAGTCCGTGACAGCTGACTAATTCCCAGGTACCTATTTACTGCAAGGTAACAGGGACATCTGGGTGAAAGAAACTCTGCCCATTGTTTCTCGCCGGCGCCCGGGATCGAACTCGGGACCACAGGATCACGCGTCCAGTGTTCTGTCCGCTCAGCCAGCCGGCTCTCACATAGTCGCTATACTTAACCAGATCATCACCAGAGATAGCTTGACAAACGACACCAAAATAATAGATAAACAGTAAATAAACTGCCCCAAGCCTTCCTGGAAACAGGAGATTGGTAAACTGCAATGGGCCTATTGGCCCATAATTATGGTGCTTCATCTTCACCTCATCCTCGGCACCTGCAACCTTGTAGCCTTCTTACGGGCTATTCATGCCCGTGCCACCTCTTGGGTGGCTTAATCTCTATCAGTCAATCAACCTTGTAAAGATTTAAACTTTGCCGTTGACAATGTTTTAAGAAGAGGTAACGAAACGAAACGCATCTCTTAGCGTTAGGTTAAATAATATTGTAAAATGAACTTTGAAGAGTTAATTTTTCAACTTCCTTCTCATGTGAAGAAATACGTAAGTAAAATAGAGAAGATTCGCGCTAGAATCATTGATCTCATCCTCTCTCTCATATTCAATAATATATGCCTATAAGACTGTTACCGAAACATACTAATATATATATATATATATATATATATATATATATATATATATATATATATATATATATATATATATATATATATATATATATATATATATAAAGAAAATAATTTTGAGGCAAAGCAGTGACTTGAACTGGCTTTCTGGTGATTCCTAGACGCCTGCCTTAACCCACTCAGCCACGGGAGGACAAAAGCCACCAACCCGGAACTCTACTGAATTCATTAGGAGGTTGTGGAGGCCGGGCGACCTGGTGCCCAACCAGGATTGTTACAGTCGGGCCGCCTACACTCTCGCCAGCGGGTAATGGTGCTCACACCCTCACGACGCTCCTTAAGATCACCAGGAGTCTCTCAGGGAACTCAGTAGCGTTCCGGGTGGTCGACTTTTGCCCAATCGTGACCGAGTGAGTTAAAGCGGGTGTCTGGGACTCTCCAGTACGCCGGTTCGAGTCACCCTATGCCCCTGTTACCTAGCAGTAAAATAGGTACCTGGGTGTTAGTCAGCTGTCATGGGCTGCTTCCTGGGGGTGGAGGCCTGGTCGAGGACCGGGCCGCGGGGGACACTAAAAAGCCCCGAAATCATCTCAAGATAACCTCAAGATAACCCCCCTTTGCCTCAAAATGATTTTCTCATTGATATCTTACGTTGTTGTTATTGTTAAAGATTCGTACCAAGTAGCATGGGATATGGTGAGCCCCGTAGATTGATACTTCGCGCCACTGTGATTTCTTTGCGATATATATATTATGTTAAAATATTTTCATATATTTTATAACACTCAGAGATCACACTCACGTGATGCATCAAATGAACAAATCCACAAGGGCCGTGACGAGGATTTCAACCCTTTTAGAACTTCGGTTTCAACCCTTTTAACCCTGTCGTAGCTCAGTCGATTAAGGCAGCGTCTGGGATGCTCCCGGACGCAGGTTCGAATCCTCGTCACGGCCCTTGTGAATTTGTTCATATGTTTTATATATTATATTTTTATATTCATTATTAATGTATCTAATTGTATCGTGTTAGTCTTATATTTTTGCCTATTTCTTATTGCAAAAATCTTGCGCACAGTTTTTTTGCTGCGGTAATTTGCGCGGGTCATTTGTTATGGCACCAGAGGAGGCACCTAGCTGGCACTTATTGCTGGATCATATGGTAATGTTGCTCTGCCATACCTCCATTAGTGCCACGACACAGGTCCGTGACGAGAGGAAATGGTGCCAGGGGGGAGGGGAGGGGAGGGGAGGGGAGGGGAGGGGAGGGGAGGGGAGGGGGGGTCATGGTCAGACAAAGCGGCTCTGGTTGTACGTTAGCTCTTGGGCCCCGTCTCCCCAGTTGCTGGGTTGTGTAAGGCAGCGGCTGGGAAGACACTCGAGCTACTAGTAATCCTGTGTGTGTGTGTGTGTGTGGGGCCGACAGCCCTGGAAACACATTCCGAAACTGTCTCTATTTTCCGCTTGTTACAACTTGTAATAAAGTTGTTACATCTTGGCTTAACGTGTTTATGACGTATTAGAACGTTGTTACAACTTGCTATATTTTTTGTGATAACTGGTTAGGTGGTGTTAAAACTTGTTCGAACGTTGTACCAACGTCGTAGTTTCGTTGTGTGTGCCTCACCTTTCTCCTCTTATTCTACCTTTAATTCAGTAATTCCAGGTAAAATATTTACATACATGCTGAGCATCTCTGGCTCTGGCTTCCACCCATAACCTCTCGTTCTGTCTGGGCTAAACCTTTTGTTCTTTACTTATTCCGTATTTCTTTAGGGAACTTTTCACGTCGCAATCATGTCGCTCCTTTAACGTCTCGTATCTGATGTAATAAAATCTAGCTCTCTTAGTTTTCCTCGTGCTATGCTTTGCAAATTCTTCTATGCATCTTGTGTCTTTTCACCATCTGGTCACCACTTGGTCCGGGAGACATCTCCCGTCACGCAGGGTGCAGTTGCGCCTCCACAGATCTCCAGTATCAGCTCTTGATACTGGTAATGGCTCAAAAGGGCCACCACTTATGGGCTATTCATGCCCGTGCCACCTTTTGGGTGGCTTAATCTTCATCAATCAATTCAATCTGTTTAAATCATGGAAGACATCTTCCGTCACGCAGGGTGCAGTCGCACCTCCACAGATCTCCAGTATCAGCTCTTGATACTGGTAATGGCTCAAAAGGGCCACCACTTATGGGCTATTCATGCCCGTGCCACCTTTTGGGTGGCTTAATCTTCATCAATCAATCAATCATTATGTCTTTACCATATTCCTCCTCTTCCTTGTTGATCAGGCCTTTCAGCTCAGGAGCCAGTCATCTTGCATATCTCTGGAGCCTTTCTAGTAATATTTATAAGGTTTTTATTTAATAAAGTTGTTGGTGCTAAGAGACAAAGTTTTTGGCGCTAGAAAGGGAACTATCAGGGGAAAAGCGCCAAGCCATCACGACTATATAGCACTGGGAAGGGGTCAGGATAAGGATTTGGGATGGGACGGGGGGAAGGAATGGTACCCAACTACTTGGATGGTCGGGGGATTGAACGCCGACCTGCATGAAGCGAAACCGTCGTTCTACCGTCCAACCCAAGCGCTGCTAGGCGACATCGTTGGTGGTGAAGGAGACCAAATTCAACTACTCAAAATGTTCTAAGAACATTACCAGTCTGTATTGTGTGATTGTAGTAGGTGATTGTTAGTGATGATGGACCTGTAATTCTGTGGCGCTCCCTTGCACATTGTATACACACACACATCATGTTGGCCGTTGTCTAAACTTCTGGTAAATCTACTTTTTCTTAGTGGGAAGTGTGTGTGTGTGTGTGTGTGTTCATATGTGTGCCTGCAGGATCAAGCTATAGCTCTTGAACCCCGCATATACTCAACTATTTGTGCCTTCAGAATCGAGCATTGACTCTTGGATCCCGCCTTTCGAGCCATCGGTTGTTTACAGCAATGACTACTGTCCTATTTCCCTATCATATCTAGTTTTAAAATTATGAACAGCATTTGTTTCCACAACCTGTTCCCCAAGTGCATTCCATTTTCCCACTACTCTCACGCTAACAGAAAACTTCCTAGCATCTCTGTGACTCATCTGAGTGTCCAGCTTTCACCCATGTCCCCTCGTTCTGTTACTATTCCGTGTGAACATTTCGTCTATGTCCACTCTGACAATTCCCTGAGTATTTTATACGTTCCTATCATGTTCCCCCTCTCCCTTCTTCTTTCTAGTGCCGTAAGGCACAGTTCCTTCAGGCGCTCCTCATACCCCATCCCTCGTAACTCTGGGACGAGTCTCGTTGCAAACTTCTAAACCTTTTCCAGTTTCCATATGTGTTTCTTCAGGTGGGGACTCATGATGGAGCGGCATACTCTAAGACATGGCCTCACGTAGGCAGTGTAAAACGCCCTAAATGCCTCCTCACTTAGGTTTCTGAATGATATACTAACCTTTGCCAGTGTAGAGTACGCTGATTGATAAAGATTAAGCCACCCAAAAGGTGGCACGGGCATGAATAGCCCGTAAGTGGTGGCCCTTTTGAGTCATTACAGTATCATTAGCTGAGACTGGAGATCTGTGGAGGTGCGACTGCACCCTGCGTGACGGGAGATGTTTCCCCGTGTGAATGTGTTAGAGTAGTGCTGCTGTCGATATACTATGTATATGTGCCTCAGGAGTTAGATTAGGTGTTGCGTCCACGCCCAGGTCTCTTTCTCGCGTCGTCACAGGTAGGCTGTTCCCCTTCATTGTGTACTGTTCCCTTTGGTCTCCTATCACCTAATCCCATTTCCATAACTTTTCATTTGCTCGTGTTGAACTCCAGTAGCCATTTATCTGACCATCTCTGCAATCTGTCCAAGTCCTCTTGGAGGATCCTACAATCCTATGTGTGTGTACTCACCTATTTGTGCTTGCGGGGGTTGAGCTTTGGCTCTTTGGTCCCGCCAGCTTTGTGTGTGTGTGTGTGTGTATTCACCTATTTGTGCTTGCGGGGGTTGAGCTTTGGCTCTTTGGTCCCGCCTCTCAACCGTCAATCAACTGGTGTACAGGTTCCTGAGCCTACTGGGCTGGGTGCGTGTGTGTGTGTGTGTGTGTGTGTGTGTGTGTGTGTGTGTGTGTGTGTGTGTGTGTGTGTGTGTGTGTGTGTGTGTTTATGAATGTTTGTAAAGGCGGTCATGGAAACACTAATTCCCCCCCCCCCCTCCACTCCAAACACACACACAAACAAACACTACCCATTTAGACCCCCAGTCATGACCTGTCAATCATGTTGCTCAAAAAACACAACTTTGAACCCTTTCTCGCGTGTCAGCTGGTGACAGCGTTACAATCGACTTAACAACCAGCTTTAATTCCTTAAGAACAAAGAGCAAGCTTTCCCGGGAGGCTAAAACACATGTATTTATACATACACAAAACCTTAAATACACAAACACACACTATATATATATATATATATATATATATATATATATATATATATATATATATATATATATATATATATATGAACAGTGAAGACGGCCGAGCAAGGAGACAGTTGTAACAGTAGAACTGTTAATATAAAAGGCAATACAGCTAACATTTAAAGTTGACGTTTCATCAGACGGGAGGTATACGCCATTTGTAAAAGTACAGAGTTGGTAGTGACCTGACTGGCAAGGTCAGGGATTAGAGGAGGGATTAGAGCTCCCGTATTAGTCTCGTATGTTATCAAAGAAACATTTGACTTCAGTAAGAAAATGAGTATATGTAAGACGTATCTCGGTACTTGGAAAATTTGTACCTACCAGTTTCCTTGTTAATTCCTGTAAATTAGTGTGAAATGCAAGTTCAAATGAATATTGTATTAATCCGGCTCAAGTATCTAGATATTTCCCAATTGTTTTGGAATAATAAGACACCTTCAGTGACGAGTATAGAATTTAAGTTATTAATCTTCTTCAAAGATTAATTCGGCAACTTAGCCTAGGTCAGTCTTAGCTTGAGAGAGCAGGCTAAGATCAGTGTGGGTTGAGACATCCTAAGAGGTCAACACCTCCTCTCCAGAGGCTTGACTGAACAACTGGCCCAGCTGTGGTATTTAAGATAATTGTTCTGATCTAAGTGCAGTTGTAGACTCCACATTATTTTTTGTATTCATTTGCCTCAGGAACATAATCAGTTTAGGAAGTGTTCAGGTAGGGCGTATTAATGTTTATTTTCACTGATAATCTTTGCTTAATAAATCTTATATAGCAATTTATGGTTATCTTCTTGAGATCTTCTTGAGGTTATCTTGAGATGATTTCCGGGCTTTTTTAGTGTCCCCGCGGCCCGGTCCTCGACCAGGCCTCCACCCCCAGGAAGCAGCCCGTGACAGCTGACTAACACCCAGGTACCTAATTTACTGCTAGGTAACAGGGGGCATAGAGTGAAAGAAACTCTGCCCATTGTTTCTCGCCGGCGCCTTGGATCGAACCCAGGACCACAGGATCACAAGTCCCGCGTGCTGTCCGCTCGGCCGACCGGCTCCCTTGGTGTTTGGTAGAATTTCCCCCAACGGATATTTTACGTGGTTGTTGGATCCCGTGTGTACTCACCTATTTGTACTCACCTATTTGTGCCTGCAGGACAGGATTTGTACTCACCTATCTGTGCCTTCAAGCCCCATACTTGAGACTAGGCACCCTCTGCAAGCCACCAAGCATTTATTTAATATCGCATATAATCCCTTTGTACTTTGATTTAATTCCACGCGTAACGTAAATCTTAGATCCCTCCTTATCGGATAACTAGGGATCCATTTCCGGGGTTTATGCCTAATTGACGGTATCCTGTTTCACCGTCAATTGTGGGAAGTACCCAGTGGGTAGTAACAGCAGGTGGTGGCGGACAGTGAAGACGGTCCAAGCCAGGTGACAGTGAAGACGGTCCAAGCCAGGTGACAGTGAAGACGGCCAAGCAAGGTGACAGTAAAGACGGTCAAGCAAAGTGACAGTGAAGACGATCAAGCAAGGTGACAGTGAAGACGGTCAAGCAAGGTGACAGTGAAGACGGTCAAGCAAGGTGACAGTAAAGACGGCCAAGCAAGGTGACAGTGAAGACGGCCAAGCAAGGTGACAGTGAAGACGGTCCAAGCAAGGTGACAGTGAAGACGGCCAAGCAAGGTGACAGTGAAGACATCCAAGCACGGTGACAGTGAAGACATCCAAGCACGGTGACAGTGAAGACGGTCCAAGCACGGTGACAGTGAAGACATCCAAGCACGGTGACAGTGAAGACATCCAAGCACGGTGACAGTGAAGACATCCAAGCACGGTGACAGTGAAGACATCCAAGCACGGTGACAGTGAAGACATCCAAGCACGGTGACAGTGAAGACATCCAAGCACGGTGACAGTGAAGACATCCAAGCAAGGTGACAGTGAAGACATCCAAGCACGGTGACAGTGAAGACATCCAAGCACGGTGACAGTGAAGACATCCAAGCAAGATGACAGTGAAGACATCCAAGCACGGTGACAGTGAAGACATCCAAGCAAGATGACAGTGAAGACATCCAAGCAAGATGACAGTGAAGAAGGATCGTGTCTCCAGCACCGTTGGGAGAG
Organism: Procambarus clarkii; assembly: GCF_040958095.1. NCBI lineage: Eukaryota > Metazoa > Arthropoda > Malacostraca > Decapoda > Cambaridae > Procambarus > Procambarus clarkii. Next base: position 29,393,400 of record NC_091168.1, on the reverse strand, counting down.
AGAGAGAGAGAGAGAGAGAGAGAGAGAGAGAGAGAGAGAGAGAGAGAGAGAGAGAGAAGGAAACAGGTCACCGCTAAAGCAATTGTCTCTACATTATCCTACAGTGAGAGTGGAAAGAACCCGGACAGAGTTAAAGTAGATTAGCTTTACATGATAGCCAAGGGGGGGGGGGAAGGAGCGGTATGATAACTACACGTGTCTGCTCACTTGGGTCAAGCTGTCTGCTCACTTGGGTCAAGCGGTCTGCTCACTTGGGTCAAGCTGTCTGCTCACTTGGGTCAAGCTGTCTGCACACTTGGGTCAAGATGTCTGCACACTTGGCTCAAGTGGTCTGCTCACTTGGGTCAAGTGGTCTGCTCACTTGGGTCAAGTGGTCTGCTCACTTGGGTCAAGTGGTCTGCTCACTTGGGTCAAGCTGTCTGCACACTTGGGTCAAGATGTCTGCACACTTGGGTCAAGTGGTCTGCTCACTTGGGTCAAGTGGTCTGCTCACTTGGGTCAAGCGGTCTGCTCACTTGGGTCAAGTGGTCTGCTCACTTGGGTCAAGCTGTCTGCTCACTTGGGTCAAGTGGTCTGCTCACTTGGGTCAAGTGGTCTGCTCACTTGGGTCAAGTGGTCTGCTCAGTTGGGTCAAGTGGTCTGCTCACTTGGGTCAAGCGGTCTGCTCACTTGGGTCAAGCTGTCTGCTCACTTGGGTCAAGTGGTCTGCTCACTTGGGTCAAGCGGTCTGCTCACTTGGGTCAAGCTGTCTGCTCACTTGGGTCAAGTGGTCTGCTCACTTGGGTCAAGCGGTCTACAGGGGGCACGATTCACCAAACACTTACGCAAGCACTTACGAAGCCTCTACATCTTTCCTTAATCAAGGTGACTTTGTTGACACTTATTAAACAGTTTATACGAGAATGGAAATATCACAACCCAAGGTTATTACTGTTGTAAACAACCTCGTAGAGAGCTTAAAGAGCTCTTAAACTGGAAATGAGAGTAAACACCGTCGCCATGATCCAGGAAAGATGTACAGGTTTCG
>NC_091168.1:29379873-29387373 GCF_040958095.1 Procambarus clarkii | reverse complement strand
GATAGGTAAGTACACAACCACAACCGCCACACAGAAACAAGCACCACACAACCACAACCGCCACACAGAAACAAGCACCACACAACCACAACCGCCACACAGAAACAAGCACCACACAACCACAACCGCCACACAGAAACAAGCACCACACAACCACAACCGCCACACAGAAACAAGCACCACACAACCACAACCGCCACACAGAAACAAGCACCACACAACCACAATCGTACTACAACCACAAACACAAATAAAAGCACCATTTTAGAATCACATCAAAACAACGACCACTACACCACTTACAAGCACCACGCAATCAAAACACAACTTCGATCACTGCACAGTCACACTCGCAACAACCACCACATAACCACAACCACAAGCACCACACAGCCACAAGCACCACACTCCCTCGAGCACTACACTACCACAAGCAACACACTTACCAAAATTACCACACACAGCTACAAGCACCACACTCCACAAACACACTACCCTCACACACACCACAAGCCACACACACACACACACACCACAACAACAGCACACAATATACACCACACAAGTGACACCACTCTCTCACCCCACAAAACCCTGAGCCCACTGCTCCCTTCAGGTAAAGGCAAGACTATCAACCAGAGAAAGAAGAATTGCTACTTGCAGTGACCCTTCGATAAATATCCCACCTTTCTCAATCTCAATTTTCCCTCCCTCTCCCCCTTCCCCCTTCCCCACGCCTCTCCCCCCTTCCCCACGCCTCTCCCCCCCTTCCCCAGCCTCACAGTCTCGGGCCCAGCAACTTTGGCATATATGCTGAGGGAATTACTCTGTCAAATCCTGCCGGCAAAACGCAGAAAAATGTCCCCGAGACGAAGGCCATGACGAATTTCCCACAGGAGCTGTTGGAGGAGGCTGGTGGAGGGGCTGGTGGAGGGGCTGGTGGAGGGGGGGGGGGGCGACTGCTGGAACAGCTGCTGGAAGAGCTCCTGAAGGGCTAGTGGAGGAGCTGCTGGGAAAGCTGCTGTAGGGGCGGCCGGAGTGACTACTTTCTTCAACTCATTCCTCTTTCCAGCTTTAAAGTATATCCTCTCCTCCTAATTTCTCTCAAGTTAAATAGGCTCTCCTTGTCTACTTCGTCTATTCCCATTTTTTTATCTTGTAGGTTGTTATCATATCTCCTCTGTTTTTTTTGTATTCTTATCCCTTATTTTATTCTCGTAGCTAAACCCTCTTAGTTCTAACGCTAATCTTGATGCACATCTCTACATTTTGCAATTTTTATTTTGTGCTTTTAACAGGGGTGCGGATTTGAGGCCGGTGGCTGCATACTCCAATATTGGTCTAACGAAGGTGGTGTAGACTGTCTTGAAAGGCCCTTGATTTAGATTTCTATACGACGTTTGCCAGCGTCTCACACGCTGCTCATGTTACCTTGTTTATGTGTGCCTCTGGCGTGTTACTGTTGGACTTATATCTACTCCCAAATCTTTTTAACATTCTAATTCCAGTTGATGACCTCTCTACGTGGTGTAGAGCTCGTCTCCCTTCTTCCTGTCCCATTTCCATTGCCTTACAATTAATGGGATTGCATTCGAGAAACCATTCCTCAATCTACTTTGTTACCTGTAAGCAATGGACAGGAATGAGCAAACTCCCTCTGGAAGGTCGTTCGCATATATTAACAACAGGAGTGGTCATGGGACTAAGCCTTGGGGAACCTCACTTGTCGCAGTCCCCCCCCCCCCGGTTCGAAACCATCTCATCTCATTATGACTTTACTCCCCCCTTCAGGCACATGGTTAGGTATCCTACCCAGTTACCCCTGTCTGCTTCTCCACCTTGTATAACCTGTCTGCTTCTCTACCTTGTATAACCTGTCTGCTTCTCCACCTTGTATAACCTGTCTGCCTCTCCACCTTGTATAACCTGTCTGCTTCTCCACCTTGTATAACCTGTCTGCTTCTCTACCTTGTATAACCTGTCTGCTTCTCTACCTTGTATAACCTGTCTGCTTCTCCACCTTGTATAACCTGTCTGCTTCTCCACCTTGTATAACCTGTCTGCCTCTCCACCTTGTATAACCTGTCTGCCTCTCTACCTTGTATAACCTGTCTGCTTCTCCACCTTGTATAACCTGTCTGCTTCTCCACCTTGTATAACCTGTCTGCCTCTCCACCTTGTATAACCTGTCTGCCTCTCTACCTTGTATAACCTGTCTGCTTCTCCACCTTGTATAACCTGTCTGCCTCTCTACCTTGTATAACCTGTCTGCTTCTCCACCTTGTATAACCTGTCTGCTTCTCCACCTTGTATAACCTGTCTGCTTCTCCACCTTGTATAACCTGTCTGCCTCTCTACCTTGTATAACCTGTCTGCTTCTCCACCTTGTATAACCTGTCTGCTTCTCCACCTTGTATAACCTGTCTGCTTCTCTACCTTGTATAACCTGTCTGCTTCTCCACCTTGTATAACCTGTCTGCCTCTCTACCTTGTATAACAGCCTCGCATAAGGGACTATGCCATATTCTTCCTGGTAGCCTAGGAAAGTAAAGAGCATCCAACCCTCTTGTTACATTCTCGTTTTAGTAAGTGGTGAGAGTGACCGAGGCATAATATGCATTTCGATCAAATTCCCAATAAAGTGAGCATAATAAACGCCTGTTGACCTTTAACATCTCTGACCAGTCCTCAGGTCAGGTCGTTTAGATTTGGCCTATCGCTCCCCCCCCCCCCTTTGGTGTCTTCTTCTTAATTATTTTACACCGCTCGACTGATTCAGAGAGAGAGAGAGAGAGAGAGAGAGAGAGAGAGAGAGAGAGAGAGAGAGAGAGAGAGAGAGAGAGAGAGAGAGAGAGAGAGAGAGAGAGAGAGAGAGAGACAGAGAGAGAGAGAGAGAGAGAGAGAGAGAGAGAGAGAGAGAGAGAGAGAGAGAGAGAGAGAGAGAGAGAGAGAGAGAGAGAGAGAGACAGAGAGAGAGAGCAAGGCTAACCTATTAACCATTACTGCAAATGACCCGCGTTTAAAATACCTTTATATAAGTCAGCTCGGCTTTGATGGGATTTTTTTTTTTTCAAAATTGTTAATCAATACCAAAAACATTTAACGTGCATAGTAATCCATTCAATTTATGCAAGAGTTGCTAGTTACCATAATCATATTAATTCATCCAAATACATATATATATATATATATATATATTGAATTTAATATTATTTAATTTACATCCTATTTAATTACAGGATTGATGTAGGCGTTACAGTAGCTCACTTATCAGCATATTCAGTGTCAAATGTGGTAGTTATTCTGTAGCCAAACTTGTTAACGATATTAAGCCTCTACCACAGCTTATTCTGGGAAAGTACTCTGAGTGACAACAAATATTTCATATATCAAGATATATTCCACATATTATGAAGATATACTGTTTAAGTAAAAATATACTGTATAAATATATATTAGTATATTTTGGTAGCAGTCTTTCCTGTAGACATATATTATTAAATATGACCGAAAAAGTAAGATTAATAATTCTAACACGAATTTTCTCTATCTTTCTTACGTTTCTTTTCACTGTTGATGGTAATTCAAAGATCAATTCTCCAAAATTCATTTTTATTTCTAGTCTGACGCGACACTTGAGCGCGTTTCGTAAAACTTATTACATTTTCAAAGACTTTAGTTTACAAACACACAACTGAAACTGAATAGAGCTTACACATCTTCGAGGTTTATATATACATTTGGGTGAGGTGGATGAGGTGAACGAACTTTCAACAATGGGTATTAAATTTCAACACAAGATAGAACACGAAACAATGGGTATTGAATGGGTATTAAAGTCAAACACAAGACAGAACACGAAACAATGGGTATTGAATGGAAGTGATTGTAGAAAGCCTATTGGTCCATATTTCTTGATGCTTCTATATTGGAGCGGAGTCTTGAGGTGGGTAGAATATAGTTGTGCATTAATTGGCTGTTGATTGCTGGTGTTGACTTCTTAATGTGTAGTGCCTCGCAAACGTCAAGCCGTCTGCTATCGCTGTATCTATCGATGATTTCTGTGTTAGTTTACTAGGATTTCTCTGGCGATGGTTTGGTTGTGGGAAGAGATTATATGTTCCTTAATGGAGCCCTGTTGCTTATGCATCGTTAAACGCCTAGAAAGAGATGTTGTTGTCTTGCCTATATACTGGGTTTTTTGGAGCTTACAGTCCCCAAGTGGGCATTTGAAGGCATAGACGACGGTAGTCTCTTTTAAAGCGTTCTGTTTTGTGTCTGGAGAGTTTCTCATGAGTAGGCTGGCCGTTTTTCTGGTTTTATAGTAAATCGTCAGTTGTATCCTCTGATTTTTGTCTGTAGGGATAACGTTTCTATTAACAATATCTTTCAGGACCCTTTCCTCCGTTTTATGAGCTGTGGAAAAGAAGTTCCTGTAAAATAGTCTAATAGGTGGTATAGGTGTTGTGTTAGTTGTCTCTTCAGAGGTTGCATGGCGTTTCACTTTCCTTCTTATGATGTCTTCGACGAAACCATTGGAGAAGCCGTTGTTGACTAGGACCTGCCTTACCCTACAGAGTTCTTCGTCGACTTGCTTCCATTCTGAGCTGTGGCTGAGAGCACGGTCGACATAAGCGTTAACAACACAACACTGAGTGTTGTTAACGCTTATGTCTTTTGTGTGTGGTGTATGGTGTATGTATTGATATATGGTGTATATCTTGAATATATATATATATATATATATATATATATATATATATATATATATATATATATATATATATATATATATATATATATATATATTCAAGACATACACCATATATCAAGATATACTGCATATATGATATACTTCATATATGATGTACTGCATGTATGATATACTTCATATATATGATATACTGCATATATACACTTCATATATGATATACTGCATATAAATACTTCATATATGATATACTGCATATATGATGTACTGCATATATGATATACTTCATATATCACGTTATACTTCATATATCATGTTATACTGCGCATATCAAGCTATACGGCACGTATATTCAAGATATACTCCTTCCATTCACCAGTACTCTAGGAGACTCGAAACTCGGCCTCACACACGTGGGGGGTCCAACAGTGGTAACGCCAAGTCTAAGAAAGTCAGTGTATCAGAGAACATGTATCACAGAAAATGGTCTCCGTAAAGTGTATCACAGAAATTGTGCTCCGTAAAGAGTATCACAGAAAATGGGTTCCGTAAAGTGTATCACAGAAAATGGGCTCTGTAAAGTGTATCACAGAAAATTGGCTCCGTAAAGTCTATCACAGAAAATGTGTTCCATAAAATGTATCACAGAAAATGGGCTCCGTAAAGTCTTATCACAGAAAATGTGTTCCGTAAAGTTTATCACAGAAAATGGGTCACAAAACCCGTCAACTACCTTTACCAACGAGGATGGCTACGGGCTCACCATAGCCCGTGCTACATGGACACTTCGTTCTGAGCAGCTAAATCTGAAACAACAACGAGGGTGGAGCGGAGGCGCCTATTTCCTTCACTACAACCCGACAAAATAACCTTTAAGACAATTTAAACGGCCTAACTTAAATAAGTTTCAGCGCCGCGCTAACAATATGCAAAACAGCCCATCTAAATTCCAAACTGTATTACATTTCCTTTCGATTGTTTTGCAATAGCCGTGTTTTTTATATTTTCAAATCTGTGAATAATTCACTTTTAGCCTTCGTGCTCTGGGTGTAAATGAAATCCTGTTGTAATCGATCATGGGAGGATGGAAGGGGGGTGGGGGGGTGGGGAGGGGGTGTTACTATACGTGGGTCAAGGGATGAAATCCTATTGCGACCCATCATGTCATATAGGAGGGGGGGGGGGGGTTAATGTATTGATATATGATTCCTCTAGCATCATAACAATGGAATAATTGATGCCATACACGTATTAACAATCATCTAACTAATTGGTTAGGTTAGGTTTGCAGTAGTGGCTAGACTCCCGGATAGGAAGAATCGTACTAGCAGGGCTATGCAGTGTCGTCCTACAGGACTCTTCCATAAGCTTGAAGAGCGGCTTCATAAGCCATACTCAGCTGCCCTAGTGGATGAAACATACTTAGTCTATCTCCTATCCTCTAGGAACTACAGCAGCTGCATCAGCCACGAACAAGAGCCGTTGAGAAAGGAACTATCTTAGTTTGCTCCTCTTTTTTTTATCAATAAGATCAGCTTCAGAACCCTCCCTCACCTACCCTAGAGGATGGAGCAGTCTTAGTCTATCTCCTATCCTCTGACAATACGAGGGGATTTTCAAGCCACTCTGAACTGTTATCAAGACCTCGAGACTAACATTTCCCTCAGGAAGAGGAAATAATTTAGGAAAAAGGGCGAGTGGTTGAAGGGGACTCAGAAAAGATGCGTCCATCTTCTTTTATATTTTAAGAGTTAATGAATGTGTACATAAAAGCGCTGAAATCCTGACATATTGTAAACTACTATACACAGGAGAGTCTTAAGAGGAATATGAGTATACCTTTGTCTTAGGACAACATGTATGGGACTGAATGACATTAGTGAGCATACCTCTTTACTAATGAGGACGTGCGAGCGAAATAAGTCACTGGGTTTGGAGGGAAGGAAGCGGTATAAAGAAAAAGTAATAGAGTAGTTATTAATGAGAAAAATCTAAGTTTAAAGTGTAGCAGTGTTCAATTTCTTCGCAGTCAAGTGGGAGCCGCAGATGATATTGTTTCACTCAAGAACTACGAGTAGCAGATGGAGAAAACATTAAGAGGTGGACAATAACACAAGAGGTATCACTACTCCGGGTAACTGGGACACCCCTTTGGTGACTGTGGACCACTCCGGGTAACTGGGACACCCCTTTGGTGACTGTGGACCACTCCGGGTAACTGGGACACTCCTCTGGTGACTGTAGACCACTCCGGGTAACTGGGACACCCCTCTGGTGACTGTGGACCACTCCGGGTAACTGGGACACTCCTCTGGTGACTGTGGACCACTCCGGGTAACTGGGACACCCCTCTGGTGACTGTGGACCACTCCGGGTAACTGGAACACTCCTCTGGTGACTGTAGACCACTCCGGGTAACTGGGACACTCCTCTGGTGACTGTGGACCACTCCGGGTAACTGGGACACCCCCTCTGGTGACTGTGGACCACTCCGGGTAACTGGGACACTCCTCTGGTGACTGTAGACCACTCCGGGTAACTGGGACACTCCTCTGGTGACTGTGGACCACTCCGGGTAACTGGGACACTCCTCTGGTGACTGTAGACCACTCCGGGTAACTGGGACACTCCTTTGGTGACTGTAGACCACTCCGGGTAACTGGGACACCAATCTGGTGACTGTAGACCACTCCGGGTAACTGGGACACTCCTCTGGTGACTGTAGACCACTCCAGGTAACTGGGAAAGTTATCCTGGTTGTGGCAATCTAAAGCAATGACAAGGCACAC
>NC_091168.1:29372373-29374873 GCF_040958095.1 Procambarus clarkii | reverse complement strand
GAGAGAGAGAGAGAGAGAGAGAGAGAGAGAGAGAGAGAGAGAGAGAGAGAGAGAGAGAGAGAGAGAAAGAGAGAGAAAGAGAGAGAGAAAGAGAGAAAGGGAGAGAGAATGAACATGGAACACGAGAAATATTTGGATGAAAATCATATTCATGCCGCCCATCACTCCGGAAAAAGCTATTAGCTCACACCTGCCTGATTTTCAGCAGCGATCCAGTTAACGGCTATCTGGTTTACAGCTATTTTGTCCACAGTTATTTACTGACATTCATCCCACAACGATTTAATCTGTTGCTATCTACCCTACATTTCTCTCACGCAAATACACAGCTCACAGCCATCTACCTCACAGATATCTACCTCATCTACCTCACAGATATCTACCTCATCTACCTCACAGATATCTACCTCATCTACCTCACAATTGTCCAAAACACTAGATCCCAGCCAGGCAACAAGGATATAAATGCCACAGGGCAACACCAGCCTAGATGTAGGTAGTTATCAGGATAAAGCACAAAGCCATTACGACTATATAGCACTGGGAAGGGATCAGGATAATGATTTCGGACAGAACGGAGGGAAAGAATGGTGCTCAACCATTTAGACAGTCGGGGATTGAGCGCCGACCTGCAAGAAGCGAGACTTAACCCTCACTCCGCTGTCTTCACACGTCACTACGTAAAAAATCCAGCCTCCCAAACTAACTAGAAACAGACGAGCCCAAGCAACCCACCTAACCCATTGAGACCGATATGTGGTAAACAGATATTTGTGACCCGCTACTTTTCATAGTAGGTTCTATTTGGAACGTTGGATACCAAAACGTAAAAAATGCGTCCTATTAGTTCCACTAGACCTTTCCTCAGTACCTAGAGAAACTGGGGGAGAATTTGTATGCGAAATACGAATTAAGACCAACTGAGGGAATAGAGATAATAAGATTGGTGATGAAAGGGAGGAGAAAGACAGGAGAGAAAATTAGAAAGCAGAAATGTATAAATAAGATAATAAGATAAATGATGAAGGGGTGATAACTAGGAAAGACAGATAGCTAGAACTAGGAAAGTGACCAAACCAGAGCGAGAAGGATAGCGAGAAAGGAGAGAGAGAGAGAGAGAGAGAGAGAGTGAGAGAGAGAGAGAGAGAGAGAGAGAGAGAGAGAGAGAGAGAGAGAGAGAGAGAGAGAGAGAGAGAGAGAGAGAGGAGAGAAGCGATGTTAAGATCTCCCATTGTTGGGGACAGGAAGCCAGTCAGGCTTTTCAAGGTCCCCAAAGTCACCTGCTGACCAGGGCGCCACCCACAACAGTTGCCTAACTCCCTGATTCCTCTTTACTGCTATGTAAACAGAGGCCTCAGGTGTGAGGAAGGGTATGAAAACTCCTCACCCTGCCCGGTAATCGAACCCGGGACCTTCGGTTTAGAGCCAACTGTGTTGACCACTGCCATGTAGGCCAATATTATTAAGTTATTGAAGAAATAATAAAAACAAAGTAATAAAGATGAGGAAGCAGACAGAATGAAAGAAGTGGACAAGGAAAGGTCAGACGAAGTGGTAGCCAAGAAAATCGAGAGAAGATTTTAAAGAATAGAGACACAAGCATCTCATTAAAGTATGGAGGCATTAGAAACAGAAAAATAAAGATCTATATGTAGAAGCAACCAAAGTGGCTAAGGGAGGGTGAGTATATGAAGGGTGTCGGAGGGGGGTATGTAAGCCTGGGTCAAGTTGTGAAATACTAGAGAGAGGAGACGGAGACACGAGAGGCCATGGTGACGCGAGAGGCCATGGTGACGCGAGAGGCCATGGTGACACGAGAGGCCATGGTAACGCGAGAGGCCATGGTGATGCGAGAGGCCATGGTGACACGAGAGGCCATGGTGACGCGAGAGGCCATGGTGACACGAGAGGCCATGGTAACGCGAGAGGCCATGGTGACGCGAGAGGCCATGGTGACGCGAGAGGCCATAGTGACGCGAGAGGCCATGGTGACACGAGAGGCCTTCGCCAGCCTCCAGCAAGGACAGAAGGGAGACTCTACACAAGTAACTGAGATTCCCAACACTGTAGGCCGAGTAATGAAGTCAATTAACCTGAAAAGTGATGCAGAGACTGGGTAAGTTGCAGGAAGAGTATGCACGACCAGTGAAGGTGATCTTTCGAACCAGAGCCACGATTCATCAAGCACTCGAGTGCTCATTAATGAAACCTGTAAATCTTTCCTTAATCATTGTGGATTAGTTTGCATTTATGAAACGGTTTATGAAACACAAGCTCAGGCATGTTGAGCTTGTTGACAAGCACCAATTTGAATACTTATAAGGTCCCGTCCTCAGTCTAGTGATGTTTATTTACCGGCAAATGTAAAAATGATACACTTAATCACTTTGTATTAGCAATACTCTCTCACTTATTTTATATTACATACCCATTATGTAATAGGAATCTTATACTGTATATAACCTATACAGCAGTTAAAGAAGCTAAGATGATCGGTAAT
>NC_091168.1:29344873-29367373 GCF_040958095.1 Procambarus clarkii | reverse complement strand
ACGCCCAAAGGATTTTATCACACTTCTCAAAGCTCTCAGACGATGCAAAGCTAATACCGTGAGCTAGGACTCAAGAGCGCTGTAGACAACTACGGGTGGGCATAAGGCTGAACAAACAAATGGCTGCTAGAGTTCACACATAGAAAGTGTAGAGCAAGTAAAATGGAGACGGGAAAAAGAGACATCCTGGACACCTCAGTATATGAGGAAAGTAGCAACACAAGCCAGAAGGCAATAATATTAATATTGCAATATTTCCTTCACGTGAAATTGGCACATGTATGGACTGATTTATATCTTAAAAAGGGACTTCTTCAGGAAAATATATGCAACGTACGCCAGAACAATTTTAGAATATGCAGCAACGCTACAGAACCGTCACCTTCTGGAGCAAAAGACAACATAAGAAGTCTAAAGAAATGCAACAAGACTTACATGAAAATAACACATTAGCTATGAATACAATTTTTATGAACACAACCACACAGCCCTGGTAGAGAAATGGATGAGAGATATGATCACAACGTACAAAATTAATGAGGGGAATATACAAGGATGACAGAATGAGCTGTTAACAAATGAGGAAAAATAGGACGCTATGACAGAAGTTATTTACGCTTGTGGCCAAGATGTGTCCACCAGCAAGGTAAGCTGGTGGACAAATGGAATGAGTATGAAGAATAAGCTTTGGACGCCACCACAGTGTGAAGACAAGGACGCCACCACAGTGTGAAGACAAGGACGCCACCACAGTGTGAAGACAAGGACGCCACCATAGTGTGAAGACAAGGACGCCACCACAGTGTGAAGACAAGGACGCCACCACAGTGTGAAGACAAGGACGCCACCACAGTGTGAAGACAAGGACGCCACCACAGTGTGAAGACAAGGACGCCACCGCAGTGTGAAGACAAGGACGCCACCACAGTGTGAAGACAAGGACGCCACCACAGTGTGAAGACAAGGACGCCACCGCAGTGTGAAGACAAGGACGCCACCACAGTGTGAAGACAAGGACGCCACCACAGTGTGAAGACAAGGACGCCACCACAGTGTGAAGACAAGGACGCCACCACAGTGTGAAGACAAGGACACCACCACAGTGTGAAGACAAGGACGCCACCGCAGTGTGAAGACAAGGACGCCACCACAGTGTGAAGACAAGGACGCCACCACAGTGTGAAGACAAGGACGCCACCACAGTGTGAAGACAAGGACACCACCACAGTGTGAAGACAAGGACACCACCACAGTGTGAAGACAAGGACACCACCACAGTGTGAAGACAAGGACACCACCACAGTGTGAAGACAAGGACGCCACCACAGTGTGAAGACAAGGACGCCACCACAGTGTGAAGACAAGGACGCCACCACAGTGTGAAGACAAGGACGCCACCACAGTGTGAAGACAAGGACGCCACCACAGTGTGAAGACAAGGACACCACCACAGTGTGAAGACAAGGACGCCACCGCAGAGTGAAGACAAGGACGCCACCACAGTGTGAAGACAAGGACGCCACCACAGTGTGAAGACAAGGACGCCACCACAGTGTGAAGACAAGGACGCCACCACAGTGTGAAGACAAGGACACCACCACAGTGTGAAGACAAGGACGCCACCACAGTGTGAAGACAAGGACGCCACCACAGTGTGAAGACAAGGACGCCACCATAGTGTGAAGACAAGGACGCCACCACAGTGTGAAGACAAGGACGCCACCACAGTGTGAAGACAAGGACGCCACCACAGTGTGAAGACAAGGACGCCACCACAGTGTGAAGACAAGGACGCCACCACAGTGTGAAGACAAGGACGCCACCACAGTGTGAAGACAAGGACACCACCACAGTGTGAAGACAAGGACGCCACCGCAGTGTGAAGACAAGGACGCCACCACAGTGTGAAGACAAGGACGCCACCACAGTGTGAAGACAAGGACGCCACCACAGTGTGAAGACAAGGACGCCACCACAGTGTGAAGACAAGGACGCCACCACAGTGTGAAGACAAGGACGCCACCATAGTGTGAAGACAAGGACGCCACCACAGTGTGAAGACAAGGACGCCACCACAGTGTGAAGACAAGGACGCCACCACAGTGTGAAGACAAGGACACCACCACAGTGTGAAGACAAGGACGCCACCACAGTGTGAAGACAAGGACGCCACCACAGTGTGAAGACAAGGACGCCACCGCAGTGTGAAGACAAGGACGCCACCACAGTGTGAAGACAAGGACGCCACCACAGTGTGAAGACAAGGACGCCACCACAGTGTGAAGACAAGGACGCCACCACAGTGTGAAGACAAGGACGCCACCACAGTGTGAAGACAAGGACGCCACCACAGTGTGAAGACAAGGACGCCACCACAGTGTGAAGACAAGGACACCACCACAGTGTGAAGACAAGGACGCCACCACAGTGTGAAGACAAGGACGCCACCACAGTGTGAAGACAAGGACACCACCACAGTGTGAAGACAAGGACGCCACCACAGTGTGAAGACAAGGACGCCACCACAGTGTGAAGACAAGGACGCCACCATAGTGTGAAGACAAGGACGCCACCACAGTGTGAAGACAAGGACGCCACCACAGTGTGAAGACAAGGACACCACCACAGTGTGAAGACAAGGACGCCACCACAGTGTGAAGACAAGGACGCCACCACAGTGTGAAGACAAGGACACCACCACAGTGTGAAGACAAGGACGCCACCATAGTGTGAAGACAAGGACACCACCGCAGTGTGAAGACAAGGACGCCACCACAGTGTGAAGACAAGGACGCCACCACAGTGTGAAGACAAGGACGCCACCACAGTGTGAAGACAAGGACGCCACCACAGTGTGAAGACAAGGACGCCACCACAGTGTGAAGACAAGGACGCCACCACAGTGTGAAGACAAGGACGCCACCACAGTGTGAAGACAAGGACGCCACCACAGTGTGAAGACAAGGACGCCACCACAGTGTGAAGACAAGGACACCACCACAGTGTGAAGACAAGGACGCCACCACAGTGTGAAGACAAGGACGCCACCACAGTGTGAAGACAAGGACACCACCACAGTGTGAAGACAAGGACGCCACCACAGTGTGAAGACAAGGACGCCACCACAGTGTGAAGACAAGGACGCCACCATAGTGTGAAGACAAGGACACCACCGCAGTGTGAAGACAAGGACACCACCACAGTGTGAAGACAAGGACGCCACCACAGTGTGAAGACAAGGACGCCACCACAGTGTGAAGACAAGGACACCACCGCAGTAGGAGAAGAGAAGAGAGGCACTTAACTACAGATCAGCGTCACTCACGCGCATCCCTTGCATAGTAGTCGAAAGAATAATAATGTTAAGACTAGTTACACACTTAGAATTAGGTATGTAAGCGAACATCAACTTGGCTTTAGGGAAGGAAACTCATGCCTGAAGATGAGGAAGAAACTCATGCCTGAAGATGAGGAAGAAACTCATGCCTGAAGATGAGGAAGAATCTACGATCCGGATCGTCATTCCGGAATCTACGATCCGGGTAAGGGAACATTCTCTACGCTAGAATAACTCAGAATATTCCTCAGGAACTTAAACAAGGAGGCTTTTAGATCACTGTATGCCGCCCATGTGAGGCCAGTCTTAGAGTATGCCGCCCATGTGAGGCCAGTCTTAGAGTATGCCGCCCATGTGAGGCCAGTCTTAGAGTATGCCGCCCATGTGAGGCCAGTCTTAGAGTATGCCGCCCATGTGAGGCCAGTCTTAGAGTATGCCGCCCATGTGAGGCCAGTCTTAGAGTATGCCGCCCCATCGTAGAGCCCCATCTAAAACAAACACATAAGGAAGCACGAAAGAGTAAACAAATTTGTAATGAGACTCGTCAAAGAATTGCGAGGGATGAGGTCAGGATGAGTTGTTTATCTCAAAGAGAGACAATGAGCTCAACCTGGAGACACTAGTATGGAGGAGAAAGAGGGGAAACATGATATAGATGTATAAAATACTTAATGGAATTGACAGAATGGAAAAAGAGGTGTTGACAGTGAATACCAATTGAACTTGGGGGCATGGATGGAAGCTTTATATATATATATATATATATATATATATATATATATATATATATATATATATATATATATATATATATTTAAGGCTCTGACGAGTCAAAGAGGTTAGAAATCTTTTCTTTCAGCGTAGGAGTAGTGGGAAAATGAAATGAACTAAAGGAACAGGTTGCAGAAGTAAACTCCATTCATAACTTAAAAAGTAGGTATGATAGGGAAATAGGTCAATAGTTATTACATTTAACAACCGGCGGTTAGGAAAGCGGGGTCCAAGAGTTAGAGCTCGATCCTGCAGCCACAAATAGGTGAGTAAATATTCATACACATGAACACACACGCACACATTGGATGTGACAATAGCCGTCGGACCAGACAAAATATCGCCATGGATACTAAACGAAGCAGCTGAAGCATTATGCAGCCCACTTGACATAATAATGAATTCTTCTCTATAAATGGGAGAACTTCTTGACTGCTGGAAAATGGCTAACTTGGTGCCAATCGACAAGAAAGGGTGGAACACAGAAATAGTTCAAGTAAAGACCCATATCACTAACAAGTATTCCCTGCAAGCTACTGGGGACACTGATACGAAGCAGGCTACTAGAACATTTAGAACGAATCAATTTTGTCTCAAGGCACCAGCACGGTTTTAGTAAAGGAAAATCCTGCTTCATGAACTTGCTGGAGATCTACAAGATGATAGAAATCAAACGAGAGAGAGAGAGGGATGGACATACTGCATATTCCTAGACTGTCAGAAAGCATTTAATACGGTCCTACACGAAAGATGCCTGCTCAAACTAGAGATTCAAGCTGGTGTAGTACCACAGGAGTCGGTTTTAGGGCCCATCGTCTTTCTAATATATATCACCGATCTAACAGAGGAAATTGACTCCTTCATATCAATGTTTGCAGATGATGAAACGCTAATGAGGAGAGTCAGGACAATAGAGTGTGATGCATTGCAAACGGATTTTGACACAGTCCAGAAGTGGTCTGAAAAATGGCTGGTAGAATTTAACCCAGCCAAATGCAAAGTTATGAGGAATGGAACAAAAGTGCGAAGACCAGCACAGCAGTATAGGATGAAAGGAAGACAGATTATTAATGAGAACAGTAGAACTTAGAAACACCTGGGATCGGACATAACCCCAAATCTGATGGCAGAAGGCCACATGAGAAAATAAGAGCTGCATATGGCACACTGGCCAACATCCGTGTATCCTTCGGAAACTTGGACGAAGGAGCTTTCTGGGTCCTATATACAGTGAAAGTGAGGCCCACTCTTGAATATGCGTCCTGACTTCCAGGACGATCGTGTGTCTTGCTTTCCGGCCGCCCCTCGCGGTCACCTGTCCCTCGGTAGAATTCTTGGTGACTCGGATACTTTTGATATCGTTCGCCTTATGCGTTTTTGTTCTCGTATTGGCATCCTTGGTGATATTTAGCGCCCTCTGATTATTTTGCGTATTTGATGGTGCTACATAGCCTTCCCGGTTTGGTGCCTTCTTTTGATAATTACTTACTTACTTACTTGAATATGCGTCCCCAGCATGAAACCCTTACCTGAAAAAGGACAGGGAGAAACTAGAGAAGGTCCAAAGATACACAACGACTCCAGAACTGAGGGAATTAAGCTATAAGGAAAGACTCGGAGAATTGGACCTTACCACACTTGAAGAAAGGAGAGATGTACAAGAAAAGAAGACGTAATTATGTAAAGGAAGGCACCAAGCCGGGGGGACTATGTAGCCCCATGACACCCCACAGAGGCATCACAGACACCCACCTGCACCAGCCTCGCACCAAGCCGGGGGGAGACTATGTAGCCCCATGACACCCCACAGAGGCATCACAGACACCCACCCGCACCAGCCTCGCACCAAGCCGGGGGGAGACTATGTAGCCCCATGACACCCCACAGAGGCATCACAGACACCGACCCGCACCAGCCTCGCCAATCGCCAAGAACAATTGAATTTTGCATCCATCGCATCCATATTGATTCAGTGGATGTAAATCCTTCTCTAATAAGGATACAAAATATTATTGCAAGACGATGACAACAATTTTACAAAGCAGAGAAGGGTGGATAGACTGGAACTTCTATGAATGTCAGAGAGACATTGATATGATCCCCTTACAAAATATGTCTACTCACGCTAGTATAATAGGCTTGTTTATCGGGAAGAGAACCGAGTATGGGAGTACCTTTCAGAAGGACGGTAAAGGACCACAGTGAGTGAGGAGACATCGCAGTGGAGAGAGAGAGAAAAAGTGTAGTTCAACAGTGGTCATTGTCAGTACCCCTCCTGCTCCCTAGAGGCGTTAACGACCCAGCTGAGGAAATAGGTACTTTCGTATCAATGTTTGCTTATGATAAATAAGTAATAAGATGAATCAAAAGAGAGAATGTCGCTGATACATTGCAAAATGAACGATACATACTTTAGAGGTGGTCTGAAAATGGCTACTGACCTTTCACTCCAATAACTAAAATATTATGAATATAGTAACTTAAGACACACACAAATCACAATAGTGTGATCGCATCTGGGATTAAGGCGTGTCTGGAATCCTCTCGGACGAAGGTTCGAATCCTCATCACGGCCATTGTGGATTTGTTCATTAGTAACTTAAGAAAAACCACAAAACGGTACAGAAAGGAGTGACAGCTTCCTGCATTAGTAAACACACAACAAACAGGTGGAAACAAGGGTGTACGTACAGTGGACGTTGAGGAGAGTAGTGTTGGAGATGACTGAGCCCGGCACGGACGGGTTCTGAGCGGAGCAGGTGACGAGGGCGCCGTCGTCCCCCCGGCTGACGTTCACCAGTAGTGTGGACACCGTCACCAGGCCTTCCTCCTCCGTCTGTGGGCCCACACACCTACATTATATCACTTGTGGTCACCCATAGTAGCGAAGGCTTCTACAGTGTGGTCAGGTCGGGTCTGTGAGAACAGCCTCTAGAGATGCTCTGTAGCACTACAAGGTGTAGAAGGCAGCTTGTAGTGTTGGTGTGTTGTAGTGTGTAAAGGGGTGTAATCTAGTACAATATCTCCAAAGTATTGTAGCTATAAAGAGGTGTACACTGCTGAGGTACACCCACACTTCGCTATCGCTCTTACAGGACCTTAAAAAAATTATTATATTACTTTCCCCCACACAAGATGCAAATTGAAAGATCAACCTAAACTTCGCCTTGAGATAAACCTCATGGTCTAAAAACCGAACTGACACTCACAAAGTACTCACGTCTCCCTCTCCATGTACACTGGTGGTTCCCTACGCTTCCCTCTGGTGCTGTTGGAGGCGCAGTTGTCCTAACAATGGCTCATATTTTGAGTGGGGAATCCGACTGAACATCTGGCTCGCTACCCTTCACACTGAAGGGTAGCGAGCCTCACTACCCTTCTCCACTTGCCTTACTTCTTGCACTCAAACGTGTACATGTCTCCGAAGCTGACACAGTATTTGTAAGTGGTTCTTACCACTTACGCTGTGTAAGTGTAACGCTGGTCTCGTTAAGGCACAACTGTAACGTGCTCGTGGCTGAAGCCCGACACAAATATAACAAGATTATTAATGATGTAAACAGAATCCAATTCACATGGTTTCCATCTCGTCTTGGCCCCTAAACTCATGACAAAACTGATGGACTAACAGAAGAATATGCCTTCAAATAAAAATTTGACTAAAATCTTGGATTGGCAGTAAGCAGCCAGAGAATACAATTACACCAAGAACTCATACAAAGCCTTGAAGATCTCAGACTATCTAAGACCAAGTGAGACCACAATAAATTATAGATGACTCCTGTCACAAATGTTCAGTACACGAGAAAGTATTTCACCCAAACGTATAATTACCAGGAATCTTAGCTAAGTATCCCAAGTTTGCCGCCTGAAGGTAGTGTATGCAGGTGGTTGTAAACTTTCCACCGCTGCCCACTGGATGGAAGAGCAGCTACGTTATTGGCAAATTAAAATGACACGAATCTTGCTCAAAACACATGTAAATTGTTGAGCGTACAGATCAAGGGGTTCCTGAGCTCACTGTGTGATACTGGAGCCTTTCTGCCACTCACCCGCACCATCAGTACAGGATCCATAGTAAACTAATTAACTAAACTAACTATATTCTCGCTGCCCAATTAAGCAATTCAGGCCGGCCAACATCTCTGTATTTAACAATATATGACCAAGTGATTATATATATATATATATATATATATATATATATATATATATATATATATATATATATATATATATATATATATATATATATATATATATATATATATATATATGTCGTACCTAGTAGCCAGAACTCACTTCTCAGCCTACTATTCAAGGCCCGATTTGCCTAATAAGCCAAGTTTTCCTGAATTAATATATTTACTATAATTTTTTTCTTATGAAATGATAAAGCTACCCTTTTCACAATGTATAAGGTCAATTTTTTTTTATTGGATTTAAAATTAACGTAGATATATGACCGAACCTAACCAACCCTACCTAACCTAACCTAACCTATATATATAGGTAAGGTTAGGTTAGGTAGCCAAAAAAAGCTAGGTTAGGTTAGGTTAGGTAGGTTAGGTAGAAGAAAAAACATTAATTCATGAAAACTTGGCTTATTAGGCAAATCGGGCCTTGTATAATAGGCTGAGAAGTGAGTTCTGGCTACTAGGTACGACATATATATATATATATATATATATATATATATATATATGTTGTACCTAATAGCCAGAATGTACTACTTGGCCTACTATGCAAGGCCCGATTTGCCTAATAAGGAGAGTTTTCCTGGTTATATATTTTTTCTAAACATTTTCTTAGGAAATGATAAAGCTTTCCATAATATTATATATGATTTCTTTTTTTTTTTAATTTGAGTTCAAACTAACGTAGAAATATGACCAAACCTAACCTAACCTAACCTAACCTAACCTACCTAACCTAACCTAGCCTAACCTACCTACCTAACCTAACCTAACCTAACCTAACCTACCTAACCTAACCTACCTAACCTAACCTAACCTAACCTACCTACCTAACCTAACCTAACCTAACCTAACCTACCTACGTAACCTAACCTAATCTAACCTAACCTCTCTTAACCTAAACTGAACTAACATAACTAAGTCAGTAGCTCATGTTCCCAATATAATATAATAACATTAATTCAAATAACCCAATATGAATTTTATCTCTGATGAAACAGCCAATCGGTCCCACAAATGAGAATATTCTACAGGAATTTCTTTTCCACGGCCCATAAACTGGAGTAAGGAGTCCTGAAAGACATTATTGATAGAAGTGGGAGCTTTACCCACACCAACCAGCAGTTTGATTTAATAATATAACATAATAGCAAGAAAACTGCCAACTTGCTCATGGAGAACTCTTCTGATACCAAACGAAACGCAAATCAAATGTCTTTTATACCTTCACATGTCTACTTGGAGACTGTTCAGCTGATGATTGATTGATGAAGATTAAGCCACCCAAGAGGTGGCACGGGCATGAATAGCCCGTAAGTGGTGGCCCTTTCGAGCCATTACCAGTATCAAAAGATGATACTGGAGATCTGTGGAGGCGCAACTGCACCCTGCGTGACGGGAGATGTCTCCCGGACCAAGTGTGGCGACTGTTCAGCTACAACGATCTCAATATATAGTCAAGACAACATCATCTCTTTCAAGGCGCTAACAATGCACAAACAGCAAGGCCCCCATCTAGGAGCATATGGTCTCAACACATAACCAGATTACCACCAGAGACAACACAAAAATACTCGACAGATACAACAACAGATGACTGGACCTCAGCGAGGCACTTACACGTCAAGCAAATTGAGTCAATTATCACCAAGTTATACTCTGTCATCTTTGAGACCATGATGGAGCATCCATCACACCGTCCCAATCATCACTAAAACATACGAGAGGTAACTGCAGTGGACCAATTGGGCCACGTGACCACCTCACTCTCAGTTATACACTCCGCTGCTTTACCCAAATTCTATTTTACGGGTTATTCATGCCCGTGCCACCTCTTGGGTGGCTTAATCTTAATCAATCAATCAATCCAAATTCTAATCTGCCTCTGAAAATGTAGACAGGGGTCAGGGAAACACGTTTCTTAACGGCAAGCCACACTACAACTGTAAAATGAACATTGTAGAGTTAATATTGTTCATCTTCATTCTCAAGTGAAGAACATATGAAATATAGGGAAGATTCGTGCTAGAATCATTGATCTAACCCTTTGTATCATATTAAATATTCCATATTCGACACAACTAACTCTACCATGTTGTTGTTGTTTAAGATTCGCCACCTGGAACAAAAAGTTCCAAGTAGCACGGGCTATGGTGAGCCCGTAGCTCACTCTACCAGCCTTCCTGTCCTCTCCAGTAGCTGACAATCTACTGAAGCAAATTCTAACAAATTACCCAGACCAACTGAAGCAAAAAATCAACAAGTGGAAATAACGTCTTATAAATAATTATATTTCCATCTAAAAAAAAATAAATAAAAACCATTTGCATCCCTCAAGAACAGCGATATACGGACCGGAAGACGTCATTAAGGAGCCCCCAAGTAGGCACTACACCTTCATTAACGACTGGGTGGTTGAGAGTGATGGTTGAAACGAGGCTATTGGCTGTTTTATTATCACCTCACTAAGGGCAAGTAAACACTTAGGAAAATGACCGTTCATTATGCCCCCCACAACCACACAAGTATCATTATAACCCACAACCACACAAGTATCATTATAACCCACAACCACACATATTATAACCCACAACCACACAAGTATCATTATAACCCACAACCACACAAGTATCATTATAACCCACAACCACACATATTATAACCCACAACCACACAAGTATCATTATAACCCACAACCACACAAGTATCATTATAACCCACAACCACACAAGTATCATTATAACCCACAACCACACATTATAACCCACAACCACACAAGTATCATTATAACCCACAACCACACAAGTATCATTATAACCCACAACAACACAAGTATCATTATAACCCACAACCACACATATTATAACCCACAACCACACAAGTATCATTATAACCCACAACCACACAAGTATCATTATAACCCACAACCCCACAAGTATCATCATTGTATCGGTAAATGACTGCCAATAATTTAAAATATTGTACTTGTTATTATTGTTGTTCTGTGTTGTATTTTTATGATTTATTATCATTATTACTATCATAATTTTATTAATAACTGTAATTGTTATCACTGAGGCAATCAATAGGAGCCGTGAGGAGGATTCGAACTTGTGCTCGGGGGTGGTCCCAAACACACGCCTGAGGAGCATCCACAGCACCAGGTCGAATCCTCCTCATAACACCTACTGATGTTCTCATTGACATTCATCCCGTTAATGGGATTTCTGTGTGCACTGTTATCATTATTATTGTTATTTTAATTACTATTATTATATTTCTTACTAGGGATACCCGGCTGCCCCCGGGTCTCTCTCTCCCCTTCTCTTCTCTCTCCAAGTATTTTCCCTCTCTCATCTCTCTTTCTCTATTCCCCCTCTCGTCTCCTCTTTGTTTCTTGTTATCAGTGGTCAGGTCAGTATGTGATATCTCCACCTCATAGCCCTAATGGATTTCCTCATTTTATTATTATTATTAGTAGTAGTAGTAATGGAAATGTCTTCTCACAGACATAATAATATCAATTATGATTATTATTATTTATCAATTATGATTATTATTATTTATCAATTATGATTATTATTATTGTTATTAAAGTATTAAAAAGTAAATTTATTTGATACATTCATTAATTATTGTATTTCTGAATATCAAGTCAACTTTCAGATTACAAGACCAACTCCCAGTCATTTCGTGTCTGAGAGCACAATTTCATGTTGGTTTTCTTCCTGTGGACTTTCCCTAAATTCCCTAGCTTTGTTAGTAATATCATCCATGTTTGTGCGAGTTAAAGCTCACATTCTTTTGTGAATTCTTACACTCTCCCTTGACCTCTGACTCTCTTGTGTGGGAAGTTGATCTGTTCGGAGGATCTTAGGATGAGGGTTAATGTATGGGGCGGTAGTCACTAGTCAATGAAGTCTGTCGGGGAACTAGGCGAAGAGGAGGGGACTGACAAGTCAGCCCGTTCTCGCAAAAGTTTCCAACGTCAAGAAACTGTCGTACTAACGTGTCTGAACCTAACCTACCAGAGGACCCATCAACAGAAAACAAGACATTATGTCAATTTTGCGAGCCACTTTCTTGTACGACAGTTTCATGGCCTTATATACGTCAAAATTCGGTGTGCTATTAAGAGGACGGGTTGGATAGGCATGGGGGATGGGGGGAGGGTGAACGTTGCATCGGGTGCGTAAGAACTATCATGATGAGTTGGGGGGTAGGTTGAAATTTGTAGGGATGGGGAGTGGATGGGTTAAACTTGCACGGGACGTTTAGCGTGTAAGATTAGTATGCAAGTGCTGGGTACTGTGAGGGAGTCCGTATGGGATGGAAGGTAGGAGTGGAGGGTAAAGGGATGGGGAATGTTGGAGGAGTGGGCAGTTGAGTAGTTTTAAGAATCTCTTGTGATCTGTGAGCCTCCATGGTTGTCGACCCCAGTCAACAATCCATAATCCCAAGACCACTCCAATCAACATTATCACAAGACGGGTGTAGATGGACCAGCAGGCTTCCCCCCTTCCCCTGTACACACCGTCTGACAGGAAGAGACGGGGGCTGCCAAATTTGGAAACTCCGACGGAAACCCGATAAGAGTATTCATGAGTTTTAAAAGAAAAACTGTTGAGGATATTTCAGGCCCAAGATGTAGACGCCTCGTCGTTTGTCCTAAAACCGGTTCTGAACGAACGTGGTTGGTTTCAGTGGCCATAAATGGGTTCCAAGATGAATGAGATTTGTTCCTGCTCAATTTCCGTTTTTCAATGCAAGTGTTGCGTGTTGCATCTGCCACAATGGATTGTAGAGTGTGGGGGGGGGGGGGAGGGATACTCCAGGTGTACCCTTTGTGTCCCAAGACATTACAACATGTCCCAGCTGGAACACGAATGTCCCAAGACACTGGATAATTCGCACGCGTTAACTCAATCCTTTAGGTTAAGGTCGGCATTGGATGGGTGACCGTGCAGACGGCTCACACTAGAGTAGGGAGGATGAAGAGAAGGAGGAGGGGGGGGGGGTTGGATATGTTTAACAGGCTTTCTCTCCCCGATAAAGGTATACCATGATGTACTATATATATACGATAAAGGTATACCGTGATATACTATATATTAAGCTAGCGTTTGGTGCTGGGGCTCAATTTATATTTTCAAAACCAGATATGATTGGGGAATCGGACAGGAGTCATTGCTTTAAACAACCAGCGGCTTGAAAGGCGGGATCCAGGAGCAAATGCTCGACCCTACAGGCACAAATAGTTCAGCATCAATAGGTGAGTACACAGCCAAAAAAAAAAAAAAAACACATCATCAGAACTTCCAGAGAGTTTAGCTATAAAACAAGGAAGAGAGAGAGAGAGGAGCCTGGCGGGCGCTGATGAATTAGCCCGGGACGGTGTCGCCATCTTGAGCCTCCCTACACTCTCCCCGCGGCCCCTCTCGCCCTCCCTCACTCACTTCCTTCCCGGCAACTTCGGCACCGCTCACTCGCTAACTACCTTCCCGGTCCTTTACTTGCGCTCACTCGCTAACTATCTTCCCGGTCCCTTACCGGCGCTCACTCGCTAACTACCTTCCCGGTCCTTGCGCTCACTCGCTAACTACCTTCCCGGTCCTTGCGCTCACTCGCTAACTATCTTCCCGGTCCCTTACCGGCGCTCACTCGCTAACTACCTTCCCGGTCCTTGCGCTCACTCGCTAACTACCTTCCCGGTCCTTGCGCTCACTCGCTAACTACCTTCCCGGTCCTTGCGCTCACTCGCTAACTACCTTCCCGGCCCTTTCCCGAAAGCAAGACAAAACACGGTTCCAGCTCTGCTAAAGAGACTTGGTCAGTCCACCTTGAAGAAAGCGTCACCAACCTGTCCATGGGGGCGCCTGTAAAATACCCATGCCATATGTCGTCTTGTTGATGTCCCATGGCTGAGAAAATACATGATGGTGTCAATGTTTGACTCACAGGAGAGCCACGGTGTGTGTGTGTGTGTGTTTCAGTGAGAAACATGTACACATCAAATCCCTGTGATGTCTATCTTGCTGGGTAACTGTGTCTGGTTATCTAAGACTTGTGGCAGTTTTTTGTTATATTAATTCCTCCTCTATCTCCAATGTACATCTAATGGCATTTATTTGAGACACATTCACCACTGTGTCAAAACTAAGAGGATGTTATGTCAAGCTTCCTTATGGTCACGTCTACAGGACGATGTGAAATCACAGAAACGTAATTATTTTTCTACGAGAAAATACTTAGATGACTGAAGAACGACCCCGGATGCTGCATCTGGGGCACCCAAGGATGCTAGCTTCATCCCGCTATCCTACTCTTAAACAGTTTCTACAGGACTGATTTCATAGCATCTCTGTTTAGACCCGTTGTGGGGGAGGTTTGTGGGAGATGTCCCAAAGAGATGTTTTTGGAGAATGTTATCCTGGAAACACAAACCGAAACTGTCTCTATTTTCCACTTGTTACAACTTGTAATAAAGTTGTTACATCTTGGCTTAACGTGTTTATGACGTATGTTACAACTTGCTATATTGGTTGTTATAACTGGTTAGGAGGTGTTAAAACTTGTTCGAACGTTGTACCAACGTCGGAGTTTCGGTGTGTGTTTGGCGGGAATTAAGCTGTGGAAAGTGAGGGGTTATATCGTGTTAACATATATTGTTTACGCTGTTAAAGGGCCGGGTATGTCTTGGGCATTTTTTGGGGTATACCTTCGTTTTTAAAATACCCGAAGGAGTACTTTAAAACCCACATGTTCTCAAGGAGAGTATATATGTCTTGGACTCATGCCCTTCAAAACGACGCAGGTGGATTTATCTAGCACGTTCTTCAATAAGTCGCAGCTAAGCAGATGAGTTTACGTTCCTAAGATGTCGCAAGTGGGTTAACCTTCTACGTCTTTTGGGACATCACAGGTAGGTTTAAATTCCACGTTCTTCAAGACATCGCAGCTGTGGGTTTGCCTCGCTATAACAAGCTGTATAATGGCGTTCTAATACAGGTCTTACAGTCACGAGTAAATTCCCCTTACATTTCTAAGCTGGGAGAGTATTGTCATTACTGTGTCTTGATTTGCGGTTATATTCTCTGTTACCACTAAGTTAAGACCCGAGTCTTCACGGTAACTTTATAAAGTTGCCACTAAGTTAAGACCCGAGTCTTCACGATAACTTTATAAAGCCACCACCAAGTTAAGACCCGAGTCTTCACGATAACTTTATAAAGCCACCACCAAGTTAAGACCCGAGTCTTCACGATAACTTTATAAAGCCACCACCAAGTTAAGACCCGAGTCCTCACGGTAACTTACACATGCATGGCTCCAGAAAACAACTTTCTCTAAGATATAAGCGGAGATCTGAAACCAAGTCAAACTTCTTAACCAATTTTTAAGTTGGCCAAGATATTCAGTTTGCAACTGGCTTGGCCAGTGCCACAGTGACATTACGTTTCAACATTGCTGCAGTGCCACAGTGGCCCTCTCAGCTTGCTGCTCAATACTCCTTCACTGCAGGTCTGAGGAAGGTAAAGTTAGTACCTTTTCTCTCTCTCTACTTGCGTGTAAATATCACATAACTCTGGGACACATTTTAATTCATGTGTGGGGAATTATTAATGTACTTATACATATATCTGAGTCTGGCTAAAATGCTTCATCACCGAAATTTAACCAAAATATGAATGACTTCATCGTTTGAACCTAGTGAAGTCATAGATTGTGTAGCACTCCAGCTCTTGAGCCCCTTACCTTTAGTGATGATTGGTTATTTGTTTATAACATTAACTACGTTCGAGTATTTTGAAAGTCTCCTCTATGACTCGGTCACCATATTCTGTTTTCATCATAGGAAATAGATTGTAATGACCGAGGGGTTCTAGGCCCCAAGTCATTAGAACTGGGGGCCCAAGAATACAAGAACTAGGGGTTATTAGAACACCCTGGGGCCCACCCGCTCGTTAACAACAGTGACAAGATATGTTCTCTCGTTAAGTAGCGCCGAGTGGTAGGGATAGACCTCGTAAGTTATTGACTTTAGAGCCTATTCTCTTCTTTGTCTCAGAGTATAATATATAGAGTTATATAATTAGGCTAATATTGAAGATTTATTTACCCGTTCATGAACACGTATATAATATTCAAAGTAGGAAATTGTGTTTGACAAGTTACAAGAAATGCTATAATTGCTTTGTTAATTGTTCAGTAATTCATGCCATTTAGAATAATACTTTTACTATTTTTGAAACAATTATGTTTACACTTGAAGGGCATCAATAAGTTTGCAAGTGAAAAAAATCAGGAAAATAATAACAAAGGTGGTGGTAGAGTTCGTCAATCCCATCAGCTGCCACCAATCCCACCAGCTGCCACCAATCTCACCACCTGCCACCAATCCTACCACCTGCCACCAATCCCACCAGCTGCCACCAATCCCACCAATCCTACCACCTGCCACCAATCCCACCAGCTGCCACCAATCCCACCACCTGCCACCAATCCTACCACCTGCCACCAATCCTACCACCTGCCACCAATCCTACCACCTGCCACCAATCCCACCACCTGCCACCAATCCCACCACCAATCCCATCAGCTGCCACCAATGTTTTCACCGCCACAGACTCACACCCCCCAGTCTTTAGAGTCTCGGAAGGCTTTGGTGATGTTGCATTCAATCGTTTCATAACATTTACGTCTGAGCCAGGTATCATAAGAGGATCTCGCTGAAAGGCGCTAGTGGAAGCAAGTGTGGCATCCTCCACTGCGGCTTTGTTTGAGATCTTGGTTTGCGTCGTTACATGTTGGGGGGAAACGAGAGAGAGATATGATTTGTCTGTTTGCCTTCGTGAAAAACAGGGAATTGACAAAAAATTTATAATTATTTTAAAAATATATTAACTGAGGATGACTGGAATGATAGATTATTACATTTGAAAAGTCTAACACTTAAAGGAAAAGGCAAAAAGCCGCTACAGGATTTCAAGGTAAATGCCAAGAAACGTTAAGTAGGAGGAAAGTTGTATCATTGCAAACCCAGTGTCTGGAAACATAAGAAGGAGTAGTCATAGCCATGAGAGGTGTCTGTGTATATGATCAGTGTCAGTAGCCATAGCCATGAGAGGTGTCAGTGTATATGATCAGTGTCAGTAGCCATAGCCATGAGAGGTGTCTGTGTATATGATCAGTGTCAGTAGCCATAGCCATGAGAGGTGTCAGTGTATATGATCAGTGTCAGTAGCCATAGCCATGAGAGGTGTCAGTGTATATGATCAGCGTCAGTAGCCATAGCCATGAGAGGTGTCTGTGTATATGAGCAGCGTCAGTAGCCATAGCCATGAGAGGTGTCTGTGTATATGAGCAGCGTCAGTAGCCATAGCCATGAGAGGTGTCTGTGTATATGATCAGTGTCAGTAGCCATAGCCATGAGAGGTGTCTGTGTATATGAGCAGCGTCAGTAGCCATAGCCATGAGAGGTGTCTGTGTAAAGACCAAGTGTCAACAAACACAACTTGTGCTCAGGTGTGATGCCCCGTCACCTTCAACTGACTGATAAACTCTTGCTGGGAATTCCATCTAAGAAACAGTTTGTCTACAGACGAAAGAAAGCAAAGAATTTTAGATACAGCTACTCGCAACAAAAAGTTCCAAGTAGCACGGACTATGGTGAGCCCGTAAGTGGTGGCTCTTTGGAGCCATTACCTGTATCAATAGCTGATACCGGAGATCTGGGGATGGGGTCCGTGGACGCGCCAATCTATTCCAAGACCATAAGGCTGGTTAGACCGGTGAACTGATGAAGCAGAGAGAAAACTGGAGAGAGATGACAGAAGTACTGGGTGAGAGGATGAGAAGCGGAGAGAAAAGGAAAGTGAAACTGACAGTGATAGTGAATGTATATATATATATATATATATATATATATATATATATATATATATATATATATATATATATATATATATATATATATATATAAATATATATATATATATATATATATATATATATATATATATATATATATATATATATATATATATATATATATACATTCACCTTCATCCACTCAAGGATCCAGGAGTAATCTTGCGGGATATACTGAAGGCCTGCACCGCCTTAGAGGGTGGGCTCTATTTACAGGTTGATGGGGTGGCGATGGGGTCCCCAGTGTGGGCCCCTGTTCGCTCAGCAATTTATGGCACATGATAGGGCACAGTCCACCACCCTTCAGAGGGATGGCCTGTGCCCAAGTGTATGCTGCCGATATGTCGACGACATACTCGTGTGTGTTGACAACGATACCACATTGGAGAGGCTTCGTGGCAAGCTTCAGGGAATCTGAGGTTTGAGGCTCAATATGGAGAAGCATGTGGGAGGCAGAACATCCAAGTCCTCGATGTGGATGGCAGCTACAGTAGGTTCATCAGACATGTGTGTCGTAAACCAACTGAGGCAGATCAATGTATGACACTAATGGTAAGAGTGAATGTACTGACAGATATAAGAAGAGTGTCATGAGTGGATATGTTGGTTATGCAATGTGTGCACGCTCTTCTAGCCACCTCTTGCACCGTCAACACGGACGCAACAGCCACATTATTGTTAATAACGATTACAGATATACCAAATTCGACGAAATCGTTAGTTAGAAGCTCAGTCGCCACTTGAACTCATCTCCCACAGCGTGCTAGAAGCCACCAACATCAGTACGCTTCACTTACCCACGCCTCCGGGAGCCGGTGGCTGAGCGGACAGAACACTGTACGCGTGATCCTGTAGTCCCGGGTTCGATCTCGGGCGCCAGCGAGAAACAGTGGGCAGAGTTTCTTTCACCCTGATACCCCTGTCACCTAGCAGTAAATACGTACCTAAGAGTTAGTCAGCTGTCACGGGTTGCTTCCTGGGGGTGGAGGCCTGGTCGAGGACCGGGCCGCGGGGACACCAAAGCCCCGAAATCATCTCAAGATAACCTTCCCCCCCCCCTGCACAAGCACCCACCTGTGTCTACACCTCCCCCTCCCCCGAGGACAGTCCCCCCTCCCCC
This sequence comes from Procambarus clarkii, assembly GCF_040958095.1. Classification (NCBI taxonomy): domain Eukaryota; kingdom Metazoa; phylum Arthropoda; class Malacostraca; order Decapoda; family Cambaridae; genus Procambarus; species Procambarus clarkii. Next base: position 29,348,019 of record NC_091168.1, on the reverse strand, counting down.
ACCTTCCCGTTAGTACGTTAGAAGGAACGTTTTCAGTGTCAGAGTAGTTAACAGATGGAATACACTAGGCAGTGATGTGGCGGAGGCTGACTCCATACACAGTTTCAATTGTAGATATGATAGAGCCCAGTAGGCTCAGGAACCTGTACACCAGTTGATTGACAGTTGAGAGGCGGGACCAAAGAGCCAGAGCTCAACCCCCGCAAGCACAACTAGGTGAATACAACACAGGTGAATACAACACAGGTGAGCACAACACAGGTGAATACAACACAGGTGAATACAACACAGGTGAGCACAACACAGGTGAATACAACACAGTTGAATACAACACAGGTGAGCACAACACAGTTGAATACAACACAGGTGAATACAACACAGGTGAGCACAACACAGTTGAATACAACACAGGTGAATACAACACAGGTGAGCACAACACAGGTGAATACAACACAGGTGAATACAACACAGGTGAGCACAACACAGGTGAATACAACACAGGTGAATACAACACAGGTGAGCACAACACAGGTGAATACAACACAGGTGAATACAACACAGGTGAGCACAACACAGGTGAATACAACACAGTTGAATACAACACAGGTGAATACAACACAGGTGAATACAACACAGGTGAATACAACACAGGTGAATACAACACAGGTGAATACAACACAGGTGAATACAACACAGTTGAATACAACACAGGTGAATACAACACAGTTGAATACAACACAGGTGAATACAACACAGTTGAATACAACACAGGTCAATACAACACAGTTGAGCACAACACAGGTGAATACAACACAGGTGAATACAACACAGGTGAATACAACACAGTTGAATACAACACAGGTGAATACAACACAGTTGAATACAACACAGGTGAATACAACACAGTTGAATACAACACAGGTGAATACAACACAGGTGAATACAACACAGGTGAATACAACACAGGTGAATACAACACAGTTGAATACAACACAGGTGAATACAACACAGTTGAATACAACACAGGTGAATACAACACAGGTGAATACAACACAGGTGAATACAACACAGGTGAATACAACACAGGTGAGCACAACACAGGTGAGCACAACTAGATGAGCACATAAACCCTCTTACTCTATTCGTGAAGTACAGAAAACACCATTACCTCCACCCATCTGGGCCAGTCACCCTCTCACCCCACCAAGCTATAGCGACCATCTATGCTACCCCCCCCCTCCCTCCCCCCTCACAGCACCCCCAGCTGTCGCCCCCCTCCCTCCCCCCCGCTCACAGCACCCCCAGCTGTCGCCCCCCTCCCTCCCCCCTCACAGCACCCCCAGCTGTCGCCCCCCTCCCTCCCCCCCCGCTCACAGCACCCCCAGCTGTCGCCCCCCTCCCTCCCCCCCGCTCACAGCACCCCCAGCTGTCGCCCCCCTCCCTCCCCCCGCTCACAGCACTCCCAGCTGTCGCCCCCCTCCCTCCCCCCGCTCACAGCACCCCCAGCTGTCGCCCCCCTCCCTCCCCCCGCTCACAGCACCCCCAGCTGTCGCCCCCCACCCCTCCACCCCTCTAGCTCCCCCAGCTGGTTCCCATACTCACGCCAGCATAGGTAACGCCGCGAGTGCCAGACCAGCTGGCTGGCACCAGTTGGCTGGCACCAGCTGGCTGGCACCGGCAGCGACCAATGAACAAAGTCACAACGCATCAACATTAATGAAACACTCGCAGCAATCAACAGTAACGGCCCGTTAATGGCCGCCCCCAAATGTACAAGCAACCGGAGCATCCATCACAGAGCGAGGAGTATGATAACCAAAGTGAAAATGACCTGGAATATGAATCTCATGACGGGTCACCCTCTCTCACACACACACACACACACACACACACACACACACACACACACACACACACACACACACACACACACACACACTAACGCGGGACACCTTTCATAAGGCGCTGCCAGAACGAACATATGTTTTAGTTACCCCTCGACAGAAAAAATCCGCGCGGTAGACCGAATTTCCCTTCGAATGAGCATCAAATCTGACTGAATAATACTGACAGGTGATATGACAATTACCCTGTCAATATCCACTTATAATATAAGCTTATATTTAAGGGTCAGGGCAATTCAACGCGAGCTAAGCGGTCCAACATATTAACAGCAGTTCAAGTTTATCCACTTGCACAATGGATAAGTTGTGAGTAAACTATAAATAAATTAATAGCCAACTGGCACCAAATTACACTGTGCCAACTTGCAGACCACGACGGAACACGCAACATACTGTCCCAGCTGTTGTTGTTATACAACCCGTTCTCGGAAATTTAATAAGTCAATATTGACTTATTAAATGTGTGCATAGGTGACATACTTAACATAATAGATACCCTTAAAAAGATTCATAGAAAACACCGACCTTACCTAACCTACTTAGTATGTTAAGATAAGCATCTTATTGCTTCGTAATTACAATTATTACCTAACCTATAATAGGTATAGGTTAAGTAATAATTGTAATTACGAAGCAATAAGATGCTTATCTTAAGATACTAACAAGGTTAGGTAAGGTCGGTGTTTTCTATGAATCTTTTTAAGGGTATCTATTATGTTTAGTATATCACCTATGCATGTAGTTAATAAGTCAATATTGACTTTACGAATTTGCGAGAACGGGTTGTGTTATAGATTCAGCTACTCGGAACAAGTTCCAAGTAGCACGGGCTATGGTGAGCCCGTAACTTACCTGGCACAGGAGCGGGGCCTGTCCCAGTCCTCATATGACAAGATACAGTGGGCCTGTAAGCTTCACTTTCACCTCATCCTCGGCTACATATCATGCAGCAAGCCAGTTTGTAATCTGACGGGCTATTCATGCCCGTGCCACCTCTTGGGTGGCTTAATCTTCATCAATCAACCAATCACTTTGTAATCATTCCTATTCTGCCTTTAACAATGTTAACCAGACTTAACGAAACGGAAATCATAGCGTCAGGCTAAATAAAACTGTGAAAATGAACATGCAACTGGTGCCCGTAAATATATATATATATATATATATATATATATATATATATATATATTACATTTCAGCTTTAAGTAATGTTCTATTGGACACAAAAACTCATTTCAACTC